>NW_006781346.1:136039-168856 GCF_000442215.2 Lipotes vexillifer
CCCGCCCCGCCCCTCCCCGGCTCGCCTCGCCCCGCCTCGCCCCGCCCCGCTCCGCTCGGCGGGACCCCCGGCGCGCCTTGGGCGCTCCCGCGCTGGACTCCGGGAGAGGGCTGGAGGGGCAGGGGCTGCGGCACCGTGCCGGAGACGTGCCACTGAAAACGTATCCGCACGCTTGAAGGGCACGTTCAGGGGCTGGGGCTGACGGTGTCTCGGCGTCTGCGTTGGCTCGGGAGACAGGGTTGGTGGCACCCGGGGTGTGTCCCGGACTGAGACCTCTGCGTTCCGGTCTTGTTTAGGGTGGGTAAAGCGCGGGACTATAGGGTGGAAGACTGATTGTGCCACTGCTTATCGGTGCCGTCTTAAACTACTGTAATCTCCGGGCGCCTCGGTTTGCACATCTGTAGCATAGGGATAATAGTGCCTCCCTTATCGGACTGGCGAGAGCTACGGACAACGCACATAGAACGCTTAGCACAAAACCAGGCATAGTAATGTATGGTCGTTATTATTGCTACAATGATTTTGTCTTGTCAAAATTTTTTTTTTCTTTTCGCGAGTGAGGGTGAATGCGTCCCGGGGTCTGGCGTTGGGAGTGTCTCAGGCTGAGACTGAGGTTCAAACTATGGTGTCAAGCATGTAACATCAGGGATTAGGTTTCAGAAATTATGGATTAGAGATGAAATGCCCCGAAGTCGAGAACTGCGGCAGGCTTGGGTCATCCAACCCAGGCGGGGTAGGTGTCAGTGTCCCGGACGACACCGGGCTCGGGGCCTAGATTTGGAGCGGGCGAGGTCACTCCCATGGTGACCTTGAGAGTATCAGCCGCGAGGATGGGGCAGCGTACGTTCTGGGCACTGGGCGCAGGTAGATGTTGAGAAGAGGGAGCCCTTCCCGCGGGGCTCCTCTACTCCGGGCAATCCACATCCCAGCGCCCGGGGTGGCCCCTGCCTGCCTGCACCTCTCTCTGCTTGCCGGGGCCAGACGGCCCTCCCCGGAGTTCGGGCGAAATCCACATCCGATAATCTGATTTGACGGCCACCCGCCGGCCCCTTGTGATCTGGGGGTGGGGGGCTCCTAGCTCCCTGGCCAGCCGCGTCTGGGGTCAGACGGCCAGTGACCCTCTCCGGAAGGGTCATCTGGGGACTAGTCAGACTAGGGACGCACAGGAGGAGGAGCAATTTGAAAATTACTGGAGTGCTCTGCCCTGCCAGAAAGTTGGGGTTGCGGGGTAGGTGGATGAGCAAAGAGTGGGAGGCGCACTTTTCCAATTCACTCCCTCCTTCCAGAGAGTTCCGGAAGGTTTGTGGTGATTTGACAGTCTGGGAGTCTGGGAAACTGGGTCTGGTCCCTCAAACCCTGCTTCCCAATTCCCCATGTGTCCCTGGCACATCAGCTGACTTTTCTAGTCTCCTCCCCGTTTGTAAAAATTAAGTGCCTGGCTTTCTTTCTACCTCATTTGTGTGAGTGTGGTACCTTTCCATCTCGGGTTTATTTGCAAGCTGCACAGGATAAGGGGAAATGGGTGTTGGAATCTAACCAAATCAGTTGTGCATCCGTGTCTGTGTCTTTCACTGTTTAACCATCTTCACCTTGGACCTTAGTTTCTCCATCTGCAAAATGGTGATAAAGGTGGGGAGGATTTAAGGAGACATATAAAACACTTGGCATGAGGGAAGCAGTTAATGGTAATCACCCTCATAATTTATAATAATGTAGGGTGGGAACTCGGTGTCATACTCACCCTCTTTTTCTACAGAGTCCCTGACTCAACACCCTGTTTGAGGGGAAAGGAACCCAAGATCATGAGCCCTTCCTTCTTTAGAATTGGAAGTGGGTCGAGATTTCGCTGGGGCCCGTGTGGCCAAGTCTGCATTCAGTCTGTGGATGGGTTTCAGGGTGTCCATGAACCCCTTTCTTATAACCAGCCCCAAATCACATTTATTGTGTTAGTAGGAAATGCAGTTTTTCTGGGGAGAGCATTCTTGGCTTTTATCAGGCATTGGTGACCCTCAAAGATTAGACCTCTCCATTATTCTGAGATGAACTAGAGCCAGATCTAAGAAAACCTTTTAGCACTGTGTCCTGGGGAGCCCTTGGCTGCAGGTAGGGTAGTGGGGTCTCAGACTCTTCCAGCAGGAAGGAGTAACCTCCTCCCTGCCCCTGTATCCACACTGCCATCCCAGCAGCAGATGACTTTGTTCCCCTGTCCAGGTCCCTCACTGCCTGGACATCTTCATTTCTAACTTGGACTTGGGTAATAATAAGGAGGCAGTTGATGATGGCTGTTTATTGCACTTTGGTGGTTGTGCTGGGCAAAGCACTTTACACACATTATCTCAGTAAATCTCAACACCCCTGTGAGGTGGATACTGTTACCACCTCCCTTTTACCCAGAGGGAAACTGAGGCCCAGAGAAAGCTGGCTGCCCAGTGTGGCAGCAAGTGGCAGAACTTGATCCGTCACGGGAGACACCGGGTCCCTCCTCTGAAACGCTGAGCTGGAATGCCTCTAAAAAGCCATTTGTGGATACTTGAGATAGTGTGTTTTAAGTCCTGGTGTAGGCGGAGCTGTAGAGTTGCTACATGTCACGGGGTGGTGCTGCGAAGGGCAGTGGGTGGTGTCAGCCTTCTCCCCACACCTCGGGGGAGTTGCTAGTCAGGGGCCGGTTATTGCCTCCTGCAGGTGCTAATGAGAAGGGA
Source organism: Lipotes vexillifer (assembly GCF_000442215.2). Classification (NCBI taxonomy): domain Eukaryota; kingdom Metazoa; phylum Chordata; class Mammalia; order Artiodactyla; family Lipotidae; genus Lipotes; species Lipotes vexillifer. The sequence goes on from NW_006781346.1 coordinate 138,739, forward strand.
AGTGGAAATTAAGTGAAAAAGAACATCTAGGCATGGGCTGGGAGAAGCTTCAGGATGCTGAAGCTGGGAATTACACCCTTCTAATGCAGGCTGGACTTCCCAGAGAAATCCACTGACTATCCGACCAAAGATGTTCTATGAGACAAAGAACCAAAAAAACAAAACTCTTATGTGGTCTGCCCAGAGTGGACCTAAGTCAGAGATCACTACCTTCGGGACTGATTCACCAAAGGGTTACTGTTTTTATTTCTAATGAATAACCTATGCCTTTTATTTAGCAATAGACCTTGAAACATCTTCATTTCCCTGGGTCCTCATGACAGTGCAGGGAAGGGTAGGGCATTACTATTCCCACTGCAAAGATGAAAAGGCTTGAAAAAAGTTAAAGATCACTTTTAGCTGACCTGAAAAATCCACCAATATGTGCTATTCCCAGACATCAGACCACATTAGTCCAGAACTAAAATAAATAGAATGTGCTTCCCCATTCCTTTTCATTCAGGATGGGTTTAATTGTCTTGGGTGTGTGCTTGCTGTGTCTGCCCTGGTGTGTGGATGACCTGCAGTGGGAAAGGGTGAGCGCCCTGCAGGTAGGTAGGAGAGATCACTGGGTGGAAAAGTGCAAGGTCAGTGCACAGTCAAGCTTAGAACGTCTTTAGAAACCTATTTGTAAGGTTGCCAAGAACTCTTGAAGTATCTGCCTCTGTCTTTAGGAATTGGTGGGGGAAAGGGTGACCAGTCTTTGGCTTCCATTGCCTATGCCTCCCTGGGAGCTCCAACCGTTATGATCTGTGAATCGACCTCATTGTGCTGTAAAACAGGCCACCCTTTCCAATGAGAAGACAAAGCCTGGCAAGCGGGCCACAGGGTGGGTGGAAGTCCAGAATTTCTGTCAGAAAGCTCAGGGCTTGTCCTTAGATTGCGTGTGTGAGGGGAGAAGGGAGAAGGAGACGAACTCATCCAATTTTTACCAATTGTTCTCTGGAGTGTCTTGAGGGGGAGCAGCAGAACAGTGATTTGGAGGTTGGGCTTTGCAGTTGGGCTTATTCTTGGCTTTGCGACCTTCCAAGAATGACACCTCACGGAGGTAATTTAACCTCTCTGAGCCTCAATTTTCCTCATCTCTAAAATGGGTTCAATAACATGCCCAGCTCATAGGGTTAGGGTGACGATTCATATAAGGTAAGGGCTCAGTCATGAGCTATGGTGGTTGTTACACCAATTGAGGCTGCAGGAGGCCCCCACTCACCTGCTTCCTTCTGTTTTTTTCTCACCCAGATGTGGAGGTGGATGGGCAGAACTGGACCTTCGCTTTTGACTTCTCCTTCCTGGGCCAAGAAGAGGATCTGGCATGGGCCGAGCTCCGGCTGCAGCTGTCCAGCCCTGTGGCCCTTACTCCTGATGTCCCACTCTCAATTGAGATTTTCCACCAGCCAAAGCTGAATGAGGATAAGGACCCACCCAACTGCCCAGAACGTCTTCGAATGGACCTCTTCACTGTCACTCTGTCCCAGGTTACCTTTTCCTTGGGCAGCATGGTCCTAGAGGTGACCAGGCCACTCTCCAAGTGGCTGAAGCACCCTGGGGAGCTGAGGGAGCAGATGTCCAGTTTGGCTGGAGAGTGCTGGCGGCGGCCCCCCACACCACCTGTCACCAATGTGCTCCTCATGCTCTATTCCAACCTCTCCCCAGAGCGGAAGAGGCTGGGTGGCTCCACCCTATTGTGGGAAGCTGAGAGCTCCTGGCGGGTCCAGGAGGGACAGCTCTCCCGGGAGAGGGCCAGGAGGCACCGTCGATATCACTTGCAGGACAGAAACCAACTGTGTCGGAAGGTCAAGTTCCAGGTGGACTTCAACCTGATCGGATGGGGCTCCTGGATCATCTACCCCAAGCAGTACAATGCCTATCGCTGTGAGGGCGAGTGTCCTAACCCCGTGGGGGAAGAGTTCCATCCAACCAACCACGCATACATCCAGGTGTGATGCCAAGGCCTGGGGAGGGGAGGTGGTAAGCTGTGGGGGAGAATTGTCCTTACTACCAGATCAGGACACTGGCTTTGCTGTTAGGTTACTGTGTTCATTCATGCACAGTTATTCGAGCACCTACAATGTGCCAGGTTCTGTGACAGGTTTTGAGGATATAGAGAGGACCAATGATAACATCCTCAGAGAGCCTACATGGAGTCATGCCTTGTCGGGTGACCCTGAACACACTGCTTTCCTGGGACTTTTTCCTTCTGTCATAAAATTAGGGGTGGAAAAAAATAAAATAAATTTAAAAAATTAGGGGTGGAGCGTGTAGACTGGAGGGTCTCAGTTCCTCCCACTGCCCTGACATTCTAGGAAAGGAAGCTCAGAATTTGGAGCTTGGGAATAGACAGGCCTGGGTTTGAATCCTACTCATTAGCTATGTGATATTGATCAAGTTGCTTACTCTCTGAGCCTCAGTCTCCTCACCTGTAAAATGGGGATAGCAATGCCATACTTCTAGGGTTACATGAGATGATATGCATACCACATATGTAGTATCAATAGTTAGCAGGTAACAGGTATAATGCTGTCTTACCATTACTGGAAGTCTGTAACTCATTGATGCAATGGGGGCCGCGTTTATGAGGCCAAGGTAGAGATATTACTGTTCCAGCCGCTGTACTTCTTCTGCCTAAAAACAGGAGCTGGACACCCATTTTGCAGCAGTAATAAAGCCAGAGGCTACCACCAGGTGCCACTAATCAGCCTATGGTCTAGAAGGTGGTGGAGGGAGAGAAATGGAAGGAAAATGAGGTGGAGAAAGCAGAGAAGAGAGCTTATATATGGTGGTCCTGACCTGCTCTCAAAGGTCACACGGGATCAAAGTGTTTTTATTTTCACTCTATGAGGCCTAGACTGAGAATCTCTTGGACCTGTAGTACATCCTCCATGCTAAGCCTCAGGCAGGGTCCAGAGGCTCTGGGGAGAATGTGAGCTGAGCTCGTGAGAGGGAGGCAGTGGTGGGGGCTGGTATTCTAGAGGACCTGTCCTGGGCACAGGCCCTCCTGAGTCTCTCCCAGGCCCCACTTCTGTCCACCAGCCTACCTGCAGCATGATCAGAGGGAACCAGAGACCCAGATAGTCCCAGTCACCAAATCTAACACTGACCCGAAAAGCCACCACTGGACCACAGGGACAGGGCCCAGTTCCAGAATGCCAAGGGCTTGTTACCTTTTCTCCCGTTGACTCTGTTTGCCCTTCTCTGGGCAACAAAGCAAATCCCACAAGAATTTCCACATGACTCTCTTCTTCATATTTCTGGAACTAAACCAGGAGTTTCTTGGAAGATTTTTAAAGTTGGTATTCACTCTAGACTAGAACAATAGGAGAACATATGTTACCTACTGCTCTACCCAGATACAACTTTTAGAATCTTCTGTTTAAACGCTGTTTAAAAAAAGTTATTTTAGTGCTTCCCTGGTGGCGCAGTGGTTGAGAGTCCGCCTGCCGATACAGTGGACACGGGTTCGGGCCCTGGTCTGGGAAGATCCCACATGCCGTGGAGCGGCTAGGCCCGTGAGCCATGGCCGCTGAGCCTGCGCGTCCGGAGCCTGTGCTCCGCAGCGGGAAAGGCCACAACAGTGAGAGGCCCACGTACCTTTAGATATTAGAGTTGATGATGTATTGGCATTCTGATTCCTTTATGAAAAGAATTTTCTATTTTTGCCCCCAGAAACTGATTTTAACTCTAACTTTTTCACCCTTTACCCAGAAATGACACCATTCTGACCTCACCACTGGGATGTGAATTGACCCCCCTGTCCTCCCTTTCAGAGTCTGCTGAAACGGTACCAACCCCACCGAGTCCCTTCCACCTGCTGTGCCCCAGTGAAGACCAAGCCCTTGAGTATGCTGTATGTGGACAATGGCCGAGTCCTTCTAGACCATCATAAAGACATGATTGTGGAAGAATGTGGGTGCCTTTGAGGAGCTCCTGCAGGTGTGTTGGATTTGCCTGTACCCTGGAAGGTTGGGAAGCTCCTAGAAGACAAGATAACCATCTAATCCAATGAGGAGAAACAAAGAGGGGGAAAAGTCCCTCTGTCCACCAGACCTAAGGAGGAAGAAGGGCTGCCACCCTGTCCTTGAAGGCTCTGTGGGGTCTGGTTGAGCACAGAGAGGGAGGAGGAAGCCTGTGAAGCAGGCTTGCTGGGTTTTCTCTTTGCTGAACAGACAGTAGCATGTGAAAGCACTAGTGCAAGAGTCCTCTAGCTGACTTTTTTCAACCCATGATCCCGCGGAAATTGTATGCAAGAGCTGGAGCATATGTGCATTTATTTTTGAGGTGGGACAAGGTTGTATTTAACTTTTGTGTATTCTCAAAAGTGGCCTTTGACATACACCCACCCACACCCTTGCCGCCTGAAGATTAAGTATCGCTATGTAAAATGAAAAAGTCTATTGGCTTTGGTTGCCTCAGGCTGGGTCAGGGAGCCCCTGCAGAGTGGATCTCTGCTAATGAGTTGTACATACAATAAAGCCATTGTATAGCTCTCCTAGGCCAGCTGGTGCCTTTGAAGGGTGAGGCAGGAACTCGTCCAAGAGAGCTGGCCACGTTGGACTACAGAAGCTGGAGCCCTAGGGCGTCCCCAAGTCAGTTTGCTTTGGCGTGCACAATCCATCCAAGTCGACTAAAGCTCTCTCGACATCAGTCTGTCAATGCGTGCTATTAATGAGGCCCCTTGGGCTTCCTATCCATAGCGTGAAGACACTGCCCTGGGTGGCAGACTTGCGTTATGGTCGCATCTCAGCCACTGAGAAGCTATGTGACCTCCGGTGAGTAATTCACTGCTCAACCTCATCTTGTGAAATTAAAGCAGGCGGATCCTAGTGCATTTCTGTGATTCTTCTTTTCTCTCGCCAGCTGACCTCATTGAGCACTGCCAAAACAGGGGCTATTATTTTTTTTGTTTGGCAAGGCAAGGGGACCATTTTATTGGGAATGTCAGTCCACAGTAAACTTACCCTGCTTTCCTAAGAAGCCCATAAACTAATGCTCCAACCTTAGGAAAAATGATTCCAATCTTGTGGGAATACTTGTTTAGAGGGGACTCAAACTTGACTTGGTTGAGTCAAGGTAGTAATTGTGGCCCACGAAGGGGTTGGCTAGGCTAGAGCCAGGCCTGGGCCTGAGAAACCTCAATGCCCTCCCTGATTCAGCAACAAAACTGATCCAGTTGCTCATTCCCTGGAGCGGAAATAACCTGCCCTCCCCACAATTCAGAATCACAATAGGATTCTGCATTTGACTCTGCTTAGAAAACAGTAGAGCTGGGGAGACCTTGTGAGGTCAATTTTTGTACCATCCCCCTTCCTAAATGAGACCCCAGTGAGGCCTAGTGGCCTGATGCTACAGCTAGGAGTGGCAGGGCCAAGTAGAGCATCCTCTGTACTAAATGGGTGCCCAACTGTTCTTCTATGGCTGGGGCCAGGAAATCGAAAGGTCAAGCTATTTGTGGCTATAGCTTGTGGGAGTGTTTACAGTTAGCAGCTCTACCAACTCACAGAACAAACCCCACTGATGACAGGACACCACCTCATATCAAGCAGAGGACGCAGGCACAAAGGAGTGAAAGGACGTTTTGCTGACCCCTGCTAAAAGCTCACTGTGCAGTGTGTCAGCGGCAGGGGCCTTCTGCTGCCTGTCCAGAGGTATTTGGGGCTGAGCCTACAACACAGCTCCGTGCTCTGGAACCTACCTACTAGTGCAGGCTTTGTTAAGTCTGAGGAAATGCTGCCTATGGGAACTGAGTCCTGCCCTACCCTGAGGGCCAGGAAGGGGCTTTCAGTCAGAGGTATTTTAACTTGCTCTGAAGGCAAAGGTCTCCTTCCTGTAGCAGTGCCAAGTCAGTAGCTGATTGGGGGAAATCGGATGCATTACTCTCCTTGGCTGGGGAAGTGGGCGGGCCTGGTACAGGGAGGAGTAGAGAAAAGATAAAAGCAGAAACTGGGAAGCCGCTGTGACTCTCACACAGCAACACAGTCGGGTTAATCTCCGTCATGTAGTCTCCCCTTTTACTAGCAGTAAAAGCCTTAACCCTCTATCCTAAATTGCCTTTCAAGTTGATACCCTATTTGCCTTTGGGGCAAAGTAAAGGATATGTGAAATGGCTTTCAGGATTATCTTCCCTTGAAGAGATTATTTCACCCTTCCAGGGGTCACACAAGCCTGCTCCACTCCCAAACTTGCATTCTGGGGAAGGGCAGACCCAGCTGACCCACCTCTACTGGTCACACCAACTGAGCTGTAACTGAGCTCTTGACATACCAGCCACTGGGCTAAGTGCTTGCCATGATCCCACCTGAGCCCAGTCACCCAGGTAAGACCTACTTCTTAACTTAACCCTATTTTAGAGAAGGACACCAAAGGTTACAGAGACTGGGAATCCTGTCGGAGAGAATGTGGCTGCTACTAAGTGGTACAGAAGGAATTCAAGCCTATCTCACTCCAAAGCCTGTGCTCTAAATCTCTACACTGTTTTGTTCTATGGACCTGTTCACATGGTCCACAGGATTCTTGAAAGGACAGGATTCTTGCTCTCAATACTAATGTGAGCCTCAATGGATTAATAATAGCAAGGAATGTGATGCTCACGCAGCAGAGTCTAGTTTATTTTCAGACATCAGATATGATGGATTTCTAACAAGTGCTCCTGAGGGGCAGAGGCAGCCCTCGTCAGGAAAGCTGTTGTCTGGGCTTCCTCCAGGCTGGTACCTAAAGAAGGGCCTTCTTGGGTGCATCCAGCCCCAGCATGTATGTGTTCACCTCCAAGCTCCTTAGGGAAGGAACACATCACCTCGTGACACATACAGGGCCAGATGGACAAAGTGCTCCGTAAATGTTGAGAGGAACTGACACATGAAGTGGCCAACTGCCTTTGCCCATCTTCCTCACCAGGCAAGATGCCCAAAATGTGTCAACAGGATTTCACCTGAAATTTAAAAAAAAAAAAAATTAAAAACACCAAGTTGATACTCAAGATCTTTATTGATTCAAGTGTTACAGCAACCATTGGTGAGAATTTAACTTTCCCCCTAATTTCCAAACACTTGCTGGTTTGGAAGGACAGTTAGAAAAACAAGAAACAAAAACCTGATCACGGAGTCACACAGGACTCTGCCTCAGGACTGCGTGGTGCCCTCTGTTCTCCATCCACGACAGTGAATTGGACAGGCCGGGTAAGAGGATACCCACATTAAGGGAGACGAAGGGAAGACCAAGGAAAGTACTGGCAGTCTCTGCTTTTCCATTCAGAATGGATGGAACTGGGCCACTGGTGGCACAAAGACACGGAAGAACTTTTTTTTTTTTTAATATATAAAACATTTTAAAGATTCTTAAAATGGACACCCGAAAAATGTGAGTGTCCTCTGGGCTCTCCAAGACACCCTCTTTAAGGTTCGCCCCTGGGTAGCAGAGGATCTCCTCACCCAGGTGGCAAGAGATGGGCTCCATCTCCAGGCGAAGGAAAGGCACTGGCTCACAGTCCTCAGTGATTGGAACACACACCAGGAGCAGGATGCCTCACCACACAGCTTGCCCCTCATCTCTCGTGTTACTCCCCCACTCTCCTGGTTTCAAGTAAAAATGACCCTTGGCCTGGGCTTGGGTTTTTTGTTTTGTTTTAAAGATTAAGATGGAGACGAACGGGGTACATTGGGGCAAGAATGGATATTCTGTGCTAGATTCATGCAATCTCAGGTGTTCAGGAATTTTGGGTTTAAGCACAGGCAAGAGCTCCCTTTGGAAATTTCAACGTGGCCAAATGATTATCAAGCACTGCAGCATCTCTCTGCCAGCCTCCCACTCTTAGAAAGGTGGCAGAGAGAGGTTAAATACCCCAGGAATGTGTTTCATCTCAGTACTATTTTCCATTGGGGATCCGGACAGTATGGTCTGCCAGGGCTGCAGGCAGAGGAAGCAAAGAGAAACCACAGATCATCTGAACAGGGACTTGAAAGTCTCCTAAATCTAAGCTTTGCCAAAAGGTGTCAACTTCCAGGACCAGCCCAGAGAAAGAAATGTAAATTCCAGAGGGTGGGAAAGGTGACAGTAATGACTGTATCAACCAGCCTTAGTCTTCAATCAGAAATGTCTGTGAGCAAGCCTCAGGGAAACGCCAATACTCAACTGGAAAAACATGACTAGAACAGGAAACGCCCCTGGGGTATAAGCATTCTAAAGAATTGTGACCCAACTGCCTCAAGATCTGATGTCATCTTTTATCAAAAGCTGGGAGAGAGGTAAAGAACGTGGTGGTGGTGGGGATAGTAATGTGTGGTAACTACGCCCCCTTCAAAGTCCAGACAGAAATTGCCCTCCCAAGGAAACAACGCTTCTTTTTTTGTTGTTTTTTTTGACAACGCTTCTTTAAAACAAATACTACCCCCTCCTAGATATCATGGGCAGGTAAGAGATTGGGTTTCGCAGATTAATAAATAGCTCCCCTTATCATGTAGTCCAGAAACATGATAAGGGGAAGTTTTGACCCAGAGAGAAAAGCACCGGGCCTCCCGTCTGGAGGGGAATGTTAAGGGCTGAGGGCCCAGGCTTCAAGCAGCCAAGATACATGATACCCCTAAGGTCTGACAGACCCAAAGAGCTGGTAACCCAAACAGCAAAAATAAAAGACCACTTATTTTGACTCCACCTCAAAACCAGATGGAAAAAAATTCATTTGAAGGTGCTTTAAAGATGAGTTCCTTAATTCTGGAAGAAGTACCTTTTTTTTTTTTTATAGCTGCCTCAGCAGCAATGCTTTTTTATTCAAGCATACTCTAAAGCAAGCAGGGCTACAGATAAGAAAATGCTGGGAAGAGTTGGAGCATAAATCCAAACAAGAATTTGCATCCTTAAGATGTCTGAAATCTCTAAAAACTTGGCACGGGTGCCAGAAACACATAGCAGACATTCACTAAACACATGTTGAACTGACAAGCTTCATCTAAGTTTTTCTTCAGGGTGAAGACAACACTGGTTCTCTTTAAGAACCCGTTTCCATCAGGAAGCCCAGGATGAGGTGGGCACGCAGAGTTAACCTGCAGTGGATTTAAAGAATAAAGCGCAGACAGACATTTCTAATTCCCAGATGTTCCCTACTTATTGAGAAGTGGCTTCTTGAGTGAGAGACCTGGCCCAAGTCTGCTTCAGCTGGTGTAGTTTGTGAGAGCAGGTGCCAAGCATCGACTCTGGTGGGCACCTGGCTTCCGGATGCTCTCAGCTGTCACCCTGAATCGGAACAGTTAGCTTTCCTCAGCCCAGTAACCCAAAATGTAATTCAAGTTTGCTCCCTTTGCTTAACAACCCTGACTCCAATTAAGTCCATTTGAGTGGCTCAAATAGAAGGATCCAATTCCCTTTGTCAATTCCTGGCTAAAGGAGATAGCGAGCAAGCAGTATTGAGTCTTAGATACCAAGCCTAGGACTTACAAAGAAGCAACCTTGGGCTGCTGATAGTATACACCAGGCAAATGTGTAGATACATTCTCCTGGGAATTGCCATTTCTTGCCTCCCCCCTTAAAACTGGCAGTAGCCATGGGAAGAGAATCCGTTTTTCATCTGTTTGTCGATGCACATCTTAAGAGAACTGTTTTCAGTAACAACACCTCTCTCAGTATATCATCTACTTTAAACCTACCCCCTCTTGTTGACCTGGTTTCATTCTCTATTGGGGGTGAGGTGGTTTTAAAGTACACCCAAAATTCTGATACCGCTCCATGCAGTAGGTGGGTGTAGTAGGGTGTAACTCCCCTCGAGTGTAGGCTGGCTTAGTGGCTTGCTTCTAAGGAACGGAATAGGAAGGCGTGGTGACGTGTGCTTTCGGAGACTGTCATAAAAGGCACTGCAGATTCCTCCTTGCCCTCTTTCTCTGGGATCACTTGCTCAGGGGGAGCCAGCTGCCATGCTGTGAGGACACTCATGCTGCCCTAAAAAGAGATCCACACAGGAAGACACTGAGGCATTTTGCCAACAGCCACAAAGAAAGCTCAGAAGTGGATTCTCAAGCTCCAGGTGACTGCAGACCCCACTAACATCTTGACTGCAACTTCCTATGACCCTGTGCCAGACCCATCATGTGAAGCTGCTTCCCAGGTCCCAACCACAGAAACTGACAGATAATGTTTGCTCTTTCAAGATGTTAAGTTTTGGGGTAATGTGTTAAACAGCAATAGATAACTAACGCAGATGGAGGGACAAAATTCTTGGCTTAGAAGCCTAATAGCTAGAAGCCAGCTTCTCTATGCTGTGGTCTTGAGAACACAATAGCTGTTTCGACAGAATATGAAGAAGTGGTGAACTTAATGCACCACACGCTATGAAGGAGGTAGAATCATGACAATGCATGTCTCCTGCTGGAATTTGGACAAGGTCATTTCTCACTGACATGGATTGTCCCCAAAAGTACAGAAACATGGTTTTCTCCTAAGAAAAGTACAAATAATCAGTAAGATTTCAAGAACCGCCTAACTCAAATGCTACCCTAAGGGGGTTCCCTTTCCAGGAAAAAGCCCAGAGAGATTATTCATTTAGGGCTTCAACTGTGAGATTCCTTCCAAACATACAGGAGTAAACCACCTACTGGATTCTGGCTTGCCCTGAAAATGATTCTATGAGGCATGGCACAAAGGTGTCATCTGTTGGAAGTTCATCTATTGCCTTGTGAAATTATCTTTGAAATGCCGATTTATGGAGGCCAAAGTATCTGTAGTAGCAGTGGCCTCCAGGAAGGAATTGTACCAAGTAGTATGGAGGTCGTTATAGAGACGGCTAAAGGATTGGGCAGCTGCTATATTATACAGCTGACACTCCCAAGAAGTACTAGAAATATGGCCTCTGATTAGGGGGCCACATGCAGCAATTCCTCAAGATAGCAAAAAAGAGGAACATGTCATCTTAAGACTACTCAAGCTGGCATGTTTTAAATTCACTTCCCGTCTCTCAGTGAGGAATCCGAGTTTTCATGTGCAGCAGTAAAGAGCAAACAAGGGCGCGTGCTTCTGCTGACAGCGCGACTACTCGCTGTAAGTGGAGTCAGATTCCAGAGGATGCCCAGGCCGGGCCCTGAGGAGGATGAAAGCGTCACTCCCAAAGAATCAAGCTCCCAGGGGACAATGAGGTCCTGAGCAAGCTTCTCATGCAAATTACCAATGCACCTTATGTTGTTCCAAGAGTATGTAAAGTGAAATTTGGAGTTTAATTAAAATCAAAACAGAGATACATTAAAAAGCAAACAAAAAATACTTTTCCATTCATCAATTTTTGAGACTGAAAGCATCTCCAAAACTTTGGAGATCCAGCTTATTCCTGAGAGACATCAACCATCACAAAAGGTTTCACTTTTTGAACTCTTCACATTTTGTAGCAGAAAACAGAACAAAGTTCCTTAGACACCCTTCCTTCTTTCTGTCTAAAATGTATTCGCAAACAGGGTCTCTTCATAGTTCAAAAGAAAAACAGCTTTCTATCTTAGCCAACTGGCCTGTTACTCTCACCCTGGGATCTGATCTCTTAATAAGAGGGTTCAGGGCACCAAATCCAACCAGAAATTCCCAGGACACCAGTGGCTATTTTACTTGTCTTTCTATGAGGGGAGTCACTCTCCCAGGATTACTATGCCAGTCAATAGTCAGGACCACGGGATGGGGAATGAAGCAGCAAAGGGTAAGGGAAAAGAATGAGGTTTCCATGAACAACCCAGGGAAGGCAGAATGGTCCAGTTTCCCAATCCACCCACTACAAACTCCAAACATGCACACCCAAAACTAGAGCGAGAAGGAAAGAGCTCGTAAGGGACTAGGGAAGACAAGGGATGGTGACATGGAACAGCAGACTCGCCTACGGACAATCCTCACCTTCCTAACACTGGAAGATGTGTAATTAAAAAGTTGCTGTTCAAAATTGTACTGAAAACATATCTAAAAATAGGTCTGTACTCATCTTAAAAATAAAAGGTCACTCCTCAGTTAAGAGGAGTGACAGATATTATCAGATACCGACACTTGAGGTATCCTGGATGTACATTTGAAAAATGGCCTGGCAGAGATAAGGGAGGGAGCGAAGGAAGGAAGGAGGGAGGGAGGGAGTGAAAGACAGGGAAATTTAGAGGACCATGGGAAAGGCAGAAAAGTGGAAGGAACGCATTTTTATGCCCATGCTTATCTATCTCAGCAGCCAAACAAAGCAGGTCCACAAAGGAAAAAAGTTTAGTTCTTTTCTAAGAGCATTCTGAAAGTCAACTTCAAACTCAAAAATCACAGACAACAAATATCACAACGCTCACTGGACTGAAAAATGACTACTGAGCCTGGGTACTCAAACAGTTCAATGTCTTCCGAGGTCATTCCTGGGTATCATCCTGCAGAGGACTATTGGATTGGCCAAAAAGTTCGTTCTGGTTTTTCTGCAATATCTTATGGAAAAACCAGAACGAACTTTTTGGCCTACTCAATACATCGGGCCTTATCCAAAGAGCCTTCCGTCCTGTTGTAGGGACCTGCTCTGGGAGCAGGAGAAATCACGTGGATAGCTCAGAGTACAAAAGGACTGCAAGCAACAAGATGCAAGCAGGGAGGGGTGGGAAAAGGGGAGGAAAAAGAACTGGTGACCGAAGACCCCCTTCTGATGTAGAGTTAAGAAATGTTTGCACAATTGTGATAAGTAAACAAATGGGAAGATGAACTATAATACTAAAGACAGAAGACATTCCTCCCAGAGGAAGGAGGGGAAGTGGACCTCAAAACAGTGCCCCAGGGTAATGCTACCAGAGATGTACAAACAGCATTCTGTCCCCAAGGACAAACACCTCAAGGTAAAAGAGAAAGCAGCTCTCTTCCTGTTTACTATTTCCACCCAAGGGTTTTCAAGACCCCAAACCCAGACTTTTGTAGCACTGAAACATGAGCAAGACAGGGAGGAGAGACAGAGGGTAAGAACAAGAATGATGCTGAACCTATCAAACCTCCATATCACTTCCCCAGACTTCCCAGCCAGCCAATTATTGGTAGGGTGATATTTGATTTGGGATTAAAAAAAAAATGGGGGGAAGGGGGAACCAGAGGTTAACTGTTTTCCTCTGTGGGCTGCTCAGTTCTACAGAAATATGCCAAGGGCCTTCAATCTAACTTTCTAACTGGGAAGGGGAACAGGAAATAGGGAGAAGAAATGGTCAGATGCAGCTCATCTTTGCATCCTTTGGCACCCGGAGAAGGAGCAGGGGAGCAGGAGACTGCAGCAGGGATTGCTGGTACTGCCTCTTCTGTCTCTGCATTGTTGATCCTATTGGCCAAATCAGGTACACACATGTCTCAGTGTTGCCGCTTTTCTTCTGATCCTCGCAGGACAGTCAGATGTCCATCTCAAACTGAGCATCATCTCCTGGTTAGAATGAAGAACAGGAAAAGTTAAGCATGAAGAGGTAAAGCAAAACAGTTTTAACTATAATTCCCTTTGTACAAAGGTCAAAAAGGAATTCAAACTGTCCCATTCCCTGCAGCCTTGAAACAACTATTCTGCTTTGCTTTGGCTAGTCTTTTTAATCTGGGGGAAAAACAAGAATGGCAGTCAAATCACCCACAGGGAGGAGCAATTGGGGGAAAGGATACAAGTGAAAACTTTCTGAGTGTCCCTTTGTCCAGAGGTTGACCAAACGGGAGCTCCTGGGGAGCACCTGGCCATCTATCAAGTCAGCACATTCTTCTGGAGGCTCTGAACTTTGGCCTTGCTCTGAATCGACACTTTGTCCATTAAAAACTCATTTGGAATTTGAGGAGGCAGAATGCTGGCTCGTGTAAAAGGGTCATGGAGTGCGATCCAAGGTGTACTTCAGGAGCTGGCCATTTCCACAGACACAGAGAGGATTCATTAATAAACGTGTATGTGTGAGTATGGGGGAGTATTTACCAAAATATTATAGGCAGTCCTGGAAAACGGGGTGAAAAACCATTCTGCTTTTCCCTACCCCAGGGGTCCCCAACCCCCCAGCCACGGACTGGTACTGTGGGCAAGTGAGCGAAGCTTCATCTCTATTTACAGTCGCTCCCCATCGCTCGCATTACCGCCTGAGCTCCGCCTCCTGTCAGATCAGCTGCAGCATTAGATTCTCACAGGAGTGTGAACCCTATTGTGAACTGCGCATGCGAGGGATCTAGGTTGCGCGCTCCTTATGAGAATCTAATGCCTGAAGATCTGAGGTGGAGCTGAGGCGCTGATGCTAGCTCTGGGGAGCGGCTGCAAATACAGATTATCATTAGCAGAGAGGTCTGACTGCACAGAGACCATAATAAATCAACTGCTTGCAGACGCATATCAAAACCCTATCAGTGGGCTTCCCTGGTGGTGCCGTGGTTGTGGGTCCGCCTGCCGATGCAGGGGATGCAGGTTCGTGCCCCAGTCCGGGAGGGTCCCGCATGCCACGAGGCGGCTGGGCCCGTGGGCCATGGCCGCTGGGCCTGTGCGTCCGGAGCCTGTGCTCCGTGGCGGGAGAGGCCACAGCGGTGGGAGGCCCGCGTACCACAAAAAAAAACAAAACAAAAAAACAGAACAAAACAAAACCCTATCAGTGAGGGGCAAGTGAAAACAAGCTCAGGGCTCCCACTGATTCTGCATTATGATTGAGTTGTATAATTATTTCATTACATATTACAGTGTAATAATAGTGGAAATAAAGCACACAATAAATGTAATGCACTTGAATCATCCCAAAACCATTCCCCCATCTCCCCAGTCCATGGAAAAATCGTCTTCCACAAAACTGGTCCCTGGTGCCAAAAAGGTTGTGGACCGCTGCCCTACACCACAAAAATGACGTTCTTCTTGTAAGAAGCAAGGTCTGTTTCTTGAGGGTGATGGAAATGGGAGCTATTAAACTGTTTTGTTTCTCTGTGTGTGTGTTATCCTTAGTCCAACAAAGCCCAGGTTCAAGGAGTCCTCTTTGGGATTTACCATTCCCTGATTTTGGATTCTTCCTCACCCCCCAACCCCCACCTAGATTAGATTTGGTTATGGTTCAGAACTCAGGGTTTTCAGAACAATTCAATAATTCAATAAGCCTTGGTGAGGGGAGTGCAGGGAACCTTAGAGACATATGACTGAATATTAGTTATAAGTGAAGCATCAACATTTTCTCAACCCACAGCAGACTGACATTCGAATCCCAGAGCTACCCTCTTGGTCCCTAATACCAGCATTCTCTTACCAACTGCATGCTTCCTGTCATGATTGTTCAAGTTGTTCAAATTGTTTACTTCTATTTTGGAGTCTTCAATTAAGGTGCCGGGGCTGGTGACTCCTGGGATATTGGGCAGATGGCAGGGCGGGGTCTGAGCCATGGGAGAGTTGCGACGATCCAACAGAAACTTTCGATCATAAATGATTCGAGTTCCTGGAAAACAGGGTTTAAAGAAGACAGAAGTTTTGTATCCTGTTTCAAATACAATTTTAGTACAAGGAAAGTAGAAATTTACCTTCACTTTCCTTGCTTTGAAAAATAAGAACTTAGTAACAATTCAAAAAGGCAGGACTTCCCTGGTGGCGCACTGGTTAAGAATCTGCCTGCCAATGCAGGGGACACAGGTTTGATCCCAGGTCCAGGAAGATCCCACATGCCGCGGAGCAAGTAAGCCTGTGCACCACAACTACTGAGCCTGCGAGCCACAACTGCTGAGCCTATGCGCTGCAACTACTGAAGCCCGCTTACTCTAGGACCCGTGTGCCACAACTACTGAGCCCACGTGCCACTACTAAAGCTCGCACACCTAGAGCCCGTGCTCTGCAACAAGAGAAGCCACCGCAAATGAGAAGCGCACGCACCACAATGAAGAGCAGCCCCTGCTCGCCACAACTAGAGTAAAGCCCGCATGCAGCAATGAAGACCCAATGCAGCCAAAGAAAACAAACAAACAAAAAGGTAGCTGAAATTATGAGGAATGAATCATTCTGGAGAGCAGAAAACTTAGTTCAATTTTCGAAAAATGAATAATTTGAACTATTTTGGATGGAAATTTTTCTAATACAGATTTTAAAACTTTTTACCACCTTAAACAGAAAACCAACCCTTTCTTGATGAATCCGGCTGATTATTATGAAACTCATTTATTATACTATGTTGTGACCTAGGAAGTCTCAGGGTCTATTAAGTTGGTGCTCTGTATTTTCCTTATACTGAATAGGATTCAGATAGCCAGGGTATGCTTATGGCCCTCCCCACCATGGTTTCCTTGTCTCCTCCCTCACTGTTTGGCTAAGAACCATCTTTTGTTCATGTCTTAGTTTGGTTGCCCTAACCAAATACCACATTTTGGGTGTGTTACACAGAAATGTATTTCCTTACAGTTCTTTCTCATTGTGTCCTGCCATGGCGGAGAGGGGAGCAAGCCCTCTGGTGTCTCTTTTGGGACACTAATCCTATTGTGAGAGCCCCACCCTCAGGACTTCATCTAAACCTAATTACCTCCCAAGGCCATATCTCTAAATACCATCACATTGTGGGGGTCAGAGCTTCAATGTATGAATGGGGGGGAGCACAATTCAGTCTACAGTACACCCTTTACACCCATTCTAACTTGATACATCTAATGTGTTGGGTTTGGAAACTGGTGATCTGCTTATTTTAACACTATGTAAAATAAGAGCAAGTAGGCTGGGAAGGAGCCTGATGGTTTTCCAATGAACAAAGGGAAGCAGCTTTAGTGGATGGATTTTGTTGTGTCACCTCCACTTTTGTCCATGGCTAGGTTTCAGAAGGGTGAGATTTCACCGTGAGATGTTCTTACTAATATTCACGTTGCAAGTCGGAACAAGGTTATTCTCACTTCTGTAGTACACTAAGCTTGGAAACTGAGGAGAGGTGGTGAAAAAAAAGCACAGGATAAAAGCAAGCTTTCTATTTCTAAATTATATATTAGCAACAACATAAACATTAAAGAATTATAATTGAACCAAGTAGGAAATAAGTAGTAGAAATTCTACCTAAATGTGTCAGATATAAGAGAAACTTTGAAGAATTCCTGTGACTTTGCAAGGGCAATAAAATAATTTTTTAACTTCTTTGGGATATAATTCATGTACAGTTCACTCAAAGTGTATAATTCAATAGTTTTTAGTATATTCATAGAATTGTGCAATCATCACCACAATCTTTTTTTTGTTTGTTTGTTTGGCTGTGCCATGAGGCTTTCGGGATCTTAGTTCCCCGACCAGGAATTGAACCCGGGCCACAGCAGTGAAAGCGCCGGGTCCTAACCACTGGACCCCCAGGGAATTCCCACCACAAACTATTTTAGAACACTGTCATCATCCCCAAGATAACCCATATACATTTAGCAGTCCCTCCCCACGTTCTGCCAACCTCTCCAGCCTAGGCAACCACTGATCTGCTTTCTGTCTCTATAGATTTGCCTATTCTAGACATTTCATAAAATACAATCAAGCAATATGTGTCTGTTTATGACTGCTTCTTTCACTTGCAGGTTTTTAAGATTCATTCATGTTTAGCATTTATCAGTACAGTTGACCCCTGAACAATGCAAGTTTGAACTGTTTTTCAACAGAAGTACTGCAGTACTATACGGTCAGTGTTGGTTGAATCCATGGAGGCAGAAGGCCAACTACAGGTTACACTTGGATGTAACCTCCACGTTGTTCAAGGATCAACTGTTTTCTCTGATTTCTTTGTATTGCCAAATAATATTCCATTGAATGTATAAATCACATTTTATCAATTAACCAGTTGATGGATATCTGGGTTGTTTCCACTTTGAATAATGCTGCTATGAACATTCACGTAGGGAGATCCCTGGTGGCACAGCGGTTAAGAATTCGCCTGCCAATGCAGGGGACACGGGTTCAAGCCTTGGTCGGGGAAGACCCCACACGCTGTGGAGCAATTAAGCCCGTGCGCCACAACTACTGAGCCACGCAAGTAGAGCCCGTGCTCCACAACGAGAAGCCACCACAATGAGAAGCCCGTGCACCGCAACGAAGAGTAGCCCCCGCTCACCGCAACTAGAGAAAGCCCATGCACAGCAATGAAGACCCAATGCAGCCAAAAATTAATTAATTAAAAAAAAAAATCAATTGGCCGTAATTGTGAGGGTTTATTTCTGGACTTCCACTGATCTATGTGTATCCTTATGGCAGTTATACACGGTCTTGATTTGTAACAACTTTTGAAATCAGGAAGTGTGAGTCTTCTTTTTCTTTTTCAAGATTGCTTGGGCTATTTTAGGTCTCTTAAAGTTCCATATATGAATTTTAGAGTCAGCCTGTCAACTTCTGCAAAGAAGCCAGCTGGGATTTTGATGGGGATTGTGCTTAATATACAGATAAATTTGGGGAGTAGTGCCATCTTAACAATATTAAATCTTCTGATCCATGAACATGGATTGTCTATTTATATAGGTCTTCTTTCTTTCAACAATGTTATCTAGTTTCCACAGTATATGTTTTGTGCTTTTTTGGTTAAATTTATGCCTATGTATTTTATCATTTTTATGCTATTATAAATGGAATTATTTTATTTCATTTTTGGATTGTTTATTGAAAGTATACAGAAACACAATTGGTTTTTTTTTTTTTTTTTTTTTCCCGCTACGCAGGCCTCACACTGCTGTGGCCTCTCCCGTTGTGAAGCACAGGCTCTGGACGCGCAGGCCCAGCGGCCATGGCTCACGGGCCCAGCCGCTCCGCGGCACATGGGATCCCCTTGGACCGGGGCACGAACCTGCGTCCCCTGCATCGGCAGGCGGACCCTCAACCACTGCACCACCAGGGAAGCCCCACAATTGGTTTTTGTATACCAATCTTGTTTCTTTCAGCCTTACTAAACTCACTTATTAGTTTTAATAGTTTAGTGGATTTTTAAGATACCTTTGGTTTCAAATGCACACAAAGTAAACAATTCAGAAGAGAAGACACCCTGAAGATCTAGGATCTTAACTGATGCTGTTAATGTTCTTAAACATGGCCAGGGAAAATATGGGTACAAAACCACGGTATTTTAAGTGTTTGAATTTTAGATCACTGAAGCTGAAAAAATTAACTGTAGCAGATACAGAGCAAAAAAAAGGGAATCAATGTGTGACTAAGGATTCTGTGGTGTAACTGAAAAGCATTTGACATTCAAAAAACCAAAACTATTAAAAGAAAAACATTAAGACCTGACTATGAATAAAATGCCAGGGAAAAAAAAACTTTATATTTCCTTTTTTAGATATTGTGTTTACTGTGAAATTATATGAATTCCAAGGCAGTTAAAAACCTAATATTCAGGGTCTCTTATACATGTGTATAGACACATTTTCTGAAGCAAGAACTTCCAATAATTCAAATTTCAACTGCTGGCCACATTTATGTCAGCCCAATTCAACATCAACCAATGCATCCACAACTAACTAGAGAAAACTTAACCATAAATTCCTAAAGGTTAAAAATATCCATAGCTTGCATATAACACAATATTAAAATGGAGCATGATTTTAATAAATTGATGGAGTGTTAAAAAAAAAAAGAATCTATTTGACATTGACAGTGGAAACTTTTTCTTTCCAGTGTTCCATTTCCTTTTCTATGAAAATCATCATACTCCTTGGTTTTATATTGAAAAGTTACAAAATTCATAGTATCGTATATGCTATTTATTGATTTTCAATGTTTACAATCAAACCATAATAAAAGTGAATTATCATAGTTAAGGAAGAGTATGTAAATATTATAGACCTTGATATTGTAAAAAATAATGGAAAGGCAGACCTACCAGGGAAGTAGAGGCAGGACAGGTAGATAGTCTAATCTCATATGGCGGAGAGTTAAAACTATCAGATTGAAACACAAGATGTTTAACTATAGTATTTACAGTTTTAAAGGTAACTACCCAGAAGAACCCAAAACGATAAAACAATCTACAAAAATTGGTAAATGGAGAGAGGAGGGAAAATGAGAGGACAGAAAGTAATGGAAGTATCCTATATGCCTCATTTTCATAATAGGGAGTCAACAGTATCATCCAATGTTAAGAAATCAAGAAATTGTGGTATACGTATATTATTTACAGTAACGGTGTAACCAATAAAATCACTATAAACAGAAACTGTTAAAAGCAGCAGTCTCTTGGCATTTCTGCATTTTATGTGCTTCTGTTCAATTTTTCTTTTTCTATTTTGTTTTTAAAACTTGCATATATTACTTCAGTCTTCATGTTTGGATTTCAAAACAGATAGGAATCTTTAGATGTAGGTTAACATTAGATATCTATAAACATTCTTCAGCCCTTGGTGACCACTTTTTCGGATAAATCTAATACCCTGACCCAGCACTTTCTAAATGCTGACATTACTAGGAAAACATGAGAGTAAAACTGAGTCCCTTTGACGGAGAACAGAGAGGAGGAAAAAAAAAGGCTCTATCTTTTGATCTAAAAACTAGTGATTTTCAAATGGCAGGGAACAAGAGGGTGAACGAAGAAGGCACAAAATTATGCTTGTGAAGATGGTTAGTACACAAACAAGGTCATTCAAGCCTAAGGGCCTCTTTCAAGACCAAGTAGCTTAGTTTAAATGATAATTAATCCATATATTAAGCTATATACACCCAAGAAATTGTATAACCTGAAATAAAACCACCTAGACAAAGTCCACTGTAACATGGTTAACTGACAGGGGAGTAGTTACTATACTTTTGCAGGGTCCTGACCATAAAACTGCTTAACTAAGGCTGCTTCCAGAATTAGAATTAAGCATCCACTCATGCAAATAGACACTTCAGAAAAAGAAACAGTAAGTAACTTGCCCAAATTGAATAGCTTGAATAGCTGTGACAAAACCCTCCAAGAAGGCGAGATGAACCTACACCCTCCTAACAATATCCTAGGCAAGAAGGGAGAGTGTAGGGTCAAATAGGGCTTCCCGCAGGGGACTTTAGCCATCAAAGAGGAAAATCTTTCTCAGAAAAGCATTAGTGGACTTCCCGCTTACAATCCTTAGGCCAGAACTGGGTCAGATGCCTGCCAGCCCAGACACTGGGGAAGCCATAGAGTAGCCAGGGTGCATCTTCTGGGGCTTGGCACACTACCACTTTAAAAAAATGAGGGAATCTGGGGTAGCATGGAAAAAGAGTGAACAGCTGTTGGGCTGGAAACCAATAGAGTCAGCCACGTCACGTCTGTATTTAATATTTACCTAAACTTAAATCCTCATCTTCCATAGTAGGAAACTGTTAATATCTAAAACTGAGAAATAGCATTAAATCATGTTATTCAGAAATCCAGAGGTAAATGCTAGAAGAAATGGCTGAAAGAGTTTAAAATGGTTTCTCTGGGGGGTGGAACTGGAGATGAGATGGGGCATGAGAATGTTGCTTTTTGTTATTAGCCTAAACTTTAAACTTTACTTTCATAGTTACAAAAAATAAATGTAAAAGAAAAATAAAAGGGTGATAGCAAAATGCCTTCAGTATTCATGCAAAGTCAAACAAGTCAGTCACAAAAGACAAATCTTTTATGACCCCACGAATATGAGGGACCTGGACTAGTCAAATTCATAGAGACAGAACGTAGAACGATGGTTGCCAGTGGCTGGAGGTGGGCAGGTAATGGGGAGTTATTGTTTAATGGGTATGAAGTTTCAGTTTGGGAAGATGAAAAAAGTCCTAGAGATGGATGGTGGTGATGGTTGCACAACAATGTGAACGTACTTAATCATGGAATGGTACCTTAAAAATGGTTAAAATGGTCAATTTTATGTTATGTATATTTTACAATAAGAAATATGTATGATTTCAGACTTCTAGCCTCCAGAAATGTAACAGAATAAATTTGTTGTTTAAAGAACCCCCCACCACCAAAATTTTTTTAAGACCAAGAGAAAGTGTTAAAAAAAAAAAGCAAACTCCATTATAAGGAATCGGGGAAAAAAATAACTCAAAAAGAATTTGCAAATATACATACATACATAACAGACCGACACTAAAGCCATGAGGAAGAAGATATCCTTCAAATCTAGAAATGAAAACAACAACAACAACAACAAAGCACTTGGCAAGTAACCTCAGTATTCCATTAGAAATTCCTGACATTCTCCATCTATGCCTCATGTAAGGGCCCACCAAGAGATCAGAAACAGTTACAAGATGAACAAGCAGCAACTGTTTCCAATACACTCAGAAAGGTAGTCTGCCGCTTTCCCTCTTTCCTCCCAAGCCCCTGTCTCCCCCAATAATAAGGGAAAATAAGAAGTGAAAATACAGAAAGGACTTACAAATACAGTGGTTTTCTTTGCTTTTTATTATTCCAGCTTAAGAGGATGATTAACAAGGCTTGTGTTTGATTGACTGTGTTAGAGAACATTCTTCAATGAACTACAGTTTTAAACATCTGTTCTTCATGGAGGCTCTGGATGAAAGGACAGACTCCTAAAAGCTCTATGCCAGATAACCCAGAGGCGGCTAAAAGCTGCCTAACCCAGTATCCTCCAGGGAAGTTGATGGTGGCCAAACCACATTTACTGTGTACAACCATCAAATCCCTAAAGTGCTAATAAAACCACGAGAGGGACAATTTTTACATCAAAAAAAAGGCACAATTGGAGCCAGAGGATATTATAACTTAGTATGGCTAAATAATTATGGCAAACGGAAGACATCCAAGGTTTGTGAAAAGCCAGTCCTTATGGTCTTTTGATTAACTCCAATAAAGATTAACTCCAATAAAGATTTCCAAGATATTAATGTCAAAGGATGGCTCCCTACCCAATCACGTAGGACACTGCCATAGCAAAACACAAACCTAGGCTGAAAGGAAAGTTGATAATGACCATCTTCCTATGCAGAAGGTCCAGCGCTAGAAGAGGCTTTAGACAGCATCTGGCGGAAGCCTGTCATTTTACAGGTGGAGAAACTAGCATCCAAAGAAAGATCACACAGTGACAAAGGAGCCAAGAGACCGACACAAATAAGCAAGGTACTCTAAGCAAATGTGGCTCTCTTGAGTCTTGGTTGCAAAGTGATCTGAAACAAATGACCTTTTTAGTTAGTACCAGGTCCCAAGTGGTATACAAACCACAAACTAATCTCAAATAAATGCCGACTGATTTTAAGTCTATCAAAATGAAGTACATCAAATACCTCCACGTCTGTTTGGGTTTGAACATTCATCTTGAAATAAATTTTCTCAAGAAATGCCTGGCTCTGATTCCAGGAAAATGCTGGCTGGATCTGCCAGACTGTTGACTACATCCTGGATCAATTCTTTGGATTAGATTTCACAGATGTTGTGGTTCAGCCTCTGTAATGCTAATAATTAATGAATGTTCGCTCACTGCTTTGGTATGGGGAAAGCACTCAGATTCAAGCCTGGCTTTCATTCCCACTTCTTGTTTTCCTCCCAAGTTCACTCCTCTTGGGCACTTAAAAAATAAAAGTAAAAACAATGCATAAATACGTATCAATGTCTTCTACTTTTACTCATAGTGAGGAACTCATCAATAAAGTTCGTAAGAGGCAAAGAAGCCTACTGGAGATCACTGGTCTAGGTCACTTTGTTTCAGTGCTGCTTCTTCATAATGGTTCTAGGAACTTATCAGACCAGAGAGTGGTTTCATTTCAATGTAAAAGCAGCCTGGCTCTAACATAAACATTCTCTGGTAATGAGATGAGCACCTTTCTCAAGCTCAAAGGATTAATTATGACATCTTAAAATGAACCACAAGCCTCTCAAACTTCCTGATAGGTACCTCTTAGAACCTAGAGAGCAATGGTCTATCTTCACCAGTCCTCACTTCTGCTATAAACAGCAGGCCATTTCTAAAAAAATTAAAATTGAATGAGGTATTACACTGATACTAAAACCAGACAAAGATACCACAAGAAAAATACAGACTAATATCCCTTATGAATATAGATGCAAAAATTCTCAACCATTAGCAAACTGAATTCAGCAACATATATAAAAAGGATTATATTCCATGAGCAAATGGCACTTATCCCATGAATGCAAGTCTGGTTCAACATCTAAAAATAATTAACATAATACATCATAACAATAGAATAAAAAACAAAAATCACATGATCATCCCAATAGATGCAACATACATACATACATACATATATATATATACACACACACATACACACACACGTATTTGACAAAACCCAACACCCTTTCATAATAAAAACATTCAACAGACTAGGAATAAAAGGGAACTTCCTGAATCTGATAAAGAGCATCTACGAAAAACCACAGCTACCATCTTACCTAACGATGAAAAGACTGGAGGTTTTTCCCTAATATTGAGAACAAGTCAAGGGAATCTGTTGTCACTCTCTTGTCATTTTTGCTCAACACTGTACTAAAGGTTCCAGTTCTAGCCAGGGCAATTAAGCAAGAAAAACAAAACAAAATGGGGTACCTAGATTGATAAGAAAGAAGTAAAACTGTCTCTATGCACAGGCAACTGTGATCTTGTATGTAGATAATCCCAAGGAATCTATAAGAATTGAATTGTATTTTCCAGTTAATTGATCCTTGCTTGTTAAGGATTTTACTTTTAAAAACTACTCAATGAAATGAACAGCTTCAGTTTGTCAGGGCATTTGTCCTAAGGATCTGAAAGATCATTTATTCAGATATAAACACTCATAGATTTCTGAGCTTCTGGCTTCAAACTGTAGCCTGAGTATCAGGTGAAGAGGTCCTTTAAAAACGAGTCACACATCAGATAGATAGCTGCTGGGTGTTATAACACAGGTTTTAAGGGATCTTTGCAAAACAAAGTTCTGTGATAAACAAATTTGAAAATGGTAGCCTAGGCCTTACCTATTCAATTAAGTTGAATGACAGCAAGTTTCAACTGACTTTTGTTTTATTATAAATAGATAAGCAAAAATCTTTTTTTTTAAAAAAACTTTTGTTTATTTTTGGCTGCATTGTGTCTTCACTGCTGCGCAGGGGCTTTCTCTAGTTGCGGCGAGCAGGGGCTACTCTTCGCTGCTATGTGCGGGCTTCTCATTGTGGTGGCTTCTCTTGTTGCGGAGCACGGGCTCTAGGCACGTGGGCTCAGTAGTTGTGGCTCATGGGCTCTAGAGCACAGGTTCAGTAGTTGTGGTGCCCGGGCTTAGCTGCTCCGCAGCATGTGGGATCTTCCTGGACCAGGGCTCGAACCCATGCCCCCTGCATTGGCAGGCAAATTCTTAACCACTGCGCCACCTGGGAAGTCCCGCAAAAATCTTTTAAACATTAATTTGTTCATCGAAATACTTGGGAGCCAAGAAAAAGTTCTATCCTTCACCAACAAACTACTGTCCTGCTCAGGCTCTCTTCCTCTCCAACCAGATGAACTAGCTTTCCCACATTAACTTTACCTTGTCTGATCTGCAAATCTTTTTTTTTTCTCATCACAGCCTTTACTTTACTGCTGATTGGCAGGGAAGCATCTCCTACAACATTATTTACTACTACTGTAGCTATCTGAGTTCCAAAAATTATTTTGGCTGATTCCATATAAAAATAAAAAACCTGACATTCCTTAGTCATTAGTTATGACATGTCCACACACCAAAATATTTCTTTGTCCATACAAATCCATGAAGCCTGAATATTATTCAAGACAATATCGAAAAATTGAAAGGACTTGATCTTCAAATCTACACTGTCTCCAAACCATGCAAGACCCCTCCCATAAAATCATCTTTAAGACTCCCTGGCACAACCCTGTTAGTGCCAATTTACAGACTCATCACGTTTCACCCTTCCCGGTTCACACACAGGCCTCCGGAGAGCAGAAGGGAGTTGTGCACTATCAGCCTGGAGGAGCTGTCTTCCCTCATCAGGCTGTGACTGACGTGGAGCAGGCAGAGGTACTCCTCTCCACACATTGCACTGCTATATGCCTTGCTGCCTTGCGGCTGAGGGCTACTGCCTTCCCAGGCTCAGAATTCAGTCCCTCATCAGCAAACATGCACCCAACACAAAACTGAGCTACATCTTCTAGTACATGCTTTGGCAGCTGATGAATATGAGACTACAGCCAAATCTGCCCCGGAATGACAACACATGTTAATTTTTGTTACTCTGAGATAAGTAAATGCCATCTTCCACGAACACAAGGCAAAGTGATTGGACAACTTTCAACATGTTTTTCACACACTTCTCACATGTAATCATGAAGTCCTTTGGTTAATAACTGAAACGAGAGCCAAATAAGTACTCTTGCTGGTTCAGAAGTTTTTGGCCTAGAATAAACTCAGCCCAAGGTCACTGAATTAGAAATTTTATAACAGTGAGAAACTGGCCTTCCTTCCCCATATCTACACAGAGCTCTATTCATTTCTCCCAAGAAAGGAATCAGATTAACACTCAGGACTCCCCCCAAATACTCTTACTTTATTATGGCTCACTCCAAGTGGATTCTTTCCCTTCTTCCTGTCTTCTCCTTTATCCCCAGACCCTTCCAATGGCCTTCAGTGAACCAATCAATCACAGCAACTCTCCAGCTGGCAGAGAGGAAGCACAGAGTATGAACAAGATTTCAGACCATCATAGTTAGTTCCCCTCTGGTGCTCTTGTTATGGCAACAGCATACTTTTCCACAGCTGATGAGGATGTTATGCAGGAAAAGAAGAGCAAAAAGAAAGGCTCAAAGAGGTCTCTGTGTTTCTGCTCATTCCCCAGAGCACAACCCTCCCACAGGGAGACAGTTCAGAACTTAAAAAAAATAAGATAATAAAAAGAATCGCATTAGCTAGCATTCCAGAGGTAGAAGAGTCTTTTTAAATGTTTGTAAACTTCCTTTCCTAGGAAAATACACATCTTAAGAGAGGAACAAACTGGACTAGGTATCAGGACACTAAATTTGTGACTACCGACTGACATTAATTAGCTGTATGACACTAACAAGTTACTTAATTTCTCTCAGTTACAGAATGAAAGCATTAGGTTCCTTCTTAATGTCACAAAAGTGAAGGAGACTGCAGTAACTTTACCTTTCATTGACGCCAGAAGCAGCTTCTCAAAGTTAGAAACGAACGTCATTCATCCCCATTCCTCCACAGGCAGATAAAACAAAACAAAATAAAATCCAAGGGCATTTTGAATTTACTCAAAAATTTTACTCTTCCTTAATAATGATAAAATGTACACTTCTAAAAATATGAGAAATACAGCAAGTATGTTTTCACCCAACTCTCATTTTCCAAACCACAGGAAGGCAATTTTGAGAAACCTTTTCAAGGGTAAGCTGTATCCTCTGTGGGGAGAGATGGTAAGTTCACTGTGCTGTGAATGTCCTTGCCCAGTCTGATCATTTAGGGCATTCAGCACATCAACTGTTATCCTGGAATGCTCTGACACATGTATGACACTCCAGAAAGTTTCTAGAAGTTTGAGACAAAAAACTCTAATCCCCTTCCTTCCTACTAAACAGATTTTTCAATACAAGCCTTCTATCGCTTTTCTAAATGTTTTCAAGACTGAAATATATGTTAGCACTTGACTCTTTACAAGTTTTTGTTTTAGAACTAAAAAGCTTTTCCACCCCTAACCCCCACCAAGATTTTAAGACCATTCAGAGCAAAGACTGCATTTCCAACTTTTGTCTGTAGTCCCCTTTTGTGCAAAGCACTTCGCTAGACCCACAAAACTCACTTAAGGTACCTAACTGGATAAATTCAGGTGCCTACAGGTGACCAAATAACAACCCAGGTTCAGGGAAGGAAAATTACATGAGAGGAGAGAAGGAAACGCAACAAAAGAGATGAACAAACCATCAGAAAATTGGAAATTTTCCAAAGCGGGGGGAAACTAAATCAGTAAGTACTGAACATCTAGGCAGCACTGAGTTAATTGCTATAAAATAGTGATTAAATCCAATCACAACAGTGCTATATCTTATAAACACATTACGTAAGTCTTTGTGTTAAAAATTTAAAGATGACAATATGCTCTATCAATAAATATTGGCTCAATATAATAGATGAGCTAAGATGACAAGTATTTAAAACAGAAATTAAAAACTGTAGAAACTGGGACTTCCCTGGTGGCGCAGTGGTTAAGAATCCGCCTGCCAGGGCTTCCCTCGTGGCGCAGTGGTTGAGAGTCCGCCTGCCGATGCAGGGGACATGGGTTCATGCCCCGGTCCCGGAAGATCTCAC
The DNA here is from genome assembly GCF_000442215.2 of Lipotes vexillifer. Classification (NCBI taxonomy): domain Eukaryota; kingdom Metazoa; phylum Chordata; class Mammalia; order Artiodactyla; family Lipotidae; genus Lipotes; species Lipotes vexillifer. The sequence continues at coordinate 166,904 of NW_006781346.1, forward strand.
ATGCCACGGAGCGGCTGGGCCCGTGAGCCATGGCCGCTGAGCCTGCGCGTCCGGAGCCTGTGCTCCGCAACGCGAGAGGCCACAACAGTGAGAGGCCCGCGTACCGCAAAAAAAAGAATCGGCCTGCCAATGCAGGGGAAACGGGGTTGAGCCCTGGTCCAGGAAGATCCCACATGCTGCAGAGCAACTAAGCCCGTGCGCCACAACTACTGAGTCTGTGCTCTAGAGCCCGCACGCCACAACTAATGAAGCCCGTGTGCCTAGAGCCTGTGCTCCGCAGCAAGAGAAGCCACCGCAGTGAGAAGCCTGCGCACCGCAACGAAGAGTAGCCCCTGCGCACCGCAACTAGAGAAAGCCTGCCCGCAGCAGCGAAGACCCTATGTTAATTAATTTTTTTTTAAAAAAAGTGTGGAATCTGGAGACAGGGTCAGTGATATTTGAGAAAGAAGTAGTGGCTATGTACACAGGGAGGAAGGATAAATGCATCAGTATTTCTGGCAGAATCTTTCCAAGCACTGTAGGAACTAATCCAGACTATGAGACAGGCTTTTTTTTTTTTTTTTTTTTTTTTTTTTTTTTTGTGGTACGCGGGCCTCTCACTGTTGTGGCCTCTCCCGTTGCGGAGCACAGGCTCTGGACGCGCAGGCTCAGCGGCCATGGCTCACGGGCCCAGCCGCTCTGCGGCATGTGGGATCTTCCGGGACCGGGGCATGAACCCGTGTCCCCTGCATCGGCAGGCGGACTCTCAACCACCGCGCCACCAGGGAAGCCCTAGGCTTCTATCTTTAAAGTACGCCTAAAGACTATGCCCTTACTTTAAAAGCATTGTAGCTTGGCTGTCTGAAATATGCCAAAAAGGGTGTCCCCGTGGCTCTTCCCTCAGGGGAATAATGATTAATATACAGCTAAAAGTTTAGCTCCTTCCTCAAAGAAATAATATCTGAGTGCAGTTGCTGCTATGACATAAGTTCTGAACTGCTGGAAACACAGGCATTACGGAATTCACAAAGAATTCTGGAAGAAGTTATAAATCTCTTTCCATCACCTTGGAAAACAGTATCCATTTCTTAAAAGCTGTCAGTTCAAGTTCAAGACAACCCTATCTGGAGCAGATTCTGATCTGCCAAAATCTTTCACGATTAAAAGGCCAGAAGATTTCAGCATGCTCAGGGTCTGGCCTTGAACAGATCAGGTCAGGAGGGAGGTCTCTCCAATGAGGTAAGCCACCTCACTAGAAACTCCACTGCTCTGCAAAGTTATAACTTCCTTAAGCCCAGTTCTCCACACTTATTGATGAACTCCTGCCTGGGTCATTTAAAAGTCTTCCAAGGCAGCCACCCCACCCCTAGAGTGGCCTGGCTGGATTCCTCGGTACAGCTCTCTCCTAGATTTTTATCCCCTGTTGGCAAGGTCTTCTTACTCTACCGCCTTGCTATTGTGCAACCGATTAAAGGATCGCCCAGGCCTAACTGCAGGGGATTGGTTGTAGTACAACTGGTGAGCCCAGCCCACAAGAACGAAGCTAGCAATCTTGCAGACTGCAGAGACTGCCAGCAAAGTCCCAACCCTCTAGCCAGAGGCCGTCACCAAAAGGCAAACTTACGAAGTTAAAAATGAAGCACCATTCCCTTCATAATGTCCCTCAAGACCGCAGTCCAGTCTCCTCCCTCTGGAGAAAAGCCCAGTGAGGGGAAAGACAACCTTTGAGCTCCCTTTTCCCGTGACCAATTAATTCAACGCTCTTCACCTCTACCCCAGTGTTCTTCCTTGTAAACAGTTTCTGGTCGTACTTTAAAAAGCAGTGTTCAGAAACCCCGCTCTGCATTGCCCCTTCCCCAGGATCAAGCAAGCCCCCCAGCAAGGGTTCCCTGCTTGACAACGCCCTCTTCGATGTACCTCCAAAGGCGGCGCCGCCAAAACTCTACACTCAAGGCTGCCAGCGCTCCTTTCCCT
>NW_006781346.1:169002-169705 GCF_000442215.2 Lipotes vexillifer
TTTCCCTACGCTATTACTTGAGCACTATTTTATCACTCCTCCTCCAGCCTGGGGACTCCCCCCACCCGCGGGGCCTGGTCCAGCAAAGTAAACAATGCTGTCAAAGCAGGATAACACTGGGCGAGGCTTCCAAACTCCGCATTCCAGCCTGCTCCTGGTGTTCTAAAAGCAGCAAAACAAGTCACCGCAGCGTCCCAGGAGCGACTTACTCTCCCCAACTTCCTTTCTACAAAGGCCCGGGAGACGTCTCCAAAATCAAGGGTCAATGTGCACAACTACACAATACGTAAGAGACAGAGGTAATGCGGAGTGAGTGCAAGGCCAAATGTAGACGAATTTGCCCCGGAGCAGGAGGAGAGGGGGCAGAAAACTGGGCAGAGTGCGCCTGCCACGAGGCGGGAACAAGGGCTTTTTTTCGCTACAGGAGAGCTACTTCCCAGAGTGGGCACGCACTGAATCGAGCTGCAGGCGAGAGAGAACGCCAAGTTAAGGTTCCCGAAAGCTGTCTCACGGGGGCTTTGGTGGGGCTGCGGCGGAGCCGGGGTGGCCGGAGCGGCCAGCGTGGACACGCCCTGAGTTAAAGGATCGTGGCGGGAAACTGAGGGGACACCGCGGAGGCTGGCGCGGACGCGCTCGGGAGCCGGCTGCAGCCTCGGGTGAGGGCCGCGCGGGCGGCCGGCGCTCACCTCCCGGCGTCGTGGAG
>NW_006781346.1:169814-236764 GCF_000442215.2 Lipotes vexillifer
GGACGCGGTCTCTCGGGCTTTGGCCGGCGGGTGGGCAGGCGGGCGGGCGGCGGCGGCGGCGGCGGCGGCGGCGGCGGGCCCGGGCTGCTCCGGCTGCTCCGGCGGGCGGAAGGGCGGGCGGGGCTCGGCGCGCTCCGCTTGCTCCTCGCTCGCTTCCTCTCGTTCCCTCGTCCCGCTCCGCTCCCGCCGCCGCCCTCTCAGCCGCCGCCGCCGCCGCTGCCCGTTCCTCCGGCCTCCGCCAGCAGCCTCAGCAGCAGCAGCAGCAGCAGCAGCAGCAGCAGCAGCGGCAGCAGCGGCAGCAGCGGCGACGACGACGACGACGACCGGAAGCGGGCGAAGGCGGGAGCCAGAGGGAGCTCGGGGTAGCTGGTCGGCCGGATGTGACGTTACGAGGGGCGGGTGCCGTGCGACGAGGCGGGGCTGCTGACGGGGCAGAGCTTAAGCCCTAAGGGCTGGGCGGGAGTCGGGCAGAACCTATGCCAAGTGTTTGTCAGCTGCGCGTCGGTGGGCACGGAAAACTTGCGTGTTTTTTGTTTGTTTGTTTGTTTTCGGTACGCGGGCCTCTCACTGCTGTGGCCTCTCGCGTTACAGAGCACAGGCTCCGGACGCACAGGCTCAGCGGCCATGGCTCACGGGCCCAGCCACTCCGCGGCATGTGGGATCTTCCCAGACCGGGGCACCAACCCGTGTTCCCTGCATCGGCAGGCGGACCCTCAACCACCGCGCCACCAGGGAAGCCCGCGTGTTTGTTTGTTTTTTTAATTGTCAATCAACACTACTTTCCTTGAGCCGACTTCTGTTTCCTATCCATCTAAACAAAAGTGTTATTTTACTTTTAATTGCTCAATATTAAAATAAGCAATGCATGGATTTATTAAAAAACACAGCAGAAAGGTTTACGATGCCACCTCTCCCCGTTTCCCAATTCCCCTTTCGAGGGTGAACCACTGGGACCAGTTTATTGTGTATTCTTCCAGAGACAGTCCTTATATACAGACATAATGCAACATATAAACATTAAGAAAATAAATTAATAGCTGCCCATGTCACATGAGTGAGTATTGTGTTAGAGATAAAAGAAACTGAAGCACAGGGGAAGGTTAAGACCACGAGGTACCTGGAAAATTCAAATCTATAACACTTTCTTTCCTCTAGGGATTCTCAAACTTTTTGATGTTAAAATTTACATTTTTGAAAAATTATTGAGGATCCCAAAGAGCTTTTGTTTGTGTGGATTATATCTGTTGATAATTACTCTATTAGAAATTAAAACAGAATCTTTAAATGTTTATCAATTCATAAAATAATGTCATCCCATGTAAACATAATATTTTATTTTTAGTTATATTTTCCAAAAAAAATTAGTGAAAACTGAGTTTTTTTTACATTTTGGCAAACATTTTAATGTATACGTAATAGGAAACAGCTGCAATCTCACATCTGTATCTTTTTTTTTAAGATTTTTTATATATTTAATTATTTATTTTTGGCTGTGTTGGGCCTTCGTTGCTGGTTGTGGCGAGCGTGGCCTACTCTTCATTGTGGTGCACAGGCTTCCCATTGTGGTGGCTTTTCTTGTTGCAGAGCATGGGCTCTAGGTGCGCGGGTTTCAGTAGTTGCAGCATGCGGGCTCAGTAGTTGTGGCTCGTGGGCTCTAGAGAGCAGGCTCAGTAGTTGTGGCGCACGGGCTTAGTTGCTCTGTGGCATGTGGAATCTTCCTGGCTCAGGGTTCGAACCTGTGTCTCCTCAGTTGGCAGGCGGATTCTCAACCACTGTGCCACCAGGGAAACCCTCACATCTGTTTCTGTATTCAATCTGTTGTGTTGATTCAAGTATAAGAAGAAAACTCAGATTCACACAGGTATGTAGTTGGAAAAATAGGAAACTCACAGGTCCCTGGAAGGGGTCTCAGTGACCCCCAGGTATCTCCAGACCACGCTTTGAGAACTGATGCTCTAGTCAACATTGCCTCTGTCCACAAAATTCCCAAAATGGAATTGAAAAGAAAATCATGGGTACCACAAACATAGCTATCATCGTTCCTATTTGACGAATGAGGAAATTGAGACTAAGAAATACCCAGTGTTCAGCCCAGGTAAAACAGCTATTACTTCTTAACAAAAATACAGACAAAAGAACTTATACAGGAAAGCAAATATTGTGGTTGGTGGTCAGGTTGGACCAGAGCATGAGGTGGAAGGGATTTTATGGTGAATGTCCAGGAATCTAGGAAGAGCCCCCTGCCTACCCTGCAGTCTGGAGGTTCCCAGAGTTGGAGAGGACTGAGCTCAATCTTGAAAGATCCTAAAGCTTTGCATATGTCAAGAGAAGAAGGCACTTCCTAGAGGAAGGAAAAGGTGAAATGCTAGTTTACATCTGTGTAGAGCTTACGAAGTATACTGATTACAACATGTACCCCTCCTTGATCTCTCTTTTGGTAACAGATTTTGGGACATTCAGGGAGAACAGGGAGAGATTTCTGGCCAGAGCAAAGTGTGAAGGAGGTAGGAAAAGTTGGACATAGATATTGGGTTGGAGTATAGAATGAAAAGAAGTAAACGAAGTTGACACCAGGGTACAGTTTTGAAGTTTCAGGGATGGGGAGTATCAACTGTTTTTTAAAATTCATTTTGATAGGTAGCCTGGAGTAGAGAAAGGAGCTCTCCCGTTAACATGCTGTGTGACCCCAGGCAAGGTACTTACACTCTCTGAGCCTCATTTGTAATATGGAGATAATGATGCTACCTCACTGAGTAGTCTCGTGAGTTAAGTGTATAAAGCGTTTGGCAAATAATTGCCTCCTAGCAAAGTCATATTGAAATTAATGGTGATATGGGACTTCCCTGGCAGTCCAGCAGTTATGGCTCACGCTTCCACTGCAGGGGGCACGGGTTCAATCCCTGGTCAGGGAACGAAGATCCCGCACTACATGTGGCCAAAAAAAAAAAAAATGATTGTTTAGGATTTTCTTCCTGGGACATCTGGTGTCTTCCTTTCCCAGTTAGAAGGTGTCAGGGAGTTCCCTGGTGGTCCAGTGGTTAGGAGTCGGTGCTTTCACTGCCTGGGTTGGATCCCTGGTCTGGGAACTGGGATCCCGCAAGCCTGGAGGCAAGGCCAAAAAAAAAGGTGTCATAGTCACATGTTCTGTTTTCAAAAGTACCACAAAATTGCTTTTGTGTTCTTTTGAAATTAATGTGTGTGCGAGCATGCGCGCATGAATGCATTTGGTTGTGTATGTACATGGATTTGTGTATGTACATGGTATGGGTTTCATCACCTCTAGAAAACCCTAAAAAAACTCACTCAGCTAATCTTTCACACCCTTTCTAAAAACTTGCTCCACTTTTGGATAACAGCTTTATTGAGATTAAAATAATCTACCATAAAATTCAACTTGTTAAGGTACACTATTCAGTGGGTTTTAGTAGTATATTCACAAAGTTGTGTGACCATCACCACTGTCTAATTCCGGAACATTTTATCACCCAAAAAAAGACACCCAGTATGTATTAGCAGTCACCCACCGTTTATTCTCAAACTCCTCAGCACAGGCAACAATTAATCTACTTTCTATTTGTATAGATTTCCCTATTTGGGATATTTCATATAAATTAAATCATATAACATGTGGTCTTTTGTGACTGGTTTCTTCCACTTACTATGTTTTCAAGATTCAACCGGGGCTTCCCTGATGGCTCAGTGGTTAGGAATCTGCCTGCCAGTGCGCGGGACACAGGGTCAAGCCCTGGTCCGGGAAGATCCCACATGTCACAGAGCAACTAGGCACATACACCACAACTACTGAGCCTGCGCTCTAGAGCCCGCGAGCCACAACTACTGAGCCCACGTGCCGCAACTACTGAAGCCCGCCTGCCTAGAGGCCGTGCTCCGCAAAAAGAGAAGCCACCACAATGAGGAGCCCGCGCACCGCAACGAAGAGTAGCCCCCACTCGCCACAACTAGAGAAAGCCCTCTCGCAGCAACGAAGACCCAACGCAGCCAAAAATTAAATAAGTAAGATTTTAAAAAAGAAAGAAAAAAAAAGATTCAATGGTATGTAGCATGTATACAGTACTTGGATCATTTTATGGCTGAATAATATTCCACATTTTGTTTATCCATTTATCAGTTGATGGAAATTTAGGGTGTTTCCACTTTTTGGCTATTATGAATAATGCTGCTATGAACATTTGTGTACAAGTTCTTGTGTGAATGTGTTTTCAGTTCTCTTGGGTATATACCTAGGAATGGAATTGCTGGGTTGTGTTGTAACTCTGGGTTTAACCATTTGGGGAACTGCCAGTCTGTTTTTTGGAGTGGCTGCACCATTTTACATTCCCGCCAGCAGTGTATAAGGGTTCCAATTTCTCCACATCCTTGCCAATACTTGTTATAATCTGTCTTTTTGATTGTAGCCAACCTAGTGGATGTGAAGTGTTATCTCATTGTGGCTTTCATCTGCATTTCCCTGATGGCTAATGACATTGCGCATCTTTTCATGTGCCTATTGACTATTACAAAGTATATTTTCTTTTTTTTTTTTCGGTACGCGGGCCTCTCTCACTGTTGTGGCCTCTCCCGCTGCGGAGCACAGGCTCCGGACGCGTAGGCTCAGCGGCCATGGCTCACGGGCCCAGCCACTCCTCGGCATGTGGGATCTTCCCGGACCGGGGCACGAACCCATGTCCCCTGCATCAGCAGGCAGACTCTCAGCCACTGTGCCACCAGGGAAGCCCTACAAAGTATATTTTCTTTGGAGGAATGTCTATTCAGGATCTTCCCGACCGGGGCACGAACCCATGTCCCCTGCATCAGCAGGCAGACTCTCAGCCACTGTGCCACCAGGGAAGCCCTACAAAGTATATTTTCTTTGGAGGAATGTCTATTCAAATCATTTGACCATTTTTTAGTTAGGTTATTTGTCTTTTTATTGAGTTTTAAATGTTCTTTGTACATTCTGAAAACTGGAGCCTCGTCAGATACATGATTTGCAAATAACTTATCCCATTCTATGGGTTGTCTTTTCACTTTCTTGATGGCATCCTTTGAAGCACAGAAGTTTTTACTTTCAGTGAAGTAAATTTATTTTTTTCCTTTGATTGCTTATGCATTTGGTGTCATATCAAAAAACTGTTGGCTTAATCGAATGTCACAAAAATTTGTGCCTATGTTTCTTTCTAAGATTTCTATAGTTTTGGCTCTTATTTAGGTCTTTGCTCCATTTTGAGTAAATTTTTGTATATGGTATGAGGTAGGGGTCCAAGTTCACTCTTTTGCATGTGGTTATCCAGTTGACCTGGCACCATTTGTTGAAAAGGTTATTCTTTCCCCTTTGAATTGTCTTGGTAAAAACTTCCTTCTTAAGCTGACATTCTCTGGGGAAATGTACTCCCAGATGAAGAACTCAAGGAAGTGGGAGGATTGTAGATTAGCAAAGCACATTTTAGATTCAGCTGAGCGATAGCAACCACAGCACCCAACGTCCAAGAGTGACTACAGTACCCCACTCTTCTAAGCACTTTATGTACACCACTGCTTTGTAATTTTCTGACAGCAACCCTGTGCAGTAGTCTCCATTATTATATCCGTTTTACTGAGGCTCAAAAAAGTTGAATAACTTGATGTATTAGTTATGTATTGCTGCATAACAAATTACTGCCCCAAAACTTGTGGCTTAAAACAACAAATGTTTGTTAACTCTTAGGTTTTGAGGGTCAGGAAAGCCACCCTCTCATGAAGTTGCAGTGAAGATGGTTTCCTGGTCTGTAGTTACCTGAAGGCTGGCTTGACTGAGACCAGAGGATTTGCTTCCTAGCTCTTTCACATGGCTGGGGGCAGGTGGTCTCAGTCCTCAGCACATGGACCTCTCCATAATGTTGCTTGTGTCTCTCCATGACATGGCAGCTGGCTTCTCCCAGAGTGATTGAACCAAGAGAGGGAAGGAGTAAGCTACAGTGAGTCTTATGACCTAGCCTTGGAATGTAAATTCTGCCACATTCTAATCATTAGAATTGAGTCACTAAGTACTGCCAACATTTTTTTTGGGAGGGGAATTAGGCTCCACCTTTTGAAGGACAGCATATCAGACAATTTGTGGACATGTTTTAAAACCACCACACTTGCCCAAAGTCAAAAAGGTTGTAAACATTTTAGCAGGAGAAGCCCAGTGTGCAAGCACTCATAAACCTTGGCTTGCACCACACTCGTTAATGTCCCACTGGCCAAAGCAAGTCACATGGCCAAGCCCAGAATCAACGTGGCAGAGGATAAGAGCCTACATACCAGGAGTTATAGTTCATTGGGGGACACCAGTATAAGTCTACCACAATGCAGTATCTTTTATCTCCCTCAGATATTAGACTCTTTGAAGTTCTAATATCTTTGAAGATATCTAATATCTTCAAAGTTCAAAACTTTGAAGTTTTGCAACCTGCATTGTCTCTATTTCCTTTGGGTTTACTTTCTCTACCTTCTTTTAGGGCCCTGTTTTTCAGGTTAGAAGCGTTCCTCACATGCCTGATGATCTTTGGCTGTCCTTCCATAGTCAGCCTCTAGTGAGGGGCTAAAATACTTAGAGGAGGCTCTGAGTGAGAGGAGTGGGAGGGCTTGTTTCAGGATGAGGTTCTCTGTGAGATCATCAGATCCAGACCAGCCGTTTCACTGGGGCACCCCCAAATGTCAGTGTCTATAGATGTTTTGTCTTTCGCTGGTCAATATTCCCCAAGAAGCGTCCTCCATTCTCCTGCCTGGGGAGTAGAAGTCTGTGTGCCGGGTTCTGAGACCCAGGCTGGGGCAGGGCAAGGAGTGGGGGTCTCCATCCAGAACGCAGACTTTCACTGACTCCATTGCTTTCAGTATACCTTCCCCAGCCCACACCTGGGGGGTGTCTCCAGGGACCCAGACGTCCCCAGATACCTGCTGTATCTATTGTTCAGCCTCGTTAGAAGGTGACCCTCCCATCACCTGCAGGCGTTGGGGAGGAAGGTGACACTCCCATAATCTTAGCTGGGCAGGATGGTGGAGCAGATTTGGGAGGATTCCAGCTGCTCCTTTTAAAGATTTTGAACTCGTTTTTTTAATCTCTTCAGCCCCACTTTGCACCTCTGACTACAGAGGTACCTGGATCCTCTGATTCATCAGCCCTCATGGAGTGCTGTGCCATGAACTGGACTTTTTCTTTTCTTATTTTTTTTAATTGAAGTATAGTTGATGCATAATATATGTTACAGATGTACAGCATAGTGATTCACAATTTTAAAGGTTATTTTCCATTTATAATTATAATAAAATATTAGCTATCTTCCCTATGCTGTACAATATATCTCCTTCCTTGTAGCTTATATATTTTCTACATGGTAGTTTGTACCTCTTAACCCCTATCCCTATCTTGTCCCTCCCCCCTTCTTTTCCCCACTGGTAACCACTAGTTTGTTCTCTATGTATGTGAGCCTGTTTCTTTTTTTAAAAAACTAATTAATTTTATTTATTTTTGGCTGCGTGGGGTCTTCATTGCTGCACGTGGGCTTTCTCTGGTTGTGCCGAGTAGGGGCTACTCTTCGTTGCGGTGCGCGGGCTTCTCATTGCGGTGGCTTCTCTCGTTGCAGAGCACGGACTCTAGAGGGCGGGCTTCAGCAGTTGTGGTGCACAGGCGTAGTTGCTCCGCAGCATGTGGGATTTCCCGGACCAGGGCTCGAACCTGTGTCCCCTGCATTGGCAGGTGGATTCTTAACCACTGCACCACCAGGGAAGTCCCTGTTTGTTTTTTGTTATATTTACTAGTTTGCCGTCTTTTTTAGATTCCACATGTAAGTGATATCATATTGTATTTGTCTTTCTCCATCTGACTTATTTCATCTCCAAGTCCATCTGTGTTGCTGCAAATGGCAAAATTTCATTCTTTTTTATGGCTGAGTAGTATTCCATTGTGTGGGGTGTGTGTGTGTGTGTGTGTGTGTGTGTGTGTGTGTACGCATCTGGTGATTATACATGTATCACATTTTCTTTATCCATTCATCTGTTGATGGAGACTTAGGTTGCTCCCATATCCTGTCAATTGTAAATTAGTGCTGGTATAAATATTGGGGTGCATGTATCTTTTCAAATTAGTGTTTTGGGGTTTTTTGGATATATTCCCAGGAATAGAATTGCTGGATCATATGGCAAATTGGCCTTTTTCTTGTTAGCTGTTCCACCTTCACTTTTCCCACTCTGCTAAGTCACTTACCACTTCCTTCTCTGCTTTCCAGCTTCCAAAATGTTGTTGCCATTATTCTTCCACTGCTATATCCTTTCCTGACTTCTTAGTCCTTATGGGTTTATACTTAAAAAAAAAAATTCCTCTGCTCTTACTTTAGTGGGGGGTCTAATGGGAAAGAAGAGCTAAACACATATGTATTAATCTACCTGGTTTCATTTAAAGAGCACAGCACAAATGTTTAAATAGTACATCCATCAGGAGTCAGTTGCAGTAACAGAAAAGGTTGATTCAGAGAAGTAGATGCTTGAAACACACTGGATAAACTAGAAAAATGGGCTCAAGGCTAGGCCTCCAAGAATGATTGTCAGAACCCTGCAGAACTGATCCTCCAAGAGAGCTGCAACCTGGATGAGAGTCAGGGACCTGTGAAATAATAAACAACTGCCAGTCCCATCTTAGCCAAATTCAGAGATCAGGTTGCTGCTGCCGCACTTTCAGCTTCAAAGCCACACAGTCTGCTAGACCGATATCCGCTAAGTGGAGGCCTGGAGCAACACTGCCTCTCTCCCTTCTACACTCAGGTAAGCACTCAAGTCTTGTGTGAAGGTGTCTGATTTTTTTTTTTTGCCGCACCACGCGGCATGCGGGATCTTAGTTCCCCAACCAGGGATCAAACCCGTGCCCCCTGCATTGGGAGCATGGCGTCTTAACCACTGGACTGCCAGGCAAGTCCCTGAAGGCATCTGACTGGTGTAACCCCAACCCCTGAAATGCATCTAGGGTGTTTTGCTGCAAGGGAACATAAAAAGTACTGTTTTTCAGCCTTCCAGCCTCTGCAGTGTAAGAAGGCAGACCAAAAGGAAGGCTGAATCAAGGACTGTTCTAGGCCTTCTAGAGATCTTATCTCAAATACTCCCAACTTCCATACAAGGTGGGTATTATTACGCCTGTTTTACAGATAAGGATGCAGCCTCAGAGAGGCTAACTTGCCCGAGGTCCCCTGACGTGTCTCTGGAAATTCTCTACCCTCTCACTGTGGTTGGGAACCATCCACTGCACACAGGCTATGACCTCACACATGCTTTGGTTTAAAAGCTGGCTCTCCCACCTGCTTGCTGTGTGACCATGAGCCTGAATGTGTTCTCTCATGTGAATAAAAGGAGGAGTCCCTCATTCACAGAGTGCTCTTCTGAGGATTAAGAGTCAGGCCCAGCCAAGGTTTGGCAGATGGGAATGATGATTAGTCACCAGTCCGGGTCCTAGAAGATGCCAGGGGCCCTGAGGCTAGAGGGCAGCATGTCTGACTGAAGCAGAGGCCATGCTTCAGTCTTGGTATTTCCTCCTTCAGAGGCCTTGTCAGGTGACACCAACAAAAGTCTGTAGTTGTAGGAACTTTCCTGGGGTCCACTGGTTAGGACCCCATGCTTCACTGCAGAGGGTAGGGGTTCAATCCTTGGTCAGGAAACTAAGATCCTGCAAGCCTCGCATGGTGCGGTGTGGCAAAAAAAAAAAAGTCTGTGTAGTTGCCGACTTCAGAAAATGAGGTACAGTTTGTTCAAAGTTACTTAGGTATCATAAAGTCCTCTGCTGAAGCCTGTTTATTGCCTGCCTGTTTACTACAAGTCAGCACCTGCAGTTCCTGTCTTTCTCTCTCCATCTCAGTATTTAGTAGAAGATTCTTCATGGGTATAATGTTTCCTCTGTCACCCCTGGCCTGCAGGGTGAAAGTGGGCAGTTCACTTAATGCCATACCATATCCAGTGGCATGTGCTGGTTTAGATAGCCTGAGCCCCAACCAGAAAGAGCAATTTTTTTTTTTTTTTTAATGAGAGCACTTTTAAAACTGTCATCCACAATGAATGGTGTGCCATGCCCTGTGCCAGCCACAGCCCAAAGGCAAGGCACACAGCGTATAGAGCCTGGCAGCCCAGATTGGGTGCTCGCCACTTTGAGTCAAGAGGCGCTTTTGCCCCGGGAGCTTCTGCCCTCTCTTAGGTAAAGCCCAGGGTTTTCAATGGGAATCCTTTAGTGGTGACTGGGTGGTGCTGTCGAGTTCAGGGTGGAAGACTTGACTCGATTAGGGGATCTGATTCTCCAGGAAGGCTCTGGACAAGCTACCTGGCTTCCATGTCTCCATTAACTAATTCATTCAGAAATATCTGCTGAGCTCCTGGTATGGCCATGGCTCTGGGCTCAGGGGTGAACAAGGGCAAACCTCATGGAGTGTCCATGGGATGCATTCAGCTCCTTGCATCCAGGTCTTCTGGCTGGATTTAGATGGGGTCATTCATCTTTCCAGACTGAGTTAGGCTCCGAAGCCCTGGGGTAGCAAGGGCTGTCAGTGTATATTGTATTGTACCACCACCTTGTTCCCATGACATCCCACACCTCTTGGGATCCTGAAGAAGGCCCTTCATGGTCTGGCTCCATCTCCCTCTCCCTTTCTGTGCTCTGTTCCTCAAATGGACCATGCTCCCTCCCATAACAGGGCCTTTGCACATGCTGTTCCCTTCGGTTGTTCTCTGTGATGTACAGACTTTAAGGTGACCCCCCCATGACCCCTAACTCCTGGTGTTCACACCCTTGAGTGAGGGTGGGACCTGTGACTTGCTTGTAACCAATAGAATATGGCAAAGGTGACAGAATGTCACTTTTGTGATTATGTTGTGTAAGACTCCATCTTGCTAGAGCCTCTGAACCTTCCCTAGTCAGGCCTCCATGTGAGAACACAGGCCTGCCTCATACCTTGATTACAGCCTTGCAGAGGACCTAGCTAAACCGTGCTAGGACTCCTGACCCAAAGAAACTGTGAGATAGCAAAGGTATTTTTTTTTTTTTTTTTTGGCTGCACCACGCGGCTTGCAGGATCTTAATTCTCCAACCAGGGATTGAACCTGGGCCCTTGGCAGTGAGAGTGCCGAGTCCTAACCATTGGGTCTCCAGGGAATTCCCACAAAGGTATTCTTTTAAGTTGCTAAGTTTGTTGTTTAAAAAAGAAAAAGCTGCGTAAATGTGTTACTATTTTCTATATGCAGCATAGAAAACCAACCTATTCTCTAACATTCACCTAGCTTACTCCTACTCATCCCTTACCATTCCCATCCCACTGAGATGAGTTTTCTCATCAGCCAAGATGCCAAGGCCTGATCTCCTTGTTAGAGGCTCCCGTGCCATTGTGTGCCTCACCTCCACATGACTTATACATTTATAACTGTGTGATTATTTAATTAATAACTGCTCCCCACCCCCCCAGATTGTAAGTGCCATGAAAGCAGCTTGTCATGGTCTCTTCATTTCCCCAGGGACTAGCACAGTGCCTGGCACATGTAGGTGTTCAGTAAATATGTGTTGAATAAATAAATGATTTATAGGACGTTCAGGGTCAAAAGGAGTGAGGGGATAGGCAGGGGCTGGACTGTTCAATGGTTACAGGCTAAAATGACTTGGGTGGAAAGTGGATATTGTAGTCCTAATAACTCACTTTTTTGTGACCTAGCTGGACAACTGAAGCTACAGGTGTATTTGGGGGCATCCTTGGTGGGAATGATCTGTGTCCATACAACAGTCACATGAGCCACCCCATGGCTTGGCATGAGGGTGTTTCTCTTGGAAACTCCAGACTCCTTCCTCCTTCCAGGAGAACATCTTGTATTTTGACCATCAGGCAATTCTCTTAACAATGTCCTTCCTATGAGTCAGAGAAGGGAAGACACAGGGGGAGAAGGGGAGGGTGTGGTTAAGTGGAGGGAGCTCCAGCTTGGCAGTTTCAGTGAGGCCCACAAAACATCAAATAGCTTGCTCCAGAAATAGACAGAAAGGTGAGTATATGGCATGCTGGGCACTGAATTATATTCCCTCCAAATTCATTTACTGAAGGCTTAACCCGCATGTGGTCACATGTGGAGATGGGCCTATATGGAGGCAATTAAGGTTAAAAGAGCTCACAAGAGTTGTGTCCTAATCCTATAGGGCTGGTGCCTTGATAAAAAGAGGAAGAGATGCCAGAGCTCTGTCTCCACCATGTGAGGATACAAGGAGAAGGTAGCCATCTGCCAGTCAGGGAGAGAGACCTCACCAGAAACCAAATGGACTGGTCCCTTTACCTTGAAATTCCCAGCCTCTAGAACTATGAGAAAATAAATTCATGTTGTTTAAGCCACCCAGCATATGGTGTTTTGTTATGGCTGCCTGAGCCGATTAAGACATGGGGTTATCTAGAAGGCTGTATCTTATGCTATAAAAATAAGGTTGAGGGGCTCCAGAGTTCAGGTCAGTGTTTTCCTGTTTCTCCAAATGGACTTTCTGTGCCTCCCCTGATTTTTTGGCGTCAGAGTTTACATATGCCCAAGTTTACCCTTCCTAGGGCTTAAGGCCCTTCCCAGTTTATTGAGGCCATGTTTTCCTCCTTTCCTTCCATCCAAGCTTTTAGAAGGAGTTGTCTGCACTTGCCGATCGTGCTTCCATTTCCAGGCATCCACTCTTCGGTCACTTCAGTTGAGCCTCCATCCTGCCATTGCACAGAAGCTGCTTCCATGCCACATCCAGGGGATACTTTTGGTCCTCATCTGACTGTTCTCTTTTTCTTAACTCTTTCTCCTCCCTTGCATTTCAGGGATTTCTCATCGCCCCTTCCTGGCATCACCATTTTGGTCTTCATCTACTATGTGCCACCTACTGCCCTTCATGTAAATGTTGATGTTCTCCGGGTTTTGCCCTTGGTCCTCTTGCCTTTTCACTCCACATCGCCCTAAGGTGAGCTCGCCCACTCCTGCTGCTTCAGCTTCTGCCGATGGCTCCCAAATCTGTAGCTTCAGCCCAGAATCCCTTGCTGAGCTCCCATCTCAGATTTTAACTGCCACATGGCAGTTCTTCAAACACATCTAACTGTACATCCTCTAAATCAGGGGTCCCCAACCCTGTTAAGAACCAGGCCGCACAGCAGGAGGTGAGCGGCGGGCGAGTGAGCAAAGCTTCACCTGCCACTCCCCGTCGCTCGCATTACCACCTGAACCATCCCTGTCACCCCTTCCATGGAAAAATTTGTCTTCCATGAAACCAGTCCCTGGTACCAAAAAGGTTGGGGACCACTGCTCTAAATCGAGCCTGCTGCTCCCCCCCTGCTCCAAATCCTCTCCCACCTCCTGCATGCCCTTTCTTGGGAAATGGCACCATCAACCTCGGCTCACTCCAGCCAGAGACTAAAGGTCAACCTCGATTTATCTTTTGCTCACCCCTCATATCTAATCAGTCACAGTGACCTATATTTTCTGACTTAAATATTTACATGCATCCACCTGTTTCTATCTTTTCTGCCTTAGTCCCATATGGAGAGCCTGAAAGATTCTGATGTATCTGTTGTCTCTGTATGGCACTTTTTTTATTTTTTAACCAGGCAAAGAGAAAAGGGTATTGGATGCCTGGAGGAAGCGGTCTTATGCTTTTTTTACACTGCAATAGAGATGTGGGTTGATGTCTGGAATTGTAGGATTTGGTGGATTTTTAATGAACTCTTGTGTCACTGGAGGCATTCAAGGTGAGGTTTGGGGAGTCCTTATGCAGGATACTGTAGTGGGGTCTACTGCTTTCGGTATGAGGTAGGGCTGGACCAGAGGTGGCACTCTGGTTGACCACATCTAGCTCACAGATGTATTTTATTTGGCTCACATATGGTTCAAAACCACGTAATGAGTTTTCCACGTTAAAAACCTAGAGATTTCAACATAAAAAGTGGATTTCTAGCTTTTCTTGAAAAATCAGATTTAAGAATTCTTGGCCCAGAGCAGAGCATCAAGACTGGACGCTGATTTACCGCTGCCCCACCTTCCAGCCTTCACCTGCCTACTTCACTCACTCATGCTACTGCCTGGACCCCAGAAGCATCTGAGTTTGCTATACCTAAACTAGATATTCTCAAGTTTTCATGTAGCCTGTGATTTTACGTTATTGTATTTAGGCAATGGAGGAAATTCCCCTGGGACTTCCTCTAGGTTCTCCCCTCTCACTGATCCTAGTAAATCCACCTTCCCTAGTCTCCTCAGTAGGAAGCATTACTAAACCCATCTGCTTTTTGCCTCTTTTCTCACTTCCCTTTCTCATTCACCCCAACCACCATCCTGTTTCTAATACTCCTCCAGCTCAGCCTTTAGCTACGAGGCCCCCTGCATTCCATTCTAATAGCGTGTCTCTTCAAAGCCCAGCCTTCTCAGGCATTTCAGTAAAGACTACGTGTGCCTGTGTCTTGCCGCTGCTCTGGAAGTTACATGAACTTTAGAATAAGACATCAGAAGACAGATGAGTGGGATGTTCTTATATAAGATTCTCAAGGTCCCCTAACAAGTGCAGATGAGCTAAAGACAGTCCAGGGAGATGGTGGACCAGTTAAGAATACATTCAGCTGCAGGTAATAAAAAACTCTCCTCTGGGGCTTCCCTGGTGGCGCAGTGGTTGGGAGTCCGCCCGTGCCCCTGTCCGGGAAGATCCCACATGCTGCGGAGCAGCTGGGCCTGTGAACCATGGCCGCTGAGCCTGCGCGTCCGGAGCCTGTGCTCCGCAACGGGAGAGGCCACAACAGTGAGAGGCCCGCGTACCACAAAAAAAAAGAAACCTCTCCTCAAAAGCCTGAATGAAAGCCACATAATAAGATGCCCAGAGCTCTGAGGTTGCTGGAGTTGATTCAGGGTCCCTCTGTCATGGTCAGAAGATGGCACCCAAGGCTGCAGCTATTACATTTACATTCAAGGCAGGAAGAAAGTTGTGTCATTGTATCAGGAAAGTAAACACGTGCCCAAATACCCGCAGCTGACTTCTGTTTTTATTTCATTAGTGTTATGAGTGGAATTGTGTCCTCCCAAGAAAAGATATGTTGGAGTCCTAACTCCCAGTACCTCAGAATGTGACCTCATTTGATGATTGTATCTTTTTTTTTTTTGGCCGCACTGCACTGGTATGTGGGATCTTCGTTCACTCACCAGGGATCGAACCCAAGCCCTCAGCAGTGAAAGCGCAGAGTCCTAACCACTGGACTGCCAGGGAATTCCCTGAAGATTGTATCTTTAAAGAGGCAAGCAAGTTAAAATGAGGTCATTAGGGTGGGTTCTAATTCAATAGGGTGTCCTTGTAAAAAGGGGAAATTTGGACACAGAGGGAAGGCACAAAGGGAAGGCGATGTAAAGATACATTGGGAGAAGATGGCCATCTACAGGCCAAGGAGAGAGAGGGAAGTAAATCCTTCCCTCCCGGCCCTCAGAAGGAACCAGATTTCCTTCTGGAAATCAGACAACTTGATTTCAGACTTGTAGTCTCCAGAACTGTGAGACAATAAACTTGCATTGTTTAAGCCACCCAGTCCATGGTACCTTGTTATGGCAGCTCTAGGAAACTGATACAGTTGGCCAGACCATGACACAAGGTTTCCCCTAGTTTCAAGAGAGGCACAGAAAGCGAGTGTGTAGTTGGCATATTGCTGCCCCAAACAAAAGTGGATTCTATTGATGAGAAAAAAGAAGGGCGTGGATATTGGAATAGCAACCGATAGCATCAAACAACATCCTGGGGAGTCGGAGGCAAGACAAGCTGATCTACAAGAAAGTATGAAGAGAATGGATGAATTAATGATTTCCTGGCCTGCTGATGAATGAATGATTGATCAATAAACACTTCCTAAGCAGGTAGGGTCTGCAGCCCTGTGCCATGTAGAGGATACTTCCATAGTCAGTCTCAACCCTTCATAATTAGACTCTGGACACAAAATCTTTAAATCATATTTTCCTGGACCCCAGTAGTTTGAGCATGAAAAACAAGATTTATTTCTTTGGCTAAGTCTCCACCTGTTAAAATGTAGGAACCCCTACCCCAAATCCCTCCCTTGGGCAGAGATCACTAATCGTTCCCCAGTGTCCATTTTCCCCTTCTTTTTAGCAATAAAATTCACAAGCTTTAGCTGGGCACATGAACACTCAGACATGGACAACATTTTCCAGCCTCCCTTGTAGTTAGGTGTGACCAGGACCAAGTCCTGGCCACGGGATGCAAAAGAGAGTGCTACGAAACTGACTGAAACTGACTCCCCCTAAAACTGAGTCCCCTTCCCGAGTTTATGATTAATCTCTCTATCCAAAACTTGATTCCCTTGCTTGTCTCCTCTGAACTCAATCCCTTTCTTGTCCCCTCTAACCTCAATCCTGTGCTAACTGAACACCCATTAACCAGAGTCAGATGACTAAGATTGCTGCTGCCGATAACATTGTTAATGTACTGAAATTGCTGTTGTAGAAATCATTGACGTATAAACTCAGGCTGTTTCTCCAAGGCAAGATGAGCTCACAGACCCCTGAGCCATGGACCACCTGGCCAAGAACTGTAAACCAGAGACATCCGGACTCCCGAAACCATGATTAAGAAATGTCACAAGATGATTAATCCCAGCCTCTTTGTTCTTCCCCCTTAAAACATCCCTCACTAAAGACCGAGCTGGAGTGGATCTGAGACTTGTCTCCCACGCCCTTGCTGGGCATCCTGCAAATAAACCCTTACTTTGCTGCAAACACCTGCTGTCAGAGTTTGGCTTTCTGCAGCTGTGGGCACATGAGCCCTCCTTAAATTTTGTATCTTGGGAACCTTTGGTACCTTTGCCTAGTCTCAGCCCTGCCAGGAGTCATAGCATTTTCATTAAAAAACTTAAATATACGCTTGTTCTTTGTCCTAATTGTTAGGAACTCACTGCTAGGAATTCTTCCTATGGAAATAAACGAGCAGGGCTCTAAACCATGTGTACAA
Organism: Lipotes vexillifer; assembly: GCF_000442215.2. Lineage (NCBI taxonomy): Eukaryota > Metazoa > Chordata > Mammalia > Artiodactyla > Lipotidae > Lipotes > Lipotes vexillifer. The sequence continues at coordinate 186,787 of NW_006781346.1, forward strand.
AATGATCATATATGTAAATATAAGACTGGAAGGACATGCATCCAAATGATAACAGAGGTTATCTCTCTTTGAGAGATAGGGTTATAGGTGATTTTTTTCCATTGTATTTTGTGTATGTGTGTGAGTGTTTTGCAAATTTTCTGCACTCGGCAAGTAATATTTTTGTAGTTAGGGGGAAAAAAAAACATTATTTAAAATGTTTTTAAACTGTCCCTCTTTTCTGAGTGACCCATCGTGCTTGGGCTAAGCATGTTGCTGTACTCTTCCCTTCTGGGCAGCACTTTCCCATGAGGCTCTCTGATCCCTTATGCCAATAGCCCCACAGAGTCTCAGCCCACAAAGCTCTCAGGCAGACAGGCCCAGACATATCTGAATCCACAGACAGGTTGGGACAAGCCTGCCGGGGGTGCTGTCTTCTCTGAGGGCACTGTGGGAGGGGATATGAGAATAAAGTAGGGGTGTAGGCCTTAAAGGCCCCTCCCCAACTTCTACCTCCTCCCCCAACTCATTCCCAGGGGTAGCTCGGGGAATTGACACCCTTGTGGATGGAGTCTGGTGGACAGGGTTTGAATCCCTGACTCTGCCAGGTACAAGCCATGTGACTCTGGGCAAGTCATTTCATCTCTGTGCTCAATTTTCACATCCTTAAAATGGAGATAACACTGGAAGTTACTGCACAGTGGTCTTTTCTGGAGCCAGTAAGAAGATGTATGTGAAGTGTGGCTCCCAGTCTGGCACGAGGTGACCCAACAGAGGCAGGTGTTGACATTGTTATTGACACCCTGGTGGATGTGTCTCCCACGTCTCAAACACAGCATTGGACATGCTGAACTCTTTTTTTTTTTTTTTTTTTTTTTGGGTATGCCAATTTCTTACCTTGGGCGAGTCACTTCATCTCAGTTGTGTATTTTTTTTTTTTTTTTTTTTTTTTTTTGCGGTACGCGGGCCTCTCACTGTTGTGGCCTCTCCCAATGCGGAGCACGGGCTCTGGACGCGCAGGCTCAGTGGCCATGGCTCACGGGCCCAGCCGCTCCGCGGCATGTGGGATCTTCCCAGACTGGGGCATGAACCCGCATCCCCTGCATCGGCAGGTGGATTCTTAACCACTGCGCCGTCAGGGAAGTCCCTGTAAGTTCTTTTAGTGTCTGTCTCTAATACCAAATTAAACACTCCAGGAAAGCAGGGACCGTGTTTCTTTTGCTAAATACTGTATCCACAACACCTGGTACAGTACTTGGGGCAAAGTGTACATGAAATACAATATTAGTTAGAAGAATTAGTTAAATATCAGAATAAAACATCTCTGAATGTTAGTATATGTGCTATATAAACTTGCAGTAGGGACTTCCCTGGTGGTCCAGTGATTAAGACTCCATGCTCCCAGTGCAGGGGGCCTGGGTTCAATCCCTGGTCAGGGAACTAGATCCTGCATGCCACAGCTAAGAACCCACATGCCACAACTAAAAAGAGCCTGCATGCTGCATCGAAGATCCCGTATGCCTGTGCAGCAGCTAAGACCTTGAGCAGCCAAATAACTAAATAAATATTAAAATATTTTTAAATAATTAAAAAAATATAGCCCCCTTAGGAACGTTAAAATAAACAACAAACAAACTTGCAGTAAATGGTATAGGAATTTGGATCAGTGAGAATTTATTCTGGGCTAGTTTGACCTGATAAATCACCTTGGGAGAGCAGTAAACATCCATCTATCTATCCATCTACCCATATAGCAACCCACCCATCAATCCACTTATTGACTCATCCATCCACCCACTTGCCCAACTGTCCATCCATCATTTCACCTAATGTTCACTGAACATTTATGCACATTGACTCAAAACGTTGAAAGGTGGGGATCTAATGTAAAACATGGTGATTTTAGTTGATAATACTGTACTGTAAAATTAAAACTTGTTAAGAGAATTGAACTTAAATGTTCCCACACATAAAAAAGAAGAGAATAAATATGTGAGGTAATGGATGTGTTAATTAACTAGATGGGGGAAACCTTTCACAATGCATATCTATACCAAGTCACTACCATGTATGCTTTAAATATCTTACAATTTTATATATCATATATAATTCTATAAAGCTGAAATTTAAAAAATGCTGAAGGAGGGAAGGGATAAATTTGGAGCTTAGGATTAATAGATACACCCTACTATATATAAAATAGATAAACAACAAGGACCTACTTTATAGCACAGGGAACTACATTTGACATCTATAACACACATACATATATATTACCTATAATGGAAAACAATCTGAGAAAGAATATATATATGTATAACTGAATCACTTTACTGTACACCTGAAACTAACACAACATTGTAAATCAACTATATTTCAATTTATTTATTCATTTAGTTATTTTTAAAAATTTGATTGGGGCATAGTATTGTATATATAGCAGTGTGTATATGTCAATCCCAATCTTCCAATTATCCCTACCCACACCCCCTCACTCCCTAGTAACCATAAGTTTGTTTTCTATATCTGTAATTCTATTTCCATACTTCCATTTAAAAAAATGCTGAAAGAACTGAGCCGTCACCTAGTACAGTGGCTCATAAGCATTTTTGACATCGATTTACAGTTTAAAAATCCCACACTTATATCATGACTCAGTACGTTCATACATATGTATAAAACGGAAACAAAAGTTGTGTTAAATAATACCCTTACCACATGTGAATCTCCCTGTTGTATTCTCTTCTATTCTATTCACAAGAAATGTTGGTATTACCCATTGTGGTTGGCAGTTTCTGAAATGGCTCGCAATGTTTCCAACCCCCTGATATTCATACGCTATGTAATCCCCTCCCTTTGAGTGTGGGCTGGACCAAATGACCTGCATCTAACGAACAGAAAACAGCAAACATGATGAGATGTCACTTCCAGGATTAGGTTAAGAAAGACTGCGACTTCTGTCTTGCTAGCACTCTCTCTTGCTGACACTCCCTCTTGCCCTCTTACTGGCTTGCTTAGATAAAGCAAGCTGCTATGTTGAGGGATGTGCTATAGAAAGGCCACATAGCAAAGAACAGAGGGAGGTTCTTGCCAACAACTTCTGAGGATTTGAAGTCTTAGTCCAACAGGATTAAGAGGATTCTGGGACCTCCCCAGTGGTCTAGTGGGTAAGACTCTGTACTCCCAATGCAGGAACCCGGGTTCAATCCCTGGTCAGGGAACTAGATCCTGCATGCCACAACAAAGATCCTGCATACCGCAACTAAGACCCGGCGCAGCGAAAATCAACTAATTAATTAATTAATTTTAAAAAAGAGGATTCTTCCCAGTCAAGCCTCCAGAGACAGTGAGAGACAGTGAGAGAATCAGAGGCGAGGGACCCAGCTAAGCCACGCCCTGATTCTTGACCCGTAGAAACCACGATACGATAAATGTTGTTTTAGCCACTGAATTTTGGGTAATTTGTTATGTATGCATCAATAGATAACTAATACAGTTACTAAATTGGCTTCTCAACCTGCTGACGAGTATTGACCTATAAATTTGAAAACACTGATTTAGTTTTAGATGCAAGTACTGTGCTGGGCATCAAAGAGAGATTCGAGGAGGAATAAGTCCCAGTCATTGCCTTTAAAGAGCTTTTAGCGTTTTTCGAGGATCTGAAAATTTAATAGGATGCATGTATTTCTGGGGCAGAGTTCAAAGACAGTAGAAGTAAATGACAGGTTAACCCAGGCTGAGATAGTCCATTGTGATGAGCACAGAGATATCCTGGTTGGGGCGTCCTTATAGGGGAAAACACTGCCTCCACAGGAGGATCCAAAGGGATTTCTGTACCCAGAAAGGCTTGGAAGAGAGAGGATGTGCCCACGAAGAATTCTGCTCAGGGGAAGGATCAAAGCAGCCATATCTTATTTCCACTGTGGTTAGAGTCTGAGGATTACTCAGGAGGCTGGGAGTAGGGGAGAGGGGAGGATGACAAGGGCTTATTGTAAGGAGTAAATGAGTAAACATGTGTAAAATGCTTAGAATGGTGCCTGATGCATACTAAGTGCTATGTGTTGTTATTCCTGTTGTTTTGTTATAGTTGTCTGGTCCTGCCCCTAGCAGTGTTCATCAACAACTTTCAAGTTATCAGAGCCAATGGTTTTCCTCAGTTCTTCCCCTCCTCACCTCCCTGCAGCACCTGGCTCTGCTGCCCAAGTCTCCATGGAAGCTCTCCAGACCCACACATTTTGGGAGCCCACTCTGCCCTCTCTGGCCGGCTGACTTCTCTTCTCTCACCCTCAGCGTCCACCTTCAGATGTTCCTCTAGTCTTCATCCTCAGACCTTGCCACTTCTCACTGTGCCCACCCCTCCCTGCTCTCTGAGGATCCTTCTCTCACATGCTTTCAACCAGGGCCTCTGACCTATGAAACTGCAGCCTTGACTTCCAGCCCTCTGGGTCTCCTGACCCCTACTTCCAAGACTTTGTTGGACGGCCCCAAACAGATATCCCTTAACATCCTTCCCAACATCCCCTAAATCCTCCTCCTCTTTATTCACCTTAGACCAGCAAGTCCTCCTGGTACCTTTTTCTTCTTTTTTTTTTTTTTTTGGCTGCACCACGGGGCATGCAGGATCTTAATTCCCCAACCAGGGATTGAACCTGGGCCCTCAGCAGTGAGAGTGCCGAGTCCTAACCACTGGATCGCCAGGTAAGTCCCCCTCCTGGTACTTTAATCCTGTGAAGGGCACAGCCTAGTCCCCCACACCTGACACCTCTCCCATACACTTTCCTCCAACCTTACATCACTTTCCAAGTGCTGCAGAGTCTATCTCAGAAGCATCTCTTGAATCTGTCCTTTTTTTGTCCCCTTTACAACTACTCTAAATTTGGCCCCGTCTTCCTCACACAGACCACCAAAAGGGCTTTCTCATGTGTCCTTCCATGGTTTTGAGAACGAAAATATTGACTGCCATATCAGTAAACAAAGCATGTTGCAGCCATCAAGCCATTACAATACAGCCGCCCTGAGGGAACTCAGGATGGAGACAAAGGGGCTGCCCACTGCCAAGCCCAACTAGCAGTCAGCTGCTGCAGCCACCCCCGACGGTTCACAGAAGGAAACTCAGGATGAGAAAACACAGGCTACCGGCCCCAGATAGCTGAGGTGCATATCAAAGGAATGATTTCAGTGAGCCCAGGCTCTTGCATCTTTCCATACATAGGAAAGTGCTAAATTCCTTAACTTGAGATATCTGGTTTTCTTTTATTAACAGTAATCTCTAATGTTCTGACTACCTGGTTTTATTGCAAAAACTTCCATATGTTCTGGCATCCCTGCTTCCTCTTCAGAGCAGTCTCTCAACATTATTTGAGATGCTGTCTCCTGGGTTTGAAGTCCTAAGAATGTCCACTGAATAAAACATAACTCTCAACTTTTAGGTACTGCATTTTTTTCAGTCGACAGTTCAGTGTTCATACGTGCTGGATATGGAGTTAGGCTACCTGAAATTGAATCCTAATTCTACCACTTAGTAGCTGCATGACCTTTGACAAGCTCTTTAACTTCTCCGTGGCTTGGTTTCCTCATCTTTAAAATGGGGCTACTAACAGGTGTGTGTGTGGGGTGTGTGTGTGTGTGTGTGTGTGTGTGTGTGTGTAAGTATGTATGTATGTAAAGACTGAATAGATAAAATAGGGTGCTTGGTGGAAAAAGTGACATTTTAGGTATAAACCATCATTGTTATTGTTATCATTATTATTTCAAATCATCCCATGCTCTGTTCCTTCCTCCCATAATGCTTCCATAATCACACCACTCCCTTGCTCAAAGGCTTTCAAAGCTCTTCCATTATCTACTGTGGGAGACTGATGCAGTTATGGTCCCCGTATGTTTACTTCTCCCTGTATCCACACCCTTGGTGCCCTTGGTGTCCATATTGACTCCAGGCTTGGCCATGTTCTGGTTAATCGGATGAAAATCTGTGCCACTAGCAGAGGCTTAAAAAGTGCTTTTGCTGTGTGTTTGCTTTTTAGCCTGGGCTGGCCCCCTGGGAGATAAGAGACCATGTGGAGCAGAGGCCCCTCAACCCACAGCCTGCCTACTGCCAGACACAGGAGTGAAGCTGTTCTAGACCAGCCAGCCTCAGCCAGGTGCCAGCTGACTGCAGAGACCAGCCAAGCCAGTTCAGATGGAACTGCCCAGCTGACCTCCAGAATTGAGAGAAATAATGCACATTTGTGGTTGTAAGCCACTAACTCTCAGGGAGGTTTGTTGCAAAGCAGGAGCTAACTGAAACACCCAGTAAATCGAAATCAAGTACTCCCTCATCATTCTGGCAGCGAAGGCTCTCACAGACAGCTCAGTGCACCCTTTCCTACTATTGCCACTGCTTCCTTACCCCCCACCCCAAGCCTCAGGAATGCTCTCTGTGCTCCCTGACTTCTAAGCCTTTGTTCAAGCTGAGCCCTCCTCCGGGAACTGTCTTCTCTTCTCTACTCCTTTCCCACTCTCACCCCCTTCTTGCTCCTCTCTGCCTATTGAAATGCAGCCCATCCTTTAAGATTTATTCAAGTATCATTTTTTTCCTGCAGTTGGTGGGCACACTGGGAGCAGCCTGTCCTTGAAACTCTTTACTTGGTACCTGCTGAACTCAAATTTCTCTGTTTCAATACAACAGTCTTTCCCAAGGAGCTGATTCTTGGAGATCCAGGAGCACTGATGTGAGAGTTATTGCCTTTTCAAAGCTTCTTCAATCATTTTGAATTAACCAAGGCGCTGCTATGCTTTACAATCTCCCTAACACTTGCTAGACTCCTTTTATAACAAAGAGAACAGCCCCAGAAGCAGGCCTTTAGCAGGCAATAATAATTTGCTATAATTTAATAACATTGATTCATTTTAATTATATTTTTTAATGTTTTCCACTTTTATTGAGATATAATTGACTTACTGTTTATTTTTAAGGGTACTTTCTATCTATGGCAAACGATACTGGTTTCCATTTACAATGATGATACAAAGTTTCCTTTTAAAATAAACATTTTAAAAAATTGGAGTATAGTTGATTTACAATGTTGTGCTAGTTTCAGGTGTACAGCACAGTGATTCATATATATATATATATATATATATATATATATATTCTTTTTCAGATGCTTTTCCATTATAGGTTATTATAAGATACTGAATATAGTTCCTGTGCTATACAGTAGGTCCTTGTTGTTTATCTATTTTATTTTATTTTCATTAATTTTTATTGGAGTATAGTTGCTTTACAATATTGTGTTAGTTTCTGCTGTACAGCAAAGTGAATCAGTTATACATATACATATATGTACTCGTTCTTAGATTCCCTTCTCATTTAGGTCACCACAGAGCACTGAGTAGAGTTCCCTATGCTGTACAGTAGGTCCTTATTCGTTATCTATTTTATATATAGTAGTGTGTATATGTCAATCCCAATCTCCTAATTCATCCCACCCCCCACTTTCCCCTCTTGGTAACCATAAGTTTGTTTTCTACATCTGTGACTCTGTTTCTGCTTTGCAAATAAGTTCATCTGTACCATTTTCTAGATTCCATATATAAGCGATATTATATGGTATTTGTCTTTCTCTTTCTGACTTACTTCACTCTGTATGATAGTCTCTAGGTCCATCCATGTTGCTGCAAATGGCATTATTTCATTCCTTTCTATGGCTGAGTAATATTCCATTGTATATATGTACCACATCTTCTTTATCCATTCCTCTGTTGATGGACATTTAGGTTGCTTCCATGTCCTGGCTTTTGTAAATAGTGCTGCAATGAACATCGGGGTGCATGCATCCTTTCAAATTATGGTTTTCTCCAGAAGTATGCCCAGCAGTGGGATTGCTGGATCATATGGTAGCTCTATCTATTTTATATATAATAGTGTGTATCTGTTAATCCCAAACTCCTAAGTTATCCCTCCCTCTCCCCCTTCCCCTTTGGTAACCATAATTTGTTTTCTAAGTCTGTGAGTCTATTTCCATTTTGTAAATAAGTTAATTTGTATCATTCTTTTAGATTCCACATATAAATGATATCATATGATATTTGTCTTTCTCTGTCTGACTTACTTCACTTAGTATGGTAATCTCTAGGTCCATCCATGTTGCTGCAAATGGCAATATTTCATTCTTTTTATGGCTGAGTAGTATTCCATATGTATACACCATATCTTCTTTATCCGTTCATCTGTCAATGGACATTTAGGTTGCTTCCATGTCATGGCTATAAAATAAACACTATTAAGTTAAAAAGTGAGTCAATTTAAAGGAAAAAGGAAGTAAGCTGTATCTGCACGCCCCCCCCCGCCAAAAGTCCTGATTTGTAGTGTGTGCTGGTTTCCATGCTGTAAATTCTCTCACCATGCCTGTTTCCAATAACCTACAGGATGCCACTAAATGCAGAGTTGGAAAAAGATGTGCAGGACTTATATGGACACTCTGAGTCCATATGAGTGACTCAAGCTCACTGCTGGGTGGGGCTCAGATATAGCGAATATCCAGAAAGTGGTATGGCAATGGCTGAAGCTTGAGAAACACTTTATTATAGTTACTTTTTATATGTATCTTATTCCCCATGGCAAACTGCAAGCATCTTGAGGGAACTGACTGTTTCTTGATCATCTTTGCAAACCCTGCAGTATCTAGTGGGGGGCTCCAGGCTGAACTTTCTGGAAAAGGGACTGGGGTGAACCGCTCTTCTGTTTAGGGTGGCAGTAACTTGGAGTGACCTTGAGCTCCTGGCTATTGGTAACTTAGCTCCAGGCAGAGGTGTGGCCCCAGGTGGAGGACTCAGGGAGGCAAAGAATGATACATGGGGTCTGGCTCCTCCATGTCCCTGAGACTTCATGTTTTATTTTTACCTAAATGTACTTTCCCCTCAAGGGGTGTATGATAAGGGTAAACACAAGGAGAACAGAATAGAAAAGGAGAGATTGAAGGCCTTGTATTAGTTTTGTAACAGAGTACCACAAACTGGGTGGCTTAGCAACAGTAGTTTACTATCGCACAGTTCTGGAGACTCGAAGTCTGAAACCAGGTGTTAGCAGGGTTGACAAATCAAGGTGAGAGCCGTGAGGGAAGGATCTGTCCCAGCTCTCAACCCCCTTGGCTTGTAGATGGCCCTCTTCTCCCTGTGCCCCTTCACATTGTCTTCCCTTTATGTGTGTCTGTCTGTGACCAAATTTACCCCTTTTACAAGTATATCAGTCATATTGGATTAGGGTCTACCCTGTTGGCCTCATTTTAATTTGATTATCTCTATAAGGTTGCAATCTGAGGCACTGGGGTTAAGATTCCAACATATCTTTTTGGGAGGACACACTTCAGACCACAGCAGGCCTGGAGATTGATTCTAGTAATTCTCTGATAGGAAGCGTTCCCCATCAGGGCTCTCAGTCATAGGAATTGAGATGCGGGCTCTGTCCACAAGATACGTCCCTTCCACAGGTGCCCTGAGAATTTATCCTGCTCAGTGGAGGGACAGACCCTCCAGGAAACAGCCAGATAACAATTCTGTCGTCACACAAAATTGCTTCCTATCTGGCAGGCAGCTTGCAAGGCAATCAGGCTTAACTGGGGCTGTGTTCAAGCCCTGACTAACATCTAAGTCTCTCTCTGTTCACAGGTAAAGACGTATGGCTTCCAACCACGTGACCATGTTTGGACCAGGTCCCTAGGGGACCCAGTTCTCTAAAGATGCTCTGGATCCCTTCAGAGGAGGCTGTTTGGGGCAGCTGAACTTCTTTCCAGGGAAGCCTCAGTGGGGTTTCCCCTCGCACAGGCCTGTATTCCTGACCTCCTCATTTGCTATTCTGAAACTGAAGGTAGTAATGGATAGCTTATGAGTGAGGGCTAAAATTTTGCCAATTAATTGCATTGCATGAAGTCTGTAAACACTGTGATTGAAAATCTTACCACTGTCAATAAATACTTATTGAGTACCCGCTATGTGGTAGATACTGTGGGAATATTTTTGAGTACTGCAGTAAATTGCAAAACTAGCCCCAATTCTCTATCCATCCCTGTATCCGTGTTCCTTTCAGTGTGACTTTGCTGCTCCTGCCATCAGGAGATGGAGTCTATTTCCCCACCCTTGAATCTGGGTGTTGTTGTGACATGGTTTAGTCGACACAACTGTGGAAGTGATACAGTGCCAGTTTTGAGCCTAGGCCTAGAGAAACCTGCATCATTCCAGTCTCGCTCTTGGAAACCTGCAGCTCCTTGTGAACCAGCGTGGGCTAGACTGCTGGTGCGTGAGTAACATGTGGCCCAGTTACCTCAGTTGACAGCCACCCCCAAGAAGTAGAGCCTCTGGCTGCCTAGCAACTACCCCGGAAGCATGAGAGGGTCCAGCTGAGACCAGAAGAACTGCCCAGCTGAGCCAAACCTAAAATCCTGACCCACAAAATCATGAACTAAATAAATATTTTTTAAAGCCATTTCTAAGTTTTGGGGTATTCTATTATGCAGAAAAAAAAAAAAAAGTACTGACTGATACAAGCACTTAGCACAGGCCAAGCTCTGGCTCTGGACTACTTGAAATCAGGCAGAGTCTTAGGAGCAAAGACCTGTGCAGGTGTGCCATATTAACGGGTGTGATGCAGAAAGTGCTCTGGAGAGCAAACACACCAGGAATAGAAGAGGTGGCATTTGAGCTGGGGAGGAGTCATGTCCATGTGGAGTAGGCGGGCCCAGGATGAAATTCCTGAGAGAGGAGACTGAGTGAGGTGAGGCATGAACATGGGAAATCCCAGGCTGGGGCCATCAGTGGCATTTATTGAGTGCTTACCTTGTGCATGGAAGCACTACACACGCTATCCCAGGTCTGCATAAGGCCTAGCAGGGGAGAGAAGACATCCATATTGCTGTAGCAGAAACTAGTTGAGGCACCCCCATTATGTTAACCCTTATTCAGCCCTTGTTCTTTCTGCCCGTTCAACCGGTCTCCTATAGATGTTTTATCCCCCCTCACTTTCTTGCTTAATTGCACTCTGAAAATGATTGCCCTCTAGCTAAAGTTGTACCATGTACCTGATGTTTACCCCTCTAAGACAACACTGCCTAACACTCCTTTCCTCTGTGAGCATTCTTCATTCCAGAAAGAAGGTCACATAACGATAACCTCAATGACCACCAGAAACTGCTCTGGAACCACCTGACGCCAGCCCTGATGATCTCAGTGTCTCGAGGAGGAAAGAAGAATGCAAGACTGCATCAGTCCCAATCCTTATCTACAGCCCTATCTTCCACTCTGAAACTATAAGACGCCTTCCTATTTCCCAGGAACGGGGCCACAGCCTTGAGGGTGTTAGCCTGCTGTGGCCCCTTTGGCCTGGCAAAGTAACAAAACTACTCTTTTCTACTCCTCCAAAGCTCTGTCTCTGCATTTCTGTTCGGCACTGGTTTCGGCAACAATGTGTAGAAGTTGGCCAGAAACGTCAGGCTGGTTTTAATGAAACAGAAGTAGCAGGGTCTGCTTTGTCCAGAGCAGTGAGGATCTTGGCTTGGGCAGAATGCGACTTGATTGATTTGTTATTTATACCTGGTACCTGGTATGTGTGTGGCAGGGATGGGGTGATGATGAGGTTGGGGAGAGGCCTTCGTAATCTTCCCAGGAAGGCACGAGGAGTCAGAAAACATGGCTGCTTGCCGCCCACATCCCCCCCACCGTCCCCCGCCCGCCATGAGTGGTAACCTCTTGAGGGCAGAGTCTGTCCTATTCACTTTGGTACACCCCATGACACAGGGCCTTGCATAAGCTAGGCATTCGGGGTTTTGTTTGTTTGTTTGTTTTTTGCCTTAGGCATGGTCTTTATTCACTTGGACACTGTACAAATATAACAATTTCCTTTTGTTGCAAAAGGTATAAAGATAATCTTTATATAGGAATCCATTTGTTACTGCAAATCTTTCTAAATCTCTGCAAATGGCTCTAAATGAGGATAAATGAATAAACAAGAGGGGTGCTGGACATTGGTTCAAGATGGCAGAGAAGGACGTGCTGTCACTCCCTCTTGCGAGAGCACCAGAATCACAACCAACTGCTGAAAAATCATCAACAGGAAGACACTGGAACTCACCAAAAAAGATACCCCACGTCCAAAGACAAAGGAGAAGCCACAATGAGATGGTACGAGGGGCACAATCACAATAAAATCAAATCCCATAAGTGCTGGGTGGGTGACTCACAAACTGGAGAGTACTTATACCACAGAAGTCCAACCACTGGAGTGAAGGTTCTGAGCCCCACATCAGGCTTCCCAACCTGGGGGTCCGGCAACGGGAGAAGGAATTCCTAGAGAAGCAGACTTTGAAGGCTAGAGGGATTTGATTGCAGGACTTTGACAGGACTGGGGGAAACAGAGACTCCACTCTTGGAGGGCACACACAAAGTAGTGTGCACATTGGGACCCAGGGGAAGGAGTAGTGACCCCATAGGAGACTGAACTAGACCTACCCGCTAGTGTTGAAGGGTCTCCTGCAGAGGCGGGGGGTGGCTGTGTCTCACCGTGAGGACAAGGACACTGGCAGCAGAAGTTCTGGGAAGTACTCCTTGGCGTGAGCCCTCCCAGAGTCTGCCATTAGCCCCACCAAAGAGCCCGGGTAGGCTCTAGTGTTGGGTCACCTCAGGCCAAACGACCAACAGGGAGGGAACCCAGCCCCACCCAACAGCAAACAAGCGGATTAAAGTTTTACTGGGCTCTGCCCACCAGAGCCATAGCCAGCTCTACCCACCACCAGTCCCTCCTATCAGGAAACTTGCACAAGCCTCTTAGATAGCCTCATCCACCAGAGGGCAGACAGCAGAAGCAAGAAGAACTACAATCCTGCGGCCTGTGGAACAAAAACCACATTCGCAGAAAGACAGACAAGAGGAAAAGGCAGAGGGCTATGTACCAGATAAAGGAACAAGATAAAACCCCAGAAAAACAATTAAATGAAGTGGAGATAGGCAACCTTCCAGAAAAAGAATTCAGAATAATGATAGTGAAGATGATCCAGGACCTCGGAAAAAGAAAGGAGGCAAAGATCGAGAAGATGCAAGAAATGTTTAACAAACCTCTAGAAGAATTAAAGAACAAACAAATAGAGATGAACAATACAATAACTGAAATGAAAAATACACTAGAAGGAATCAATAGCAGAATAACTGAGGCAGAAGAACGGATAAGTGACCTGGAAGACAGAATGGTGGAATTCACTGCTGCGGAACAGAATAAAGAAAAAAGAATGAAAAGAAATGAAGACAGCCTAAGAGACCTCTGGGACAACATTAAATGCAACAACATTCGCATTATAAGGGTCCCAGAAGGAGAAGAGAGAGAGAGGACCTGACAAAAAAATTGAAGAGATTATAGTCAAAAACTTCCCTAACATGGGAAAGGAAATAGCCACCCAAGTCCAGGATGCATAGAGAGTCCAATACAGGATAAACGCAAGGAAAAACATGCCGAGACACATAGTAATCAAATTGGCAAAAATTAAAGACAAAGAAAAATTATTGAAAGGAGCAAAGGAAAAAAGACAAATAACATACAAGGGAATTCTCATAAGGGCAACAGCTGATTTCTCAGCAGAAACTCTACAAGCCAGAAGGGAGTGGCATGACACATTTAAAGTGATGAAATGGAAGAACCTACAACTAAGATTACTTTACCGTCAAGGATCTCATTCAGATTCAATGGAGAAATCAAAAGCTTTACAAACAAGCAAAAGCTAAGAGAATTCAGCACCACCAAACCAGCTCTACAACAAATGCTAAAGGAACTTCTCTAAGTGGGAAACACAGAGAAGAAAAGGACCTACAAAAACAAACCCAAAACAATTAAGAAAATGGTAATAGGAACATATATATCGATAATTACCTTAAACATGAATGGATTCAATGCTCCAACCAAAAAACACAACTCGCTGAATGGATACAAAAACAAGACCCATATATATGCTGTCTACAAGAGACTCACTTCAGACCTAGGGACACATACAGACTGAAAGTGAGGGGATGGAAAAAGATATTCCATGCAAATGGAAATCAAAAGAAAGCTGGAGTAGCAATACTCATATCAGATAAAATAGACTTTAAAGTAAAGAATGTTACAAGAGACAAGGAAGGACACTACATAATGACCAAGGGATCAATCCAAGAAGAAGATATAACAATTATATATGCACCCAACATAGGAGCACCTCAATACATAAGGCAACTGTTAACACCTCTAAAATAGGAAATCGACAGTAACATAATAATAGTGGGAGACTTTAACACCTCACTTACATCAACGGACAGATCATCCAAACAGAAAATTAATAAGGAAACACAAGTTTTAAATGACACAAAAGACCAGATAGATTTAATTGATATTTATAGGATATTCCACCCAAAAACAGCAGATTACACTTTCTTCTCAAGGGTACACGGAACATTCTCCAGGATAGATAACATCTTGGGTCACAAATCAAGCCTCAGTAAATTTAAGAAAATTGAAATCATATCAAGCATCCTTTCTGACCACAATGCTATGAGATTAGAAATCAGTTACAGGGAAAAAAACGTATGAAACACAAACACATGGAGGCTAAACAATACATTACTAAATAACCAAGAGATCACTGAAGAAATCAGAGGAAATCAAAAAATACCTAGAGGCAAATGACAATGAAAACACGACGATCCAAAACCTATGGGGTGCAGCAAAAGCAGTTCTAAGAGGGAAGTTTATAGCAATACAAGCCTACCTCAAGAAACAAAAATCTCAAACAAACAATCTAAACTTACACCTAAAGGAACTAGAGAAAGGAGAACAAACAAAACCCAAAGTTAGCAGAAGGAAAGAAATCATAAATATCAGAGCAGAAATAAATGAAATAGAAACAAAGAAAACAATAGCAAAGATCAATAAAACTAAAAGCTGGGTCTTTGAGAAGATAAACAAAATTGATAAACCATTAGTCAGACTCATCAAGAAAAAGAGGGAGAGTACTCAAATCAATAAAATTAGAAATGAAAAAGAAGTTACGACAGACACCACAGAAATACAAAGCATCCTAAGAGACTACTACAAGCAACTCTATGCCAATAAAATGGACAATCTGGAAGAAATGGACAAATTCTTAGAGAGGTATAACCTTCTGAGACTGAACCAAGAAGAAATAGAAAATAGGAACAGACCAATCACAAGTAATGAAATTGAAACTGTGATTAAAAATCTTCCAACAGGGCTTCCCTGGTGGCACAGTGGTTGACAGTCCACCTGCCGATGCAGGGGACACGGGTTCATACCCCAATCCGGGAAGATCCCACATGCCATGGAGCGGCTGGGCCCGTGAGCCGTGGCCGCTGAGCCTGCGTGTCCAGAGCCTGTGCTCCGTGACAGGAGAGGGCACAACAGTGAGAGGCCCACGTACCGCAAAAAAACAAACAAACAAACAAACAAAGTCCAGGACCAGATGGCTTCACAGGTGAATTCTATCAAACATTTAGAGAAGAGCTAACACCCTTCCTTCTCAAACTCTTCCAAACAACTGCAGAGGAAGGAACACTCCGAAACCCATTCTATGAGGCCACCATCACCCTAATACCAAAACCAAAGATACTACAAAGAAAGAAAATTACAGACCAATATCACTGATGAATATCGATGCAAAACTCCTCAACAAGATACTAGCAAACAGAATCCAGCAACACATTAAAAGGATCACACACCATGATTGGAGAGATATACCATGTTCTTGGATTGGAAGAATCAGTATTGTGAAAATGACTATACTACCCAAAGCAATCTACAGATTCAATGCAATCTCTATCAAATTACCAATAGCATTTTTAACAGAACCAGAACAAAAAATCTTAAAATTTGTATGGAGACACAAAAGACCCCGAATAGCCAAAGCAGTCTTGAGGGAATAAAACAGAGCTGGAAGAATCAGACTCCCTGAGTTCAGATTATATTACAAAGCTACAGTAATCAAGACAATAGGGTACTGGCACAAAAACAGAAATATAGATCAATGGAACAGGATAGAAAGCCCAGAGATAAACCCACACACCTATGGTCAACTAATCTATGACAAAGGTGGCAAGGATATACAATGGAGAAAAGACAGTCTCTTCAATAAGTGGTGCTGGGAAAACTGGACAGCTACATGTAAAAGAATGAAATTAGAACACTCCCTAACACCATACACAAAAATAAACTCAAAATGGATTAGAGACCTAAATGTAAGCCCAGATACTATAAAACTCTTAGAGGAAAACACAAGAAGAACACTCTTTGACATAAATCACAGCAGGATCTTTTTTGATCCACCACCTAGAGTAATGGAAATAAAAACAAAAATAAACAAATGGGACCTAATGAAACTTAAAAGCTTTTGCAAGCAAAGGAAACTACAAACAAGATGAAAAGATAACCCTCAGAATGGGAGAAAATATTTGCAAATGAATCTACGGACAAAGGATTAATCTCCAAAATATATAAACAGCTCACGCAGCTCAATATTTAAAAAAAAACAACCCAATCTAAAAATGGGCAGAAGACCTAAGTAGACATTTCTCCAAAGAAGACATACAGATGGCCAAGAAGCACATGAAAAGATGCTCAACATCACTAATTATTAGAGAAATGCAAATCAAAACTACAATGAGGTATCACCTCACACCAGTTAGAATGGGCATCATCAGAAAATCTACAAACAACAAATGCTGGAGAGGGTGTGAACAAAAGGGAACCCTCTTGCACTGTTGGTGGGAATGTAAATTGATACCACCGCTATGGAGAACAGTATGGAGTTTCCTTAAAAAACTAAAAATAGAATTAACAGATGACCCAGCAATCCCACTACTGGGCATATACCCAGAGAAAACCATAATTCAAAAAGACACATGCACCCCAATGTTCACTGCAGCACTATTTACAATAGCCAGGTCATGGAAGCAACCTAAACGCCCATCGACAGACGAATGGATAAAGAAGATGTGGTACATATATACAATGGAATATTACTCAGGTATAAAAAGGAACGAAATTGGGTCATTTGTAGAGACGTAGATGAATGTAGAGACTGTCATACAGAGTGAAGTAAGTCAGAAAGAGAAAAACAAATATCATCTATTAACGCATATATGTGGAACCTAGAAAAATGGTACAGATGAACCAGTTTGCAGGGCAGAAATTGAGACACAGATGTAGAAAACAAATGTATGGACACCAAGCGGGGAAAGCGGCAGAGGGGGATGGTGGTGGTGTGATGAACTGGGAGATTGGGATTGACAAATAAACACTAATATGCCTAAAATGGATAATTAATAAGAACCTGCTGTTTAAAAAAATAAATAAAATTCAAAAATTCAAAAAACCCCCCCAAGAAACAAGAGGGGAGCTGCGGGTCAGATGGAGGCTGGGCCAATCCTCAGGGACTCTCCCACTCAGATTCCTAGCTAGAGATCTCCATTCCTCCTGTTAGCAACCTGCTCCTCCCCCCGCCCCCAGCAGGTTCTCAGGGCCAAGGGTCCAGCAGAAAGGGGCACATGAGCGGTACAGAGGAGCTGTGTGATCCGCATGGGGAGAAGTGAAGGAGGCTAGGCTAGGTGCTGGCAAGTGCCCAGCCCCACCCCATGCTTCCTCCTGGAGGGGGAGGGGCTGGCAGGTACAGGGCGATGGGGCTGGACGAGCTGCCCTAGGAGGGTGATGGAGGGTCCTTGGATCTGTGCCACTGGGTGGTAGCTGAAACTGAACTCTGAGAGGGCGGGGAGAGGCTACCAGATAGGGGAAGTCCCCAAAAAAGGAGTGACAAACACTTTGGCTCCACAGTGGAGCGGGCTAAGCCCCTTTCCCCTGCTCTCCCAGCACAGAACAGGTGTTGGTGCAGGAGTGGGACTTGTGGCCAGAACTGTGCAGTGAGGGAAGGCTAGGGAAGCCAGGAGTCTGCGGCTCTCAAGCTGTGTAGGGGTGGGGTGGGGGGAGGTCCCCAGGCAGCCCCCAGGTTAGACAGTCTGTGTCCCAGCCACAAAGGGCATGCCCCTGTCAGTCAGAGGTTGGGGACAGGCACATAAAAGAGGTCACAGACACCTTCACTCTCATCCAGGCTGTAGATGTAATCGTGGTCTCCAGGGGATGGAGAAAGGTGGAGGAGGGGTGCAAACACTTCTGAGGACATCAGCTCCTCCAGGAGCTCTGAGCTCATGCACTCTTGAGTGGGATCAAAGATTTCTGACAGCTCTTTAGGGAGCTCCAGAACACCTGTGGGGTCTGCCTTGATGGGCTCAAAGGAGGTAGAAGGGTTGGGTCCAGATGAACTGCTATTGCTGCTACTGCTGTCCAACAGGGCAGAGGACTGCAGCGGCCGGGTGTCCAGTGCTGTCAGGCCCAGGGGGAGGGAGCTGAGCTCACCACTGTCCTTGCTATCAGTTCCCGGGCCACCACTCACTGTGATCTCAGCTGCTGGACCGGCCACCCCCTGGGCTTCGGTGCTGCCGGGAACAGGGTTCGGGGTGGTCACCTGGGGACTGCTTGGGCATGAGGCATCCTGGGGCTGGGCCAGAGCAGGCTTGGGCAGAGGCGGAGGGGGAGAGACAGCAGGTGGGCTCTGGAGCAGATCTTTGGGTGGCGGCATAGGCACTGCCACAGGGGGTGAGCTCCATGCCTCCTTGTTCACCAGCAGCACCTTGATGGGGCCACTTACACTCTTCAGGTGAATCTGGTACTTCTCCTGCCCATTGAGGCCCTCTGGGATGGGCACCTCCAGGCTGGTGCCCGACGGGGCCTGGATGGCATCTCCAGCAAAGCATCTGCAGATGTCCTCATGAGTCACGTAGGCCAAGCAGCTGTTCTGCACATCCTCTGTGATGTTCAGGATGCTCTGCTGCACCCACACCTTGTGCTGGTCTAGTTCTTGCTCTCGCTGCTGCAGCTCCTCCATCTCTGCCTTGAGCTCAATCAACTTGTCCGCAATCTCTCGGGTATTGCAGCCAGGCCCCACGCCCTTCTACTGGATGCTATTCTTGGAATTTTTCTCCATCAGCCTGATACCTTCCAGCACATTAGTAATGTCATAAATCCGCCACTTCCGGCAAACAGCTAGGGTGTCAGCTGCCAGCTTGAGGTCAAGCACACCGTCCTTTGCCTCCTGCAGAAGTGACACAAACTTGGTAGTGAGAAGTTCCAAACTCTTCTCGTGCCGGCTTGGGGTGCCCAGGGGCGGCGCGCCTGTGGCCCAGCCTCCACCATAGTGCCCTCCCACCACCTCCCCTCAGCCAGGCCAGGCCAGGCCAGGCCAGGCTGGTGCAGCACAGGCATTGAGTTTTTTTTGTTTTTTTTTTTTTTTATAATTGTGTTTATTTTTTTACTTGTTGACAGTTTGCTTTATTTATTTATTTATGGCTGTGTTAGGTCTTCGTTTCTGTGCGAGGGCTTTCTCTAGTTGTGGCAAGCGGGGGCCACTCTTCATCACGGTGCGCGGGCCTCTCACTCTCGCGGCCTCTCTTGTTGCGGAGCACAGGCTCCAGACGCGCAGGCTCAGTAGTTGTGGCTCACGGGCCCAGTTGCTCCGTGGCATGTGGGATCTTCCCAGACCAGGGCTCGAACCCGTGTTCCCTGCATTAGCAGGCAGATTCTCAACCACTGCGCCACCAGGGAAGCCCCAGGCATTGAGTTTTGAAAGACTTTCTTGGAGGTGTTTCTCATCCCCTTCCGTTTATTCCGACTCACCTATTGTAGCAGTTTCCCAGGGCTGTTGTAACAAATTGCCGCAAATTAGGTAGCTGAAAACACGAGAAACTTATTTTCACAGTTCTGGAGTCTAGAAGTCTGAAATCAAGGTGTCAGTGGAATTGGTTCCTTTTCAGAGGCTCTGAGGGAGAATCCGTTCCTTGCCTCTTCTTACTTTCTGATCCTTGCCCACAATCCTTGGGATTCCTTGGCTTGTAGACACATCATTCTACCCCGCCTCCATCTTCCCATGGCCTTCTCCCTTTGTGCCGATGTGTCTCTTCTCTTCTTATAAGAACACCAATCATAGCCTATGCCAGTATGACCTCATCTTAACTAATTATATCTGCAATGACCATATTTCCAAATAAGGCCACATTCTGAGGTACTGGGGGTTAAGACTTCAACATATCTTTTTTTGGGGGGAGACACAATTTAACCCACAATACCCATCAAGACCCAAGTGAATGTGTGTTCCTTATCTAACTACCCCAATCCCCAGGGGCAGAATTAAATGTTCTTTCTTCAGGACTCCCACATATTTAACACATGCTTCTGTTTATTAGAGCATTTGACTCATTGACCACCATCGCTGGTTGAGTTAGGAGCCTCATCTCTTTGGTCCTCCCCACAGTGCCTAGTAAAGAGTCTATGGGGAATCCTCTGTAAATGTATGCCTGCGAAGCAGCTACCCTTCGCTGAGCCATCATGCCGGGCACTGCACTAAACTTTACAGGTAATTAATCCTCACAATGACCCTGTGAAGTAGGTATTTATACATTTTAATTCTTATTTGATAGAGAAGAACACTGGGATTTAGAGAGGTTAAGTAACTTAGCGTAGCCAGAATTCTTGCCTCTAAAAAACTGAATGGGCGCCTTGAAGGCACCACGGGAAAAGCTTCCTAGTCCCATCTTCACCTTTCTCAATGTACCCCTGATCTGGCTAATTCAACTCTGCTCCCTCGAGAAAAACAAATCTGAAGACTCAGTCCTATTAATCCTGGGATCTGTTGCACGTTCCGGTCTACACTCCCGCTGTCCAAAGCGTTTTTCCTCCAGAAGCCGCACACAAAGCGGATCCACCCTCTGGACGAGAGCGCACAGGCCGCTTTTCCGGGGGCGCCGCGTGAGGACCCGCGCTCTAATTGGTTGCGCGCGGCTGCCTACTCCCGCCCCGGGGCGGCTCCTGGCGCGGTGATTGGCCGGGCGACCGTGCGCTCAGAGACCGCAGCTCCTCTGCCCCCTCCCGGCCAGTTCCAGCTCGCCGCTGCTGCATGGGGCGCCGCCGGCGGCCGAGGGAGCGTGACTGCGCTGCGCAGGGCGCTAGGAGGCATTGTCGCCGTAAGTGGAGCAGAGAGCGGCCCGGAACGGGGCCCCACCTTCGTGCCCCGCAAAGTAAACGTAGTCTGAGGCTAAGCGCTGGAGGGGCTGGGGGAGAGAGGGAGAGAAATGTCCCCGTTTACGTAGTGTACCCTCCCCTCCCCCAATTCACCCCGTGGAAGGAGCAGCGGTGCACCAGCTGCGGCTTCTGCAGTGCCAAGGGGCCCTGCGCCGCGCCGGCTCTGTGTTGCAGACTGCGGCTGGACCCCGGCTGGCTCGGGGGAGCGGGCGCCGAGGTACCAGGGAATAGGGAGCCTGGGGAAGCCGTCCCGAGGGAGCCTCCGTTCCCCGCGGGAGGCGCCCCTGCTGGGAGAGGCTGTTGTAAATTTCGTCCCTGAAGCCACACTTTTCGGGGTTTGCTTCCCCTCTGGGGAGCTGCAGACGCCTGTCCCAGAGTGTTCCTCTCGGCCTCCGGGTAGCGCGGGAGTCCCCGGCCCTCAGCGATCACCAGCGTTCTCCTCTCTGCCTGCTTTATTCTCCCCAGTCCCCGCCTGCCTGGCGAGCGGAGGGCCGGCGACGAGGAGCCATTGGCTGCGGGCGCCGGGGGGTGGGGAAGACGGTGAGGCGGTCCCCTAGCGCGAGGCGTGGGGACCCTGGCCTGGCCACCGCGCTCAGTCCTGGGAGGCGCAGCCCGAGGATGGTTACATGCCCATACAGAAGCATGCACGCGGCTCTGGGAACCTCATGGCTCAAAAACAAGGCGCCAGTCCGTCCCGCTCTCGCCCCAGCGGGCTTCGTTCCCTTGGGTGGAAAAGTGGGTCAACTCTGTCTGGGCTCGAGTGGGCCTCCGGGGCTACTTGGGTCCGATCCAGCCGACTGCTTCGCACTTCCCCAGTGGCTCCTTAGCTTGGGCGGTCCAGAGGACCCGCTGCAGCCAGTGGGGGTGGGAGTGGGGGGAGCTCGCATACATGGAGCAAGAGGCTCGAGTTGCCCTTCGGAGCGGCTGCCAGGCTCTAAAGTTCCCAAGTGCCCACACCAGTAACTAAATATAGGAGCAGCTGGTGCGGACGGGGTGTCACAGTAGCTCCTTTGCACAGATCTCGGGGCTTCAGATAAGGTAGAGTTCTCACTGATGAGGGCTGGAGCCCTGGCAGAGGGTTAGGGTCAGTGTTTAAGCAAAAATCATCCCCCACAAACCTGTATCCAGGTGAAACCAGGTTATAGATACAGGAGAACTCTATTGCCAGCTCTCACAAAGCAGGACAACTTCTTTTCTGACATTCCATTTATTATATCCTAACTTACCATCTGTAGCAGTTTAATCACATATCAGTAATGCCTTGGTGTGCGACAGCTTGCAAAGATTTCTCGAAAGTTATATGCCATTTACTTCTCAAAACAACCCAGTGAGGAGGGTGGTATTTCCATCTGACAATGGGACTGCTCACAACAGTGATAATTTTCCAAAATTCTGGCTGGATTAGGCTGCTCTCAGAAAACCTTTCATAGTTCCCCGAAGAGAAACAGGACCGACTTACAGGGTGGCTTCCAGCCCCTCCCCCAGTGATCTGGGGACAGACTGGCTTCCTGTCTCCCTCTTTCTCTCATCATTTGGGTACTTCTGCTCAGCCCCTGCCTCTGTTCCCTCTTACCAGCCATGCCATATGCCTTCATGGCAGAAGGCACACATTGTCCTTGGGCCTGGCCTTATGGCCTCCAGCATCTGGCTCATTCTGACATTTTTTTTTTTTTTTTTTTTTTTGCAGTACGCGGGCCTCTCACTGTTGGGGCCTCTCCCGTAGCGGAGCACAGGCTCCGGACATGCAGGCTCAGCGCCCATGGCTCGCGGGCCCAGCCGCTCCGCGGCATGTGGGATCTTCCCAGACCGGGGCACGAACCCGTGTCCCCTGCATTGGCAGGTGGACTCTCAACCACTGGGCCAGGGAAGCCCTCATTCTGCCTTTTGTCACCTGAGTCTCTCTTACCTGATGGGAAGCTTATTCTGGCCTAAGCCCTGTCTCTGTACCTTTACTCTTCCAGTGAGGGCCTTATAGAAGAACCCAGCACACGTTTGTTGGATTTAAACATTTCCTAGGACTATGATGCACACTCTGAAGAAAGAGGAGTTGGGGAGGGATGTGGAGAGGGATGTATTGCTGAGACAGCAGCAGTGTAAGTATGAGTTTGGACCCTGTGTTGAAGGGTCTCCAGGATTTGGAGCACTTTGGAGCAGTTTTCTAAGGCTGACCTCTGATGACTGGGACCCCAAACCCAGAACAGACCCATATGGGCTGGTGGTTCCTGTTTCTCCGCTTTGGGACACTCTCTGATTTTCTGCTACTACTACCCCTGCCTGTGGGGTTGACCAGATGCCTCAAGGAGCCTACCTGTAGGATTGGGTTGTCTTGGGGCCCTTTGGTTGTGGTCTGGTTCCAGGAGGGCTGCCTTGCGTGCTGATTGCTCCCACTGGCTGGCAAGGTCTTTCTTTCATGGAATTGCATGAGACTGGGCAGCCAGAATGGTGCTGACACACTGATTTTGGTTGACTTAAATTGTTTGCATAGATAGGGGCCCCTCATGTCCTAGGGTGGCCCTGCCTAGGAGGCTTCTCACTCAGTGAGGAGTGGGTCCATAGTTCTCTCCATCACTCATATGTGACTCAGACAATTCTCTATTTTTCTTAAAAACAGTTTAAAACCAAAGAAAGGAAGAGCAGCTTGCCTTATTTCTCCCCCGCCCCCTGTCTCTGAGGGCTCCTGTTACATGCTCAATAAATTCTTGCTACTTTTTGGTCAGAGAGGTCCAGTGTTGGGTTGGGGCTGGAAGGAGCAGTCAGCAAAGTTGGACAACCTTGTAGGACCTCTTTTGGGGACCCACTCCAGACTCTCGTCATCTCAAGTTTGTTCTCCCCTCAGTTCTGGGGCCCTCCTACCCCATCTTGGGCCTTATACCACATATGGCCCTGCCAGCCTCCCATTTCAGCCCTGCCCATGCCAAAAAGTGACAGGCCTTGGTCACCTGACCTGGGAGAGGGACTGTCAGCTGGAATTTATAAGAAATTCTCCCTTGGGAAATGGGTAGTTTTAGGTGAAGGGAGGGTGGTTTCCTAGCCAGTTAGTGGGGTTGGTGATTTTAGGTAGCCGGAACCTCTTGGGGGCCTAGGGCACATCTGTGCTGTATCCAGAGCATCCTCTGGAATGTCAGGGTCCTGTCCTCCTAGTGACTTACTCTGACACCTAGACTTTACAGGCTGTTCCTGCTTCAATGTCCAATCTCTGACCCACACTATAGGGTGTCTGAGCTTACCACCAGGGGTAAGGTTTTTAATTTGGCTAGTTTTCTTCAATAGGCTCTTTAGCTTAAGGCACCACTGCTCCCACCTGGTAGCAGCTAGTAGAATTGCAGGCATAGTGCCTGACTGAAAGTAGCCTATGCAATCTCACAGGGTTAGCACAGACCCTGGGTAGCTTGGAGATTTACCTTCCTTTTCGTCTCTGTGTGAGGCCAGGATTGCCTCAGTGATGTTCCTTAGAAAGGTCTTCCTCATCAGAAGCTCATAAGTCAGAGCTATTTCGTATATTTCCTTCCTCCCTCTTCATTCTTATGCCCTGTTCCTAGTAGATGCTCAATACATGTTTGTGGTTACTGATGATGAATACTGGAGATAGGAAAAGGAGGGAGCATGGTATGTAGGAAGAATCCTGGGCTGGGAGTTAGGAGACCTAGGTTTTTCGTTTCTGTTTGGCTGATTTACCTCCCTTCTTGGGTCCTCAGTGTTCTTATTCATAAAGGCATTAGACTGAGTCACCAAGATTCCAGCAACATTGCTGTGACTCAGGCTTAGGGGGTTGGTCTTCAAGGTAGCATGATAAAGGTGTCAGGTCCAGTTTTCCATAGTCCTCACTATTCCCTGCTGTTCTACCCTGGACCACCTTCTACAAGTTATCCACCTGGCATTGTTAGGACTTATGACCCTTCTCATTTAGATGGTATCTTTGTTGTAAGAGTCAGTTGACTTGTATTTAAATTTGGAACCCAAATGATGGCTGTTGATCATCATCACCATTGGGGGAAACTAACTGAACATCTGTTTCAGTATGTGGTGTAAAGTGCAGGGGAAAAGCATAGTATATAGCTCCTCCCTGCCTTAAGCTGTCTGCAGGCCAGCTGGTGGGGATAAGTATGTATATTTTTAAAAGCTCATAAATAACCCAAGTGGTTTGAGCTAAGGCATTGCGTGCTACTGAAACTTAAGGAGGAGAGAACACTGAGGGCTGGGGCAATCTGGGAAGACTTCCTGGAGGTGGAGAGAAGGAAATTCTACTCATTCCTTAAAGATGAGTTCCACTGACTTGTTTGTTTGAGTCATATGGGTATGTAACTGGGATTAAGTGCTGGCATCATATCTGCACGTGTACTGTTTCATCATTTCAGCTAGCATTTATTAAGTAACTTACATGTCCTGAGCCCTGGTCTAGAAAGATATGTATTTTTTGTTCAGTCCTCATATGAACCCACTGCGGCAGGTATTACTAGATCTCCTACTCAGATGAAGAAACTGGAGCTCAGAATAGTTAGGAATCTTTCCCAAGGCTTCACAACTAATAAATGTCAGAGTTGGGCATTAGGCCTGTCTTCTTCCTTGGTGAGATGCAGGCACATACTGAACTCATCACTAACTCTCCCTGAGCAGCTGAGTGGGCTTGACTGGGCCTCCCTGTCCAGTTGAGCACATGTGGACTTTTTCTTGGTATCTGTTTGTACCCTCACCCCCTTCTCTCTGCCCTTCACATTCTTCTGCCTTTGACCCTCAGATGTGTTCATTAGAGCTCCTTGAGCTGTCTGTGGATCTGGGATTGGGATCCAGGAGCAAAAAAGGGCACTGATGTTGGCCTCAAATTCATTATCTGCATGGGGTGCTGCCACTGGTGATGTGGGTGACTTTTGTAAAGAAGTGAGCACGGGATGTAGAGTTGGGCCAGGTTAGTGCCATTTACTTACTTTGACCTTGGCCAGGTCATTGAGTCCCTCTCTCTGCCTCAGTTTCCTTCTCTAATAAAACGGAGTTGGAGACATGTCCCGAGTCCCTTATGTCTTCTACACCTGATCGTTTTGATTGTGTCCTCACCCTTCTTTAAGCCTTTTCTCCCCAGTGATCCTGCCCCCCTTCATTTTTCCTTGTGGTCTTGCCAATGAACTCAGCATCAGGCTAACAATAAGATCTGTGGCTAAAACTGTAACTTTCCCTCCATATTGCTGCATGGAAAGGGAATTCTTAGAAACCACCCACCAGCCAGACAGTGAGCTCTGACCAGGCAGGGCTGTGTTTCATTTGCCTTTGTGTCCCCGCTTCCCGGGGAGGAACCTGGCAGAGGTGGCTGAGGAGACCTGGGAGCTGGAGCGGTTGTCCTGTGGACTGGGCTCCGAGCCTGTGGGATGGAGGGACAGGTGTCTCTCCTTGCACTTGGCTGTACCCCGCCTTCTCCCCACTGCTCTGCCTGTTAAGTGATTCACAGGCCAGCACACACCTAAATCCTCACACCCTCCTGGCCACTGGTTCAAGCCCTGGCAAGGTCATATGTGTCAATCCTCCCAGGAAACTGGTAGGGCAGATCAGTCACTCTGAACAATGAGCCGGATGTGGCCTGGGCTCTGGGCCCCTCAGGAGGAGGTGAGTGGCCTGGACCGCTCCCTGCGTGCTTCCTGATTCCCCGGGGAGGGTGGGTCAGGGGTGGGGCCCTGGCTGGTGGTGGGCAGGTGCTTCATGGCCCTGTGTCTTCCCCAAGCGCAGGTCCCTTTATGAGCAGCAGACCAGCCTGGTGGCTGGCAGCAGGACACCTGAGTCTGCATGCTGAGGAAGATGGGTGAGGCCGTGGCCAGAGTTGCGAGGAAGGTCAACGAGACAGTGGAGAGCGGCTCCGACACCCTGGGTGAGTGAGGGCATGGCTTTTCCAGCTGTAGGGCACCCTGTACATGGTTTATTGAATCAGTTTGGAAATGAGATAGAAAGAAGGTGAAAGATACAGTATCAGCATGCACCCCGCACCATGAGGAGCTGTGTTCCATGGACTTTTGTTTTTTTTTTAATTTATTTTTGGCTGTATTGGGTCTTCGTTGCTGCGCACAGGCTTTCTCTAGTTGCGGCGAGCGGGGGCTACACTTTGTTGTGGTGCGCAGGCTTCTTATTGCGGTGGCTTCTCTTGTTGCAGAGCACGGGCTCTAGGAGCGCGGGCTTCAGTATTTGCAGCATGCGGGCTCAGTAGTTGTGGCGCATGGGTTTAGTTGCTCTGCGGCATGTGGGATCTTCCCGGACCAGGGATCGAACCCGTGTCCCCTGCATTGGCAGGTGGATTGTTACCCACTACGCCACCATGGAAGTCCCTCCATGGACTTTTTATTGCAGTTGTGTTTAGTTTGTGTATATGGGGTCCCAGCGTAAGATGTATTTCTTACTATGGGTCATAGTTCACAGAGGTTTGAAAAGCACTGAGTAGGGCTTCCATCTGCTGGGAGCGTGCCTGCCTGCCCTCAGACTGCTGATGACTCCAAGTGTGTATGTGCCCTTGGACCAGGTGGCAGTAGCTGGCACTGCTGGGTAGCCCCATGTACCAGGCCCTGTGCAGGTGCCTCCCGAGTGTTGCCTTATTGAATCTTCACAACTTCCCTGTGATGGATGATACCCACCAGGCCTGACTAGCCTCGGATTTCAGATGAGGAGATGGAGGGTGGCAGGCAGAGTGGGCTTTTTTCAGGTCACACAGTCAGGCAGCCCCTTTTCATTCCACTGTTTTAATTGAATTGTGTCATATATTGTTGAATTGGTTATTGCGTTTTAGCCCATGCAGCTACCCTAAGGCTGTAAGCACTTAAGCAAACTATCCCATTTAATTGAATTCAGCAGATATTTGTTGACTATCCACCACGTGCAAGAGTTAGCGGGGGATCGTGTGTGTGTATGTGTGTGTCCCGCTGGAATGTAAGTGCCATCTTAGAGCCACAGGTGTGTTGCAGGAACACAGAGGAGGTGAATGCAGGCCTGCCTGGGGGATGATTGACGGGGTGGGATTTGAGTTGGGTCTTTGGCACACAGAGGAATTTCACCGGCAGGTTAGGGATGTGTGTGCCTGTGTGTGTCTGTGTCTGTCTGTTTGTTTCATGAAGGAGCATTTGCATGGAGGTTACTGCCTGGTAATGGCCCAGAGACTGGAAAGGTGGAGCGTTTCTGTGAGCAGCCATTGGTCCGGTGTGTCTGAGGGTCCTGGGGCAGGGGGTGGTGGCCCAGAAAGTGGAGGAACACTCAGCCTTCAAGATGCACTTGGTCACCACCTCTTCCAGGAAGCCCTTGGCCCTGCCCCATCCACCCCTTGCTCCTTTCCTCCTCTGTAGGACTCATTCAGTGTCCCTGGAAGGGAGGGATCCTGTGGTCTTTTGTCCCCCACCTGCCAAGAGCCAGAGCAGTGTCTGGCACTTTGTAAAGCACGTAGCGGTGTTTACTGAACTGAGCGATAGTGAGAGAAGCATCTCCTCTGTCAGCAAACAGACTTGAAGATTGCTGTTGGTTTTGGAGGGAAGTCTGGCAGGGGTTGGTGCGGGGGGGAGCCTTCGGCTGGTGAACTGAGGGCTGTGAGCCCTCAGGAAAGGAATTCTGGGATCCTGGAATCCTGTGCTGGTCACTCATATGGTTGCACTTACCCGAGTGCTCAAGACTCTCCACCACTGATACGGCCTGGATTTGAATCCCCACTCTGCCACCTACTAGCCTACTTCCTTAGCAGATTGCTTTACCTCTTGGAGCCTTGATTTCTTCATCTATAAAGTGGGATGGTAATTGTGCCTGCCTCATCAAGGGAGCAATTGTAATGTCTTAAGGTGCTTGGCATGAGTAGCTCAATAAATGGCGGCTATTATTTTGGTTTTTTATTTTTTTATTTTTTTTGGCTGTATGCGGGCCTCTCACTGTTGTGGCCTCTCCCGTTGCGGAGCACAGGCTCCGGAAGCACAGGCCCAGCGGCCATGGCTCACGGGCCCAGCCGCTCCGCGGCATGTGGGATCTTCCCGGACCGGGACACGAACCCGTGTCCCCTGCACTGTTGTGGCCTCTCCCGTTGCGGAGCACAGGCTCCGGAAGCACAGGCCCAGCGGCCATGGCTCACGGGCCCAGCCACTCCGCGGCATGTGGGATCCTCCCAGACCGGGGCACGAACCCGTGTCCCCTGCATCGGCAGGCGGACTCACAACCACTGCGCCACCAGGGAAGCCCACAGCTATTATTTTTAATTTTTCTCATCCCCAAGGGCTGGAGGTGGGGCCTAAGTCCCTCCCCTCCCCCACCACCAACACACCTCCTCCAGGTGTCAGCCAGTCACCTGGCTGGGTGTCCCCACTTGCCTTGGGATGGGGAGTTCACTGCAAATTGACGGATCTCAGTGGTGAATAACCTACCCCTACCTTAAAATGGTGCACGGGAGAGGGACACATATGCAGCTCATTCTCATCCAGATGTGTGAAGCGGGCAGGGTGGAGGGACAGCAGAGCGGGGAGAGTGGAATTCTGACCTCCTGGGGACGTGCTGTTTGAGGGAGGATTTCGGGAGGCAGCAGTGAGGAGGCGGGTGTCCCAGGCACCGGGAGGGCTGCGCCTGAGTGGGGGGCGAGGCTGCTGCAGAGTTGCCGCTGGGGATGGGGGAGATGAGGGATGCCACTGGCAGGTGGAGAGCCTGCAAGGCTGTGTTGGGTTTAGATTTCCATGTCTGAGGACCAGAGATTGCAAATTCAGTTGCCTCTGCAGGCCAGGTGGGGATTTCTGTGAACAGAGTGGATGCCCTGCCTGGAGTGAAGTGTGCAGGGCGTCTAGGGTAGGGCGCTCTGTAGCCAGCTTCTCTCTCTGCCCGGGTCATGCCCACTGAAAAACTCAAGCCAGGCCTCTGGCAGCCCTGCCTGGCCACTGCAGTGCCTGGGATTGGAACCCTAACTGGCTGGCACCAGCGCCTGGGCCCTCTCTGTTCTGGGGTGGGGGGCAGATGGTTGCTGATCGCCGGTCAACTTGGGAGAGAAGTTCAGTGCTTGAGCCTTGATGGTCTTGGCTGACTTTCACATGGAGGTGGCTGGGTCTTTAAACTCAGGGCTGAATGAGAGGGGGCCTTTTTACTTCTCCAGTGCCCTACGAGGAAGCAGAATGTCAGAGCAGGCCACTGTGGGCGCCTGCAATCCTGACCCTTTGGCAGGTGGAGCTCATCAGGCTCATGCAATCTGAGGGGTCAGCAGTCAGCACGTATTGAGCACCTGCTGTGTGCACAGTGCTGGGGAGCTCCCAGGGATACGTGCAGTGGAGTTCTGGACCTGAGACTGGCCCGCCACTAGGACAGCAGTGACTGATGCACGGGCTCCATGCTGAGCCGTGTCAGATGGACTACAGGTGGTGGTAATTCAGAGGTGGGAGATATTGCTGGGTGTTGAAGGAGTCTGGGAAGGCTTTCTGGAGGAGGTGGGAATTGATGTGGGTCTTGAAAGATAGGTGAAGTAACCCAATATGGTTCTCATGTAAAAGAGCAAACAATCTGAAGCAACTAAAAAGCCAGTACTAGAAAATTGCTTGAAGAACTTTTGTTACAGCTACATGATGCAATTTACGTAGCTATTAACCATGGTGTGTAAAATTTCATTACGTGCTTAGATGAGGACTGGCAAATTCTCATGTATAACGTGAATTGGAAAAGAACAAGGATCCCAAACTGTAGAGACAGTAAGATGCCAATTATGTTAAACAGGTGTATATACATAGATAAAAATTGGAAAGAAATAAGATACAAATGGATGTTAGAAAATACCATTCTTCATTTTCTGAAAGTTCTGTGATGAACATATTACTCTCACAAGCAGAGAAGAATAGATTTTAGGGAAAGGACCACCTGTCACTCTAGAAAGTGAAAGTAAAACCCACTTCCCAACAGCAGACAAGAGGTGCAGGAGCTAAGGGAGTAGCTTCTGCTCTAAGCCTCTGCCCCGGGTGCGGAATGAGCTTCCCTGGCTTCTCCCCTTCTGCTGGGTTTCCCAGCTTGCCTCCCTGTGCACAGGCTGGGGGCGCAGGCCCGGTGGGATGTCTGCTCCAATGCTGCAGAGTGGGAGATCCCTGCAGAGGCTGGGCTGGGGAGAGCTCGGTTACAGGCTCTCACCTTACTCAGGTAGGTAACCCTGGGAAGCATCACTCGTGCTGCCCCGGCCACTCACGGGTGCACTCCAGAGCCAGGCTTGCTCCACCTGTAACCTGAGCTTTGGTTCACAGCCCTTGTTGCCTCACTCCAGGCCTCCTGACCCCCAAGAAGTGGGCTTCTTTCCACCTGGCCCCTGGTCTGCCCCTAGGTTTGACTTGAAGCCACTTTCTTCCAGCCCCTCACCCCTCCTCAGCATCATCTTCTAGACTTTTCAAATGAGCTTGCAAAGAGTTGGGAACTCTGCACTGTACTCAGACTCCCCTCCCCTGAACCAGGCACTCCTCTCTATCCCCGCCTTGTCTCCCCAAGTTAGTTTTTCCTCTTTTTAAGGGCCTCATGCCCACCTGGACTTCCCTGGGTCCTTGCACCCCTGAGGGGCTTCTGACCTCACCCTTCCCTCCCTGGCATCAGATGGCAGCGCATCCAGCCAGTGGACCATCAGGCCAGGCTACTCTGCACCCACTCCTTTCCATGGGGAGGCTCCCAGGTTTGGGGGGATGACTTTAAAAAACTGATCATTACTGCAGGAGAGCAGGATTTGGAAAGACTTGGGAGAGTGTGGGAAGGGAGGGCTTGGCTGGCTGAGATCCAGGCACTGGCAAAGATGGGTAGAAGGAAGAAACAAGGTGAGCTGGGAAGGAAAGGAGCTAGCATTTATCTGGGGCCTGCTGTGTGTCAGGCTGCCATACTGGGCATTTAACATGCCTCAGGTGGGCCCGCGTGCCTAGAGCCCGTGCTCCACAAGAGAAGCCACCACAGTGAGAAGCCCGCGCACCGCAACGAAGAGTAGCCCCTGCTCGCCGCAGCTAGAGAAAGCCCGCGCGCAGCAATGAAGACCTAATGCAGCCAAAAATAAAAATGATAATAAATAAAAATAAATATTAAAAAAAATATGCCTCACGTGGTAAGGAGAAGGGGGAAGCCCCTGTGGGCTGCTTCTGCTTACATGCAGATCGTGGACCCCACTCTAGAGTTTTCACAGTGGAATCTCAGAGGCTGGGCATGGTGACCTGCATGTTAATGGGAACCCTGTATGATTCTTCCCTTCGAATTTTGGGAACCGCTGGCTTACTACTTACAATCTGGAACTTCCTTCTCCTGGTGGGTTCTGGAGGGCTGGGTGGCAGGGGTGGGGTGGGGTGAGGGGGGGTGGGGTTGTCTGGCCTGGATTTCTGTGTGTGTGTGTGTGTGTGTGTGTGTGTGTGTGTGTGTGTGTGTACACCAAGTGCAGTTAGAGACAGATCAAGAGAGGTGTTTTCCCTGGAGTGCAGAGCTGAACTGGCCCAGGCCCATTCCCTCAGCTTTGCTGAGGAGAGAGAGAGAGAGAGAGAGAGAGAGGGAATGAATATGAACATGGACTTGATCCATCCTCAGGGAACTGAGCGGCTAGGCTGGGCGCTGTGAGAAAACCAAGTGAGGAGACCAAGGCTAGTGAGAGAAGGGATATGTTGTTCCCTACTCTCGCCCTTCCCCTCCTTTCCCCCCTTCCCTCCTGTCCTCCCTCCCTCCTCTCAGGCTCACTCATGCTTTGGCCACTTTTCTCCTGTCTCACCAGCAGGTGGCACCCTGTCACAGCCGACGTGGTGACAGGCAGCAGAGTCAGGGACTTGGCCAGGGTGTGAGGGCCAGGTCCCGACAAGGGCTTTCACGCCCTGGCCGGCTCACATCCTGTGTCTGCATTCCTAGCTGACTCCCCAGTGATTTGATTTTGCAGCCCCTTTCTTGAGCAAGGGTGCTGAGAAAATGCAGTATCAGGAAGCACTCCATACATACTCACTGGACCAGAAAAACATCTTCCCTTGGGTCAGATACTGCCACCGGCTCCTTTGTCAACAAACACACATTGAACACCTACTGTGTGTACCTTCCCTGGAGGACCCAAGTGTCCCAGAAGTGCTCAGTCTGGAGGGGGAGACAAACACACACACATACTCACACACACGTCCCGAGGGAGGGGGGCAGGCTACTGCACAGTGCAGTAGCCTGTGGTGCAGAAATGCAGGGCCTGCACCTGGCGTGCCCTTCTCTTTTCAGAGGCAGTCTTTTTTGGCTCCAGGAGGGGCTTGTGGGTCTACAGTTCCTGGCCCAGTGCCCAGGAGGCTGGTGCTGGTAGTAGGGGAGGGGTGTGTGTTTTGCTGCCATGTCTCCTGGCCTGGGGAGTCCTGAGGATCAGCCAGGTACAGGTCAGCTCTGAAGGCATGGAGGAGGGAACAGGC
The DNA here is from genome assembly GCF_000442215.2 of Lipotes vexillifer. NCBI lineage: Eukaryota > Metazoa > Chordata > Mammalia > Artiodactyla > Lipotidae > Lipotes > Lipotes vexillifer. The sequence goes on from NW_006781346.1 coordinate 220,243, forward strand.
TGTCTGTCACAGGGCAGCCCTCAGCCTGGCCGGGGCCGCCCATCTCTTTACCGTGAGGGCTGGAAGCCTCAAATCTGCCGATCGGCCACCTTTCAGTTCCTTGAATTCAGTTCCTCAGGGCCTTTGCACATGCTGTTCCCTTTGTCTGGGATGCTCTTCCTTGTTCTTCATGGCTGGGCCCTTCTCATACGTTAAGGTTCAGCCTAAATGTTTTGTCTATAGAGAGACCTCCCTGACTATCCTTTCTAAGTGGCCTTCACCCAGTCATTATTCTTTAAAAAAAAAAAAAGAAGGAAGAAGCTATGAAAAGGTATACACAGGTAGCAAAGTCCATAAAGTCATATATACTTAGTTCAGCAGATATTTGTAAAACAAATACTCATGTAACTACCATCCAGGTCTAGACATGGAATATTGCCAGAATCTCCAAAAGCCGCTCCCACCCCCAGAGGTAGCCACCATCCCAACTGTTGTGATGAGCTTTTCCTTCCTTTCTTTAGTTTGATCTTGCTTTCCTTTCATTTTCCTGGCCCTTGGGTATTGGAGAGAGCAGACTGTGGGCGCTGGTGGTGGGGAATCGGGAGGTCTTGCTTGGCAGGATGTGCCAGTGCAGAGAAAGGGGTGGAGGTGAGACCCTGGCAGGGGCTAGTGTGTGAGGGTATCATTCAGAGGCAAATAACCAGTATACAAAGGGAAACCAGTAGAGCTTTCAGAGAGCCCAAGGGTTTCACTGGTACTGAGTTGGCACAGTGCAGTAGCCTGTGGTGCAGAAATGCAGGGCCTGCACCTGGCGTGCCCTTCTCTTTTCAGAGGCGAGTGATTGGTGTCAGCCCAGCCCAGGGTGCCTGTGGAGTCCTGGCTGCTTCTGAACTGGCCCCAGAGAGGTGGGCACATATGGCCATGTCCAGGCAGGTAGCACTGAGCCCATTGTTCAGGCAGGTGAGGAGGGACCCGGGTGGGGGTTCTGGAAATCCTTTTCTTTCTCTCTCTCTTTTGTTTTTTTTTTTTGGCTGCACTGCACAGCTTGTGGGATCTTAGTTCCCCGACCAGTGATCGAACCCGTGTCCCCTGCATGGGAAGCGTGGAGTCTTAACCACTGGACCGCCAGGGAAGTCCCTGGAAATTCTTTTACACCATGCTGTGGTCTGGCATTGCCTCTTTGTGCTCAGGTCAGTATGGGCTTGTTGGGGTCCTGTATGGACCCCCAGCCTCAGGGATAGAAGGGGGCGGGGAGGGGAAGAGAACAGCTCAGTATTGGAAGGCAGCTCTTGGGATGGAGAGAGAGAGAAAACTTGTTCTGTGGCTCCAGCCTGGGCATTTGCACTCTGCGGAATACTTTTAAAACTATATATGTTTAACTTAAAAAACAGGGCTTCCCTGGTGGCGCAGTGGTTAAGAATCCGCCTGCCAATGCAGGGGACATAGGTTTGAGCCCTGGTCCGGGAAGATCCCATATGCCGCGGAGCAGCTAAGCCCGTGTGCCACAACTACTGAGCCTGCACTCTAGAGCCCGTGAGCCACAACTACTGAGCCTGCATGCCACAACTACTGAAGCCCGCATGCCTAGAGCCCGTGCTCCGCAACAAGAGAAGCCACCGCAATGAGAAGCCCGCCACCGTAACGAAGAGTAGCTTCCGCTCGCCACAACTAGAGAAAGCTCACGCGCAGCAACAAAGACCCAGTGCAGCCACAAATAAATAAATAAAAATAAATAAATAAATTTATATTTTAAAAAAACCCAGTATGTATCACCTGTGCCTAGTGCACAAAGCACAAGGCCCAAAGGGTAAACAGAGAGGCTGGCCTTCCTCCCACCCTGTCTTCTGGTCCACTGGTCCCTCCCCCCTGGCACAGTGTCTTGTGGAACTAGAGGAACAGTTGCAAGGTTACGCTGGCTAACTCTAGAGTTGCTAAAGGGTGAGGATGGTGAGCTGTGTCCTGAAGTTGTTTCTGTAGCAGTGATGGGACAGAACCCCAAAGCCCTTTGATAGTGGCTCAGGTCTCTCTGTTGGTGGTGGGGGAGTCCCTGAGTCCCCTTCTAGAGCTTTGGAAGCTCCAATGGCCATGAGCCCCGCCCATCTCCATCCCAGCCCCACTGTGGGCCTCAGTCTTCTGGAAGGAGGGAGGATAAGAGTGGGGGGTCTGTGGTGGGCATTCTCAAGCACAACACACCTGTCCCTTGGGTCCCCGTTCGCTGTGATGCTGCCCCGACACAGCGTTGGTGCTCAGAAGTCATGCGTCGGATGGATGGAGGAATTCCCTCATCCCACAGGTACAAATCGCTCAGTCTTCTCTCTTTAGTTTCCTCTCCTGTTCATTGTTCAGTCTGCAGAAATCACCCCAGCCATGAGAGCCGGTCCAGCCCTGAGGGGCCTCCAGGGAAGCCCAGCGGGAGGTGGAGGTCTCATCACAGCAGGGAGACTGGGCCCTAGATGGCGCGGTGACTTGTGGAAATGCCGCAAGCCCTGGAGACCGGCCGCCAGGCGGCCAGCTGATTGCATGGCATGTGGAAAGCTTGCAGAACCTAAAGTGAACTAAGTGAGGATGAGTTCCCCTTCTACTGTCTTGAGTTGTGTACACGCCGGGTGTTGGTTTAGCATCCGTGTTAAGGGGGTTGCACAGAAGAGGCGGCATTTCAGCTGAACCTTAAAGGATGGAGCAGGTTTAGGGGTGTAGGTGTGGGACAGGAGTGAGGGGAAGGCGTTCTAGGTGAGGGTGTCTGAGCATAGGTGGGACAGCATGCAGGCAGGTGCTTGTGATAGGAATAGCAACACGGGAGAGCAAAGGGAGCTGAGGCAGGAGGGGAGGTAGGGGCTGGCCCAGATCTCAGAGGGCCTTGAGTGTCACCTTAAGTAGTTCCTACAGTAAAGTCCTAGCTTACACAGAGGTTAGGTTCTAAAGAGAGCCTGAAAAGTGAAGATCACCTAGAGTCAAATGACCCAGGAAAAAAAACAACCGGGTGATTTAATCATCGCTCAGCCTTAGCAGGTAGCTGCTGTTATTGTCCCCATTTCACAGAGGAGGAAACTGAGGCACAGAAAGACTAATCAACTTCCTCAAGCCGGGGATTTGCACCCAGGCGCTCTGACTGCAGGGCCTACGTTCTTAGCCCTGCGTTAACCCATAGCCTGGGACAGACCGTTTTGATGGTTGAGGACCAGGTGAGGTTGCCAGCTCACAGATAGCACACCCAGGCTGTTGGGAACCATGTACGTTCAAAAACACTAGAGTCACACTCAGCATCTGTGTTCAGCAAGTTAAATGGGGGCCCAAGCTGCCTCGGCTGTACCTGATCTGGGCAGCAGTGGGGGGCCCCTGGCAGGTTCTGAGCAGGGAGTGACGTGATCTGGGCCGGGTTTCAGAGGAGCACCGCCGGGCACGGGATGGATGTGAGACCATGGAAGGGATAGCAGGGAAGAGGCACCTTCCATGTGCCCGGCCTGTGCTGGTGTGGCCTTGTCCTGAGTCAGACCAGTGGGAGGAGGACGAGAGGAAAGAGAGGCTGCGGGAGGGGCTGGGCAGCCGATTGGCTGTGGGCGGCATACAGTTTGAAACCTGGTCATCATGTAAACTGGGGAGGCCTGGTCCGTTTGGGTGGATAAGGAGATTCTGATGATTTGGGGTCCCCAAGGGACACCCCTGAAGAAGCATGGCAGGGAAATATGGGCATAGCCACAGCTAGAAATGAAGATGTCTGCGGAAGTGCTGCTGCCCCAGAGGGGCCCTAGTTCTGGGGTCCCTGACAGCCCCAGTGCATCCTTCACGCCTCCCACCAGCACAGACCCAGCAGACATCCCAAGAAACAGGTGGTTAAATAGGCTGCCAGGCTGCCCTGTGTCACTGGCACTGGAGAAGCATTGTTTTGAAGGCAAAGAGAAATCTTCTTTGAAACCACATGGATAATTACGCAGCTTTAAAAAATGTATGTTGGTGGAAGAACAAAAATGTTCTGCCTCAGAGAGATAACCAAATAGATAATTTGGTGGCATCAAAAGCTTGTGTCGGGCTTCCCTGGTGGCGCAGTGGTTGAGAGTCCACCTGCCGATGCAGGGGACACGGGTTCGTGCCCCGGTCCGGGAAGATCCCACATGCCGCCGAGAGGCTGGGCCCGTGAGCCATGGCCGCTGAGCCTGCGCGTCCGGAGCCTGTGCTCCGCAACGGGAGAGGCCACAGCAGTGAGAGGCCGGCATACCGCAAAAAAAACCAAAACAAACAAACCAAAAAAAACGCTTGTGTCACCCAAGTATGAGAGTGTTAGCCTTGAGGAGGTGGTTTAGCAAGGCTGAGGAGGTTATTAAAATCAAATGCTTCCAGAAATGCAAACATGGCTATGGCTGACAAGGCAGCTGGGGATGGAGGGAGGCGATGCAGGGGCCTGGCAAAGCCAGTCATTCTGGAATGGAGCCCCGACACACGCCGAGCGGTAAGTGTGGTGACTCAGGCTGAAATGAGTGATTTGTGCTCACCTTTAGACGTTAGGAAATTGTAGTTAATTCAGAGACAGGTGCTGCCAAAGGTCATTATCATTAAAGATGAGGTTGGATTAAGAGCTGCCTAATTGGCATCTGCCTCATCGTGGTTGACTGTGTTTTGTTAAGACGCATATTTTTGTCATGCTCCAGTGTATCGCTGGGATTCCTTATTCTTTCAAGTTCATGTCAGCAAACGTGTACTCACTGTGTGCCCCGTCTGTCTGTGTCAGGCTCTGCAGAGGATGGGGAGGGGAGAGGAGGAGGAGGGAGCTGATTCCTGAGCTCCGGCAGGGGTCCCATTAGGCCGTGCACTTGCTGGCATTGCTGCCTGGATCGTGCTTTGCCCAGACCTTTGCATGCCCTGCTCCTTCTTTTTTATTCTTGTCCCAGCTAAATGCCGCTTCCTCCGAGAAGCCCTAGTGAGAGTTGCTGCCCTTGCCCCTGCCTCAGTTACCTGCTCCCCATTACACCGTTTTATGTTTTAGGGAGCAGCGTCATTGCCTGACATTCTTTCAGGTATTTGCGTCTGTATTCACCACTCTTCTCAGGCTGGCGTGTAAGCTCCTCGAGGCCAGGGACTCTGTCCTGCTCATCACTGTACCCTTGGACTGTGCTACCGTGTGCTGGGTACGCAGGAAATCTTGGTCATCTGAATGATTGCATCTGATTTTCTCAGCGGCTCTGGACGGGTGTTTTCACGTCGCTTACAGAAGGGGAAACCGAGGCTCTGAGAGCTGTAGTGGTTTACCCGGCTTCTCACAGCCAGCAAATCTCATGCTGGAATTTAAACTCGAGTCTCTTGGCCTCCCTCGCCCTCTGCAACAGGCCACCCGCCTCGTTGGGACCTAATCCTTGCCCTCAAGGAGCTCTCCCCCCCCCCCCCCGCCAGGAAGAGTGAGACAAACACGTTAGTCATTCTCATGGAAAACAAACGGGTGAGGCGCCCTGACAGAGGCAGCAAACACACGCCGCCCGCCGGGAGCTTAATCACGGGAGCAGTTCCATCAGTTGAGGACTTGAGCAAAGGCTTCTTGGAGAGGTGGCCTTTAGACAAGACCTTGTAACATGGTGTTGCCGGGAGAGGATGTTGAGGATAAGGGGCACATTCTACTTAGTGGGAACAGCATCAGCAAAAATAGAGGTGGGAAAATAAGGGGAGTTTGCAGGGAACAGTGAGTAGTCTGGTTCGGCCAGGAGGTGGGAGCAGAGTCGCAAGCAGGATACCTAAAAAGGGAGGTTGGACCCGGATCCCTTGGCGGGATTGCTGGGCTGCAGAGAGTGGGTTCATTCTGTGTGGCATGGGGAGTCCATTCTTGAATGGAGAGAGGTATTCAGGTGATGGGTATGGAAGGGTGGGGCGGGGTGTGGAGGGATTCCTCAGTGAAGTAGCGGCCATGGTCATTGTCAAGGTGGATTTCAGGGTTGTTAAGCTGGTGTCTTTTAGGTAACAGTAAAACCATATTAGAGTAATCACATCCTTGCCACAGACAGCAGGGTTCTTGCCATGAGTTCAAACCCTAAACAGATATTCGCTCATTCTTTTCTTCATTCCCCGAAAGGGCATTTGAACACCCATTTTATAGAGGGGGATCCTAAAACAAAGCTTCCCAGGGGTGAGGGGTATGGTTACGTTCAGAAGTGTTTGCCCAGCTCCGTGCTGGGCCTGAGGGGTAGTCAGCAGGAGGGCACATGCTCCTCCAGTCAGGTTCATTGCTCACGGATCCTGTAGGCAAGTCTGCAGATATTTACCAGTTGGGGGAAGATGGTCCAGCACAAGCACGAAGGCAGGTGTCCTGAGGTTGAAGGTGAAGTGGCTGGGACGCCCTTCCTGGGGGAGGTGGGCTGGGCTGGCGGGAGGAGCTCTAGGGGCAGAGCGGAGAGGGAAGGGCATTCTAGACTGTGGGAATGGCATGAGCCACGCCTGGGTGATGAGTGAACTCGAGGACTGGCAGGTGAGTGGCTGTGGTGAGGTGTGCAGCCGGCGGCCAGGCCCTGGTGTTTGGCGGGTCAGATGCTGAGCCCACGGTGCTGCTTGGAGGCGTTTGCTGCCACTTCCTGGATCCATTCAGTTGTTCAGCTGTGACCTCAGGAAGCCCACTTACTCCTCTGAGAAAGCATGCCTTACAGGGCAGAATTCCTTATTATTTCAACCCTGAGTGATTGTTTGAGGAGGAAAAAAGGCATTGTAAAAATCCAGTCAGTAACTGCAGCTCTTTCGTGCCCGGGCGCTGCCTTTGTTCGGTAAGTACAGTCTCCCCAGCTGTCAGCTACAGCCCCCTTGCCCTCTGCCCTGCTCAGAAGCTGGCTCCGGGCTCACTGAGTCGTCTGGCATCTCGTCACCCCTGGAGAAGCCCACATGCACACGTGGGCTTCTGCTATGGCAGGAGTACTGTCAGGTCTTCTCTGCCCAGCAAGTTAGACCCCCAGGGAAATATATGCTGGGACATGCACTGGCTCCTCCTGTGGGCCAGGCATCGTGCCGGGCACTGGGGGTGTTGGGGAGGATGAGAGGTGAAAGGACACTGTCCCTGCCTGCAGGGAACAAGTGTTTGCCTCCCTTTAACCATGTGCATGTGATGTTCACGGTTTGGGCCATGTCAGAGGGCCAGGTGTACTCCCAGTCACAGGTGGAGTAACGTGATTGACTCTCAAGTCAGGCTGCCCTGGTTTGAAGCCTGGCTCAGCCACTCATTAGCTGTGTGACTGAGCAAGTTACTTGATCTCTCTGATCAAGTTAAATCTGATCTTAGTTAAATCTCCGTTTTCTCATGTCTAAAAGGTCCTTACTTTATAGAGTTGTGAGGATGAAAATTGGGTAATGCCCATAAATGTTTAGAATGGTGGCCAGCGTATTCTCAGTGCTATGAGTATTAACTATGATTATTATTACTTAACATTTTTCTTTAAATAAATTTAGCATAGATACAATTTAAAAAGAACTTTATATCATTACTGTAAATGGAAAATCAGCATAATTTTTCATTAATAGCTGATAACTATAAAACCTTGGTGGTCCAGTGGTTAAAACTCTGTGCTCCCAATGCAGGGGGCCCGGGTTTGATCCCTGGTCCAGGAACTGGATCCCGCATGCATGCCGCAGCTGAGTCCACATGCTGCAACTAGGAAGTCCGCGTGCCACAACTAAAGATCCCGCATGCCACAACTAAGACCTGGTGCAGCCAAAATAAATAAATAAATTTTTTAAAAAACAACAAAAAAACCTGCATCCTAACAAAATCTCCATGTAATTCATGGGCACATTACAATTTGAGAAATCTGGTCTTTTGTTGCCAGATTTGTGAGTTCCACACTTGGAGAGAGATGGGCTCAGTTCAGTCTCTGTGTTTTATGCATGAGGAGGTTAAGGTCCAAGAGTGACCTGCCCAAGGTCACTTGATGAGTTAAGAGCAGCAGCAGGTCAGAATCCAGGTCTCCACACTGGCTCTGCAGGGCAACGTCCTTGAGAGGATGGGAAGCCAAGCCAAGCTCCTTCCCATCTTTACTTACTGTGTGACCTTGAGCACATTCTTAACCTCTCTGGGCCTTAGTTTCCTTATCTGCAAAAGGGGACTGACACTACTGCCCTTCCTCAGAGGTTGTTGTCAGGATTAAATGAGATGATGCTCAGTCAGTGTTGGCTGCTGTTGTCCTTGTAGAAGACCTCAGAGCCTGCCTGGGCCTCTCCAAGACCTGGCTCAGCTTGTGGCCTCTGCTCAGACCGGCTGTGATCGCCTCAGAGCTGATGGTGGTCACGCTTTCAGCATCAGTGTGGCCACCGTTTCTGTTCCCTTTTGTTCTACCTGTTAGTGATGAGTCATTGATTGAATTAGGTAATTTAATATCTCAAATCAGTGACTGTGCATCACTTGGTTGTATTCTGTGTGGGATTAAATTTTGGTTTTAATTAAATACAGGATTTTTTTTTTTTTTAACTGGCTTGCCGGGAAGAAGCAGGGATTGTTTTGGCAAGTCTCACATCCCACAATAACACACACATATGGTTGTCTCTTTGTTGTGATGTTGTTGGAATACGTGACTGCCAGGGGTCCTCTTCGTCCTTCAAGGAGCAGTGGAGCTAAAGCACATCCTTGTAATGAATTCTCACATCAAAACAATGTCTTTTCATCCTCATAACAGCATCTCTTAGTTACTGAGTACACACTGTCTGCCATGCTGTGCTTGGCCCCTTGTGGACCTTTTATTTCATGCTCAGAACAGCCCTGTTAGTTAGATCATCTTGCCCTCATTTTTTTTTAAGTTGAGGAATAATTCACATACCATAAAATTCACCATCTTAAGGTGTAACATTCTGTGGCTTTTTGTATATTTACAAGATTGTGTAACCATCACCACGATCAATTTTAGAACATTTTCATCACCCCAAAAAGGAACCCTGTACCACTAAGCAATTACTCCAGATTTCTCAAATCTCCCCCAGCCCCTGCAAACCACCATTCTCCTTTTGTCTCTATGGGTTTGCTTATTCTAGACATTTTTTATAAAGGGAATCATCCAGTATGTGGCCTCTTGTGGTTGGCTTCTTTCACTTAGCATAATGTTTCTGGGGTTCATCCATGTTGTATCAGTACTTAATCCCTTTTTATGGCCAAGTGCTATTCCAGTGTATGGAGCTACCACATTTTGCTTATCCATTGCTCAGCTGATACACATTTGAGCCATTTCCACTTTTGGCTATTGCAAATGATGCTGCTATGAACACGCACGTAGAGGATTTGGCGTGAATTCTTGTTCTCTTTTTATGGAGGGGGAAACTGAGGCTGGAGTTAAGTGACTTCCCTGAGATCCCGTAGCAAGAAAGCCCCAGCCCAAGAAAAGCCTCAGTTTGGATCTGGAGGAAGAGAGTGCTCTCAGGCCCACACTGTAGGTGCCTCTTCCTTTTTTAGGTCTCTGGCTGTTCTTGTGTGGTTAGAGCACAATCCTGACGGTTGGGCGTGATGGCCACTGGCCGGGGGCCAGAAGCTCAGCTTTGTTTGCGGAGGCAGACGCTCTGCAGTTCCATCGTTTCCCAGAGAGGCTGGGACTTCTGCAGTAGGTCACGGAGAAAGCACCTGAGTTCCAGAGTCTCACGTGTGCAGCATTTGTTGTTGGGCTGTCGGCTGTGCTCTGCGGTAGCCCCTCTGAGCTTGGCCCTGGTGGGATTTTACCCCATTCCCCACGTAACCATCAGGATGGATCTCTCCACTGACCCAGCCTCCTTGGCCTGTTCCCCATGGATAGCTGGATGTTAGGGATGTTACTTTCTTTAAACTGAGGATATCTGTAAGAAGTAGTAAGCGCTTGTTGTAAAAATATCATACAATACAGAGATCTGTAAAGTAGGTAGTAGAAGAAATAACACCCCCAAAACCATGGCCATGTTCAGTGGTCTCGCCATGTTCCCAGAAGATGCCATGCACATTTCCCCTTTCCTGGGCACTTTCTGCCCTGCTCTAACTCCCCGCCAGGGCCCAGTATAACTACTGTTGTAGTGGAACTTTCTGCACTTCTGCAGTGCTCGGTGAGCTCCTCCTGTGACCTTTCCTCCCAGGTGGCCTGAGACAGATGGGGAAAGGCCAGGGAAAGGCTGCTCTAGAAACTGGGAGTTAAACACCGGCAAAATCCCCGAAAATCCCCAAAGCAGTTGTCTCTGGGGAAGGGGGTTTTCCAGGAGGCAGGCCAGGGCTCTATTTTTCCTCTTAAACCTTCTAGAGCTAGTTAGCTCTATAAACACTGTGTGCAGATAACAGAATCCAGCCTAATTGTGTGCGCTGGTGCATTGACACCAGTCCTTGATGACTTGTTTCGCTTGCTCTCTGCACCCCGCACATCCCAGCGTTGGAGATCAAACAGCATTTCAGAAAACGGTAGCCCTTTGGCTTCTTACGCCAGGATGCCAGCTCCCAACCCCTAGGCCTTGAATATACATGGAGGTGCTGGGAGTTTGATCTTCTGGAAGGGGTGCTGGCTCTTCCCAGCAGGCCCACGCCTAAGTTTTCATTTTCATGTTCCAGAAGAATCTATCTTCTCTATACCAGGCACCTGAATGAGAGTCTCATCCCACCCAGGGCCTCTGATCTGAGGCCCTTGCACAATCCCACATGTTGTTTTGCTAAACTGAGCTCTCTCAGGGTAGACCGCCTGGGTTCAAATCACAGTTCTATTAACCAACTAAGCCTGTGTTTCTACAATGATAAGATGGGAATGAACGTAATACTACCTACTTCATGGGGTTGTTGTGAAGATTAAATGAGATAAAGTGTGTCAAATATTTAAGAAAGTCTCAGGCACATAGGAAGCGCCATACAAGGGTAAGCTATTATATCACCTTTTTTTGGGACTATCTTCTGACGGTAGTAGGAGGAGGGAGCATAGTGTGGTGTAGACTGATGTAGGGTCATAGAAAGACCATGGGCATCAGAGTTGGGTTACTCTTGGTTCAAATCCCAGCTCTCTACTCGTGGACCTGGGTGACCAACTTCCCTAAGCCTCAGATCCCCCCATTATACTGCATGTTCCAGCGTGTTCTAAGGCACAGACAATTCTAGAACCCTTGGCTGCAGCTTGCAGCCTCTCCTCTTTGACAGGAGCACGGGCCAGAGCTCTTTGCTCAGTAGAATCACGGAGTCACAGAATGTCCAGCCTGGTTGAGATCCGCCCCCCCCCCCCCACAAGTACCATGGTCTAAACCCTCATTTAGAGGAGAGGAGTCAAGGCCCCTGAAGAACTTGTTTTCCCTGAGACCCCACAGCTAATAGCAGAGGGACCGGGACGAAGACATGGGCCTCCTGAGCCCAGCCCAGCTGCTTCCACACTGATGGTCACCTGTGCCTCTTTCAGAGCCGGAAACATGAACAAGCAAGAGGGAAGAATGAAGAGACGGTGGCTCTGTCTTGAAATAGCCCAGTCTGAGGGGAATCGGGAGGCACCCAGGGCAAAATGACTTTCCTCTAGCGAGCAAACTTAAAGCCCCTGCACAGGCATGAACCAGCCAGCACTTAGTTAATGTGAGTTGCTGTCATTATTGTCACCATCATCACCATCAGTCAGGGCCAAGAAACCACAGCTGGTGGAGGCCCAGTCTCTCTAAGCCAGTAATTCTCAAACTCAACTTGGAGGGCTTGTTAAAACACAGATGGCTGGGCCCCGCCCCCAGAGCTTCTGATTCTGTAGGTCTGGGGTGGGGCCTGAGAATGTGCATTTCCAACAAATTCAGGGGAGATGCTGATGCCCCAGACCCCTCTTGCCACTGAGAGTGGTCCTTGGACCTGCCTGGTAGAAATGCATGATCTCAGGTCCCGCCCGAGACCTGTAGCATCAGAAGCTACAGGTCCCGCCCGAGACCTGTAGCATCACCTTAGCAAGATCCCCAGATAATCTTTTGGCACATTATAGTTTGAGAGGTGATGGCGTAGTGCAGAGTTCTCTACCCTGGCTGTATGTTAGGATCACCAGGGGTGCTTGGGAACGCCTGATTCCCAAGCCCCAGCTCACACTAATTAAGTCAGAATCCCTGCGAACGAGACTCAGGTATCAAGAGTCTGTAAAGCTCCCCGGGTGACTGGCCCAGTGTGTCGCCAAGTCTGAGAACCACCAGCTAGAATTCAGAGTGGCAGCCAGGAGGGGTCTCAGAGTTGATCAGCTCCAACCTTGGCATTTACCAGAGATGCACACCAAGGGCTTAAGAGCCGAAGGGTCCTGCCTGAGGTCCCACAGCCAATTAAGTGACACATCCAGGCTCTGGATAATTCTTCCACCAGCTCTTTCAACTCTAAAGCTCCTTAATATAGCTCCATGGTAACTGCAATATACCAGTGTCCACAGGAATTCATTGTAAATCTTGGAAGGCCTGTCTGCTCATTGGAACTCAAGATCTCTTGTTTCAGTGCAGCTGACCATCCCAAGTGACAGTTACATATTGTAGGGAGGCTGTGTACATAGTGGTTAGGAGCACAAGCTCAGGGCCAGCTATGCCCTTTACTAACAAGCCCACAGGTCTGTGTCTCAGATTCTTCCTCTAAAAGCAAAGATGGTGATAATAGTTCCCATCTCATGAGGCTGTTGTGAGGATTAAGAGTTAACATGAGGGCTTCCCTGGTGGCGCAGTGGTTGAGAGTCCGCCTGCCAATGCAGGGGACACGGGTTTGTGCCCCGGTTCGGGAAGATCCCACACGCCGCGGAGCGGCTGGGCCGGGGAGCAACGGCCGCTGAGCCTGCGCGTCCGGAGCCTGTGCTCCACAACGGGAGAGGCCACAACAGTGAGAGGCCCGTGTACCGCAAAAAAAAAAACAACACAAATTCCCTGGAGCCATTCCAGACCCACTGAGGCAGAATCTCAGGAATGCAAAGAATCGGAATGCAAAGATTCCAGTAGGGTGACCAACTTGTTTTGGTTTGCCTGGGACAATCCCAATTGTCTCTAGGACCCACCTCTCTAGATGCTTCTTACTGGGAAATTTGGAAAACATGGGCTAAATGGCCTTCAGCCTCCTTCTAATCCTGAAAAAAAGAGTCCACGAAAAAAGACTTTTGTGAAAAGAGATATTTTGTGAACCCAAGACATTCTGGGTGGGACCGGGTCACACTGGCGGCAGATTTCCTCCTGCAGCCTGGGGAGTCTTGCATCTTGGTCAGGCCACAGAGCCCACACACCCGCCAGCCTGAGTCCCCGACACTTTCTCCTCGGATCCTGTGGCTTGGTTTCCAGGGGCTCCATGATCCTCTGCGCTCCCTGCACAGGGCCCTGTCACCAGGCCCACCTCTCAGCGGGAACTGAGCAGGGGTCAGAGTTGTGTTTCTAAGGAACAACACAAGCTTGACTCAGCCCTCCTGACTTCCCGCAGAACGTTCTGTTTACTGCTTGGATTTTGCTTTTTCTGCCCTGCTTTTGCCCACCAGTTACTTTTCATTAGGCATTCGTTAGAATTTATGAGATAACCTTTAAGGACCCATGCATTTTGAATTAAAGAGCTTCTTTATTAACACGAAGTACTCTTCTAATTAGAGGTTTGGGGACATGCAGTTTGGCCTTCTTGTGATAATAATTATGATTATGAGGATAATTATGCCTTGTGTTTATTACAGTGCCTTCCCCCCAAGGGTCCCTGTTCTCTACTGTAGCTCAAGTGTCGGTGCCGGCGGCACTGAGGAAAGGCACACTTGAATCCAGCTGCCATCCAGATGTTGACAGAGGACCCTGTGTTAGTAACCCCAGCCCCTGATGGGGTCTGTGGGCGTGCATGCACCACCAAGTAGCATGAAATGATTCCTTCCTCTCTGGCGAGGCTCCAGAAAATTGCAGGAGGAGCCAAGGCTCAAAGGTGGAGCCTCAGAGGAAATGAAGTTTCTCTGGGCTTTTGCGCATGCCATGACCCATGCCTGGGTTGCCGTCCCTCTCTCATCTCTGATTCTAGTAACCTCTCATCCATCAGTGTGCAGCCTGAACCTAGGCGACCAATTGTCCCGAGTTGTCTGGGGCTAAGGAGGGGTCCCCCAGGATGCAGGGCTTTTGGTACTAAAATTGGGATTGTCCCAGGCAAACCAAAACAAGTTGGTCACCCTACTGGAATCTTTGCATTCCGATTCTTTGCACTCCATCATCTCCCCCAAATGACCTTGGACGATTGGCCTATCAACACAGGCCTCATTTCCCACCTGTGAGGGTAACTCATGATTAATACATAAACAGCGCCTGCTACTGTGCCTGGCACATGGTCAGTACTTGTGATGCTAGCTATGCCTGTTTTTTTTTTAGTTGAATGAGAACTTTGAGATCACCCAGCCTCCATCTGGTTCAGGAATCCTCTCAGTGGTGACCCTGCCTGATCACCCCATGAAGCTGCACTTACTTCCTCACATGGAACCTTTTCCTTATGACCGCTGAACTAGCCCCCATCCTGTCGGCTCTGAGGACCCATAGAGAATGGGACTCTCGGTGACATCCCATGGCTCCTGGAGGATGACTTGCCTGTCTCCAGCCTGGTTCTTCTCTTCCCTCGGTAGGGTCCCCCTCTCCCTTAGTGGGACCTGGCCCCCAGCTACATCCTGGCTGTGTCTTCTGGAAGTTGTGCTGTCTGCCCTCGTGAGCACTGGACTTGGCTCAAGCCCGGGGGCTTTTCTCTACTACACACAGGCATAGTGGGTATAGAAGGCGCCCATCCTTTGCATTAGACCTGGAGAAGAAGTTCCTGAGGACAAAAGGCTCATGATGAAGAGGCGGCAGGGCCTCTGTCCCCAGATCGCAGGTGCTGAACTGGAAAGGCCTACAGGAGTTCGTAGCCAAGGCCCTGGTGTCCCATTGAGCTGCTCAGCAGAGACTCCACTTTCTCTGGCCTAGAGACAACTGGGCACGTTCTTGACTCCGTGGGGCAGGATAGCAAAATGGTTAGTACCCCTGGCTGCCTGATCAGTCTAACCTGTATCCAAATCTTACTCCCCTGCATTTAGCTGAATGACCTTGGGCAAGTCACTTACTCGCAGTTTCCTCATGTGTACAGAGAGGATAGTTCTGACAGCCTAGCTCACATGAAATAGTGAGTGGTGCTATTTATGGTTATTATTTATCCCCACCCCACCCAGGGAATGGACATGAAGTGTTTTGCTCCATCTGTACAGATGGGAAGGTGACTGGGCAAGGTCTGGGTACCTGGATCTCCATATTCTTGACCCAGGGACCATGGAGAGCTGTGCCGGAGATCACAGGCCTGTCCTCCCAGTTGGGATGGGAGTTCACAGGCAGTGTTAGTGGCTGGTGACGTGGCCTGGATAGGGGTGTTTGCATCATATCCCAGCAGGGCACTTTGTAGGAATCCTTGGGGGCCTTTGCCGTCAGAGGCAGCCAGACTGTTCTGAGCAGGAGCTCCATGGTGCACACTCCTACCCAAACACCAGTCAAAGGATGGAGGGAACAGACGGAGTCCACAAGAACAAAAAAATCATAGGGAAGCCACAGGGCACAATGTGGAACGGTGGCTGGCACACAGTAGGACCTCAGTAGTTATTTGTGGAAGATAAATGAAAGCAGCAGGTGTGGATGCATTTCGGGCCCTCAGCGCCCCCCCACCCCCCGCTCCAGATGCCGGGCCATGTGCTTCTGTGACTGTGTCGGTGGGCAAGTGAGGCTGCAGAGGCCATGTGTGGCTTGCACTGGGGACTGGGAGAGTGGGGTGGTGTACAGTTGGGATGGTGTGTCGGCAGCCCAGGTGGGAGGAACAAGGCTGTGGGCTGGGCGTTTCTGAGCTGATCTCCTCTGGAAGACAGCTGCTTTGAGGCTCCTTGGAAATAACCTGAGTGGCGTTATGTGTCTTCGGCCTTCATCGTGAGCACTTTCTTTCCCCACTTTGGGGAGCAGGGTTCATTATATGATTCTTCAGTAGTGCCTTAGTGCTGAAAGTGCCAACTCGTAACTTCGACTTCAGTCCAGTACAGAGAGCTACTGTCTTTCTTTCTTTCTGCCTCCTCTGTGTCTCAGATTGATGAGGAGCTGGCTGGCTTCAGTTTATCCTTGAATATGTCAGGTTATTTTTTCCAATAAAAGCTATTTTTATGATACGTTTTTTTTTCTATTTTAAAAGTAAAGTATCATCATAAATACTTAAAATATTTTTATGCAGATAAATAGTGGTACTTATTTTGTACAAAATAAACAAACAGCAGGACTATAAATAGTAATAAATTGCTCAAATCCGTTGTAATAACCATTTAACATTCTGGTTATTTTCCTTTTGGTCTTCTTTCCCAGGCATGTATACTTTTGTACATAGTTGGAATTACTGTGTGCATATAATTTTTATATTCTGCTTAAAAAAAAAAAAACACCTAAATGCTATAACTTGAACTATTAAACAAGAAAAATGGCTTCCCTGGTGGCGCAGTGGTTGAGAGCCCGCCTGCCAATACAGGGGACACTGGTTCGTGCCCTGGTCCGGGAAGATCCCATATGCCGCGGAGCGGCTGGGCCCGTGAGCCATGGCCACTGAGCCTGCGCGTCTGGAGCCTGTGCTCCGCAACGGGAGGGGCCACAACAGTGAGAGGCCCGTGTACCGCAAAAAAAA
>NW_006781346.1:236825-244765 GCF_000442215.2 Lipotes vexillifer
AAAAAACTTCTCCCCCCAACAAAAAAAAAAAAAAAATGCTTTCCAGGTGCCTAGCTCCACAAAATATTAAAAAAAAAAAAAAAAAAGAAAGACAGTGAACAGATATAGGTTGATAATATTATTTAGGGACCTATACCAACACCTAGGGGGGTGATGGAGTGGGTGGAATGCCAGAACTCCAAATAGAAAAATAGCAAGAGACCTGAACAACATTTTCCACCAGGGAAATAAAAATGGTTAATTAACCATAAAAGATAATCAGTCTCATGAAAGCAAGGGATACCATTTCCCCTGATCATATTAGCAAGGATTTTTTTAATGATCCTCTTACTTGTTGGCTAGAATATATGTAAATTGGTATAAATATCCTGGAAAGCAGTTTGGCAACACATATCAGTGTCTGTATATTTATTTACTAATTATATTTTCTCTCTGGTGAATATCTATCATCTGGTGGCCTTTTTAAAATTGAGTTACATTGAGCATTTAAAAGAATCAAGATAACAACTTATGTATCCTATTTATAGATCCTCTTTCACAATCTGTTGCTTGCCTTATTTTCTTCTAAGCATCTAGGTGTTTCATATTTTTTTATAGTTAGGTTTGTTGATCTGTTCCTTTGTGATTCTTCACGGCTCCTAAGTTGAGAAAGTCTTCCTCACTTAAGTGGTTGTGTAAGTCTGTTTACTTCTGATTTTTTGATTGGATTTCAAAAAATATTTAAAGTGTAATTTTATCTAGAGTTTTTTTTTTGATTCTTAGGTTAACTGAGAGTCTCTTTCTCTTATTTTCCCAAAATTGTTAATTGGTTATTCTGACATCAGTTATTAATCCTTCCCTTCCCTAATTTATTTGTGAGGCCTCCATTTTAGTGTTTATTAAACTATGACATATTATTTATGGTCTGTATTTTCTGGACTATGGATCTGTATTTTCTTTCTATGTAGTTACTGTATTTTCTTTCTATGATCTATTTTTCCTATCACCCTCTGTTTTAATTACTGCAGCCTTATAAAATTGGTTATCACTCCACCTTCTCTTTTAGAGAGTCTTGCTTGCTTATTCCCTAGTTGAAATTTAAAGCCATTTCATCAAGTTTAAAAAAAAACTTTTTGGGCTTTAAGTAGGAATTGCATTAAACAATCTGTAAATTAACTTCTTTAAAAAAATCACTGTTATTTCAATATTTTAACTTGTTGTCAACGAATGCTATATATCTCCATGTACAAACCCATTTTTATTTATTTATTTATTATTTATTTATTTATTTTTTACTTATTTTTTTGGCTGCATTGTGTCTTCGTTGCTGCGCGCAGGCTTTCTCTAGTTGTGGTGAGTGGGAGCTACTCTTTGTTGCAGTGCATGGGCTCTAGGTGTGTGGGCTTCAGTAGTTGCAGCATGTGGGCTCAGTAGTCGCAGCGTGCAGGCTCAGTAGTTGTGGCTTGCAGGCTCTAGAGCGCAGGCTGAGTAGTTGTGGCGCACGGGCTTAGTTGCTCCACGGCATGTGGGATCTTCCCAGACCAGGGATCAAATCTATATCCCGTGCATTGGCAGGCGGAGTTTCAATCACTGAACCACCAGGGAAGTCCTCCCATTTGTAAAAATATCTTTGTGAACCTTTCTACTTTTCTTTTTTTTTAATCTTTTTTTAAAATAGATCTTTAATGGGGTATAATTCCTTCACGATACCGTGTTAGTTTTCGTCGCACAACAAAGTGAATCAGCCATATGCATACACATGTCCCCATATCCCCTCCCTCTTGAGCCTCCCTCCCATCCTTCCTATCCCACCCCTCTAGATCATTGCAAAGCACCGAGCCGATCTCCCTGTGCTATGCTGCTGCTTCCCACCAGCCAACTATTTTACATTCGGTAGTGTATATATATCGATGCTACTCTCACTTTGCCTCAGCTTCGCCCTCCCACCCCAAGTCCTCAAGTCCATTCTCTATGTCTACCTCTTTATTCCTGCCCTGCAACTAGGTTCATCAGTACCCTTTGGGGTTTTTTTTTTTTTTTTTAGATTCCATATATGTGCGTTAGCATACGGTATTTGTTTTTCTCTTTCTGACTTACACTGTATGACAGACTGTAGGTCCATCCACCTCACTACCTATTAGAGAAATGCAAATCAAAACTACAATGAGGTATCACCTCACACCGGTCAGAATGGCCATTATCAAAAAAGCTAGAAACAATAATTGCTGGAGAGGGTATGGAGAAAAGGGGACCTTCCTACACTGTTGGTGGGAATGTAAATTGATACAGCCACTGTGGAGAACAGTATGGAGGTTCCTTAAAAACTAAAAATAGAACTACTTTTCTTAATATTGGTCAGATATATTTTCTATTATGATTATCTCTATATTTTATATTATATTGCTGTTTGGAGTAGGATCCTAAAAACTATATTTATTGCTGGCATATAGGCAATTCAATATTATTGAATTTTGCACTTTTAATTAGCCACTTTGCTGAGATCTTCTTAATTTGTGTACTTTGTCAGATGCCTGCTTTGTTGAGGTTATGCAGTCATCTCACATGTACATAATAATCATTTTGTCTGTTTCTAATTGTTTATGCTTTCTATTTCTTTGGCCAGAACTTCTAAGACCATGTTCAGGGATACCGATGATGGAAGGCATCCTTATTTTGCTCTTTGTTTTAAAGGGAAAGCTTCTGACATTTTCCTTGATGTTGTTCCTAGCAGGTCTGAGATCTGTTGCTTTTAGCCAAAGGGGCTGTTGTGATTCACAACCGCAAGACTCCTTTCTAGACCTTTGTGCTTCTGGCACCAAGCACTAGGGGGCTCATGGTTTGGAAGTGTTTGCTTTTACAAGAATCCTCAGCTTGCCCCAAACTTCGAGCCTACAGAGCTGGTCTAGTTCCAGCCCTTGATCTCTTTTTACTGAAAGTTTGACCTTTGGGCATTGGTTCTTCCTGGCAGGACCTTGCACTGTCTTCTGTAAACCCCGCTTGCTGATATAAGAGCAGGTACCTGACATTGGACTGGTACGCAGGGCTGGGGTCACCTAACATAGCCCTGGACCAGAGCAAACAGTAAAGACACTTCTTTTCTTTTTTTTTTCTTGGCCACACCACATGGCTTGTGGGATCTTAGTTCCCCGACCAGGGGTCGAACTCAGGACCCCTGCAGTGGAAGCTCGGTGTCTTAACCATTGGGCCAACAGGGAATTCCCTAAAGACACTTCTTAACAGGATGTCCTACCCCTATGGTTCCTCAGTCTTTTGGACTTTTGCCCTTACCCCCACCTGTCCCCTTTCTTTCCTTAAACCAGCTTAATGAGGTCACCAGTAACCCTGCCCTGCCCTCCAAGCCTGGTGGACCTCTGCTGACGCTGTGCTCTGGGGGCCTTCCCAGTCCAGTGGGAAAGCAGACACAACAGGAGGTTAATACAATACAGGATGAAGAGGTCTCATTTACACCATATGAGACTCAGAGGCTGGAGCTTAGGGCCGTCAGGGAAGGCTTCCTGGAGGAGATGACATTTGAGCTGGTATTAGAGCCAGAGTAGAAATTCTGTGAGACAGATAAGGGAGAAGGCCTTCAATTTTGATTATTTCTATAGACTTTGCATTATTGTTGCTGTTCAGAATAAGATCTTTAAAAACTGTATTTTATTGCTGGCATATAGGAATATTATTGAATTTTATATATTAATATTGGAACAATCTTCAAAGGCTTAGAGGTGCCTGGGGAAGCCCGGCCTCTTTGGGGAAAAGACAAGAGTTTGTTGAGAGATGGGGCAGTGCTGTCTGAGTTGGTGAGTGCTCCTGAACAGGGTTGGGGGGGCAATCACCAGTAATGGGGGTGATCCAGGAAGACTTTCAGAAGAGGTGGGATGGGAACTGGCCTTGAAGCATGGAGACGATTTGGGTAAGGTGGGAAGGGGAGAGCAAAGTGGAAGGTGAGTAGGGAAACAGCATTTGTATTTAGCATTCCCACTACTTATCTGCCAGGCACTTGGTTAGTACATTGAGTACTTGTTATTATATTTACTTTTCCTGACAGCCTTGCTAGGTAGACAATGATACCCCCATTTTACAGATGAGAAAACTGAGGCTCAGGAAACTTAAGTGACTTAGATGAGCTGGACAGCCTAATTTCTGAGCCTCCATGCTTTCAGTGTCTCTCTGCTGCCATATATATGAAACAGGTTTATTGAGATATAATTCACATACCATACAGTTTAGGGTGTGCAGTTCAGTGGTTTGAGTATATTCACAGAGCTGTGCAACTATTACCAACTCCAATTTTAGAACATTTGCATTACTCCAACAAAGAAGCCCCTCACCCCTTAGTTGCCATCCCTGAATACCCCCAGCCCTAGGTAACCACTAATCTACTTCCTGTCTCTGTACATTTGCCTGTCCTGGACATTTCATATAAATGGCCTCATACAATATATTGTCCTTGGTGACTGGCTTCTTTCATTTACCATAATGTTTTCAATGTTGTAGTATATATTGATACATTTCTTTTTATTGCCAAGCAATATTCCTTTTTGTGGATATACACACTTTGCTTACGCATTCGTCTATGTGTGGACACATGGGTTGTTTCCACTTTTTGGCTATTATGAATAATGCTGCTGTGAACATTCATGTGTACTATTTTGTGTGGACACATGGTTTCATTTTCCCCAGGTATATACCCAGGAGTGGAATTGCTGGGTCATACAGTAACTAGGTTTAACCATTCGAGGAACTGCCAGACTGTTCTTCACAGAGGCTTCCCTGCTGCCTCTTAGACCTGTCTTCAGAGTGACAGGATGGGGAAGAAGGTCATAACACAAAGTCTGTGTGAATTGCCTGTTTTCAAAGAAGTAGACTATTATAAAGTACTCTTAAGACCCTGGCTTCGCCGTTGAGTCTGATGATCCTGGAGGGACTTGTGGATCCTTCAGGGCCTCAAGCACACGGCTGTGAGTGCTGGTCATCAGAGCTCTGTCTTCTGCATTCCAGCTAGCGGGCTGTGCTGTTAGAGAAGGTGCTAGAATAAGCTGTTAGGTTCAGTGTGTGAGACTGGGACAAGTGTGATGAATGGTGATGAAGGCTCTTGGAGGAGGGACGGCAGGGTCTTGAGCCCGGCACAGGGGAGCCAGGTAGGAGACAAAGGAGGCCGGGAGGAGATACAGGGTCGATGTCCATGGGCAGCTGTGGCTGCTAACTCTGGTCTTTGTCCTTTGGCTGCAGACCTGGCCGAGTGCAAGCTGGTTTCCTTCCCCATCGGCATCTACAAGGTCCTGCGAAATGTCACCGACCAGATCCACCTCATCACGCTGGCCAACAACGAGCTCAAGTCCCTCACCAGCAAGTTCATGACCACGTTCTGTCAGCTCCAAGGTAGGCCCTGGTCAGCTGAGGCCAGGAGGGCATGCTGACCCTCATCCTTCAGGCTCCAACCCTATCTAGGGAATGTCACCAGGGCTAGTCCCCAGTCAGCTAGTCTCAGGAAATCATTCCCAAGGGGAGGCTCTAAGGGTGGACCTGTGTCCTCTGGAAATCTCTAAGTGCCACTCCTGCCTCTAGCTGGCTGTGAATCAGATTGATTCATGGTCAAGGGTGTGGGTCCCGGAGTGATTCTCTTGATTTGAACAGACCAGTAGAGTATTTGGGGTCCTGCAGCTCAGGAGTAGTTATTTTTCGGTGGACTTGAACGAGCCCCCTTCTGACCGCCATGCCCCAACCCCCTGCAATCTAGCACTGTTCTCCCATGTTGCTTTCTCAGTTCAGGAGTGAGTGACAGACGCCAGGGCTGTTGTTTTCTGTGCTGTGCACACGTACAGCAAGCAGACACGGGTGCTCGGCAGGGAGGTGGGCAGGAGGCTGGCAGGTGGGCGTTGTAGATTCATCTGAGATGGTTCCTCCAGGTGGACAAGCAGGCGGCAGTGTCCGCTCTCCACTCTCCAGGTAGCCCCTCCATCCTTCTGCAAGAGTCCACTGCCACTCAGTGACCCGTGGGATGGAGTTGCAGCCTGGGCGCTTGGTGTGTGTTCATGAAATGGTGGGGTGGGAGAATTGGGGAGGGCACAGGGGGCACAGGAGAAGGGATTCCTGCCTTCAGGAATTCTCTATCTGATAAGGGCATGAAAGGACTCTAAGAG
This sequence comes from Lipotes vexillifer, assembly GCF_000442215.2. Lineage (NCBI taxonomy): Eukaryota > Metazoa > Chordata > Mammalia > Artiodactyla > Lipotidae > Lipotes > Lipotes vexillifer. The sequence goes on from NW_006781346.1 coordinate 242,954, forward strand.
CCTGTTTAGAGAAACCAACATGTAAAATGCTGATGGTACCTGAGGGAGTTGAGAGGAGCATTTTTTTTTTTTTTTTTTTTTTTTTTTGCGGTACGCGGGCTTCTCACTGCTGTGGCCTCTCCCGTTGCGGAGCACAGGCTCCGGACCCGCTGGCCCAGCGGCCATGGCTCACGGGCCCAGCCGCTCCGTGGCATGTGGGATCTTCCCGGACTGGGGCACGAACCCGTGTCCCCTGCATCGGCAGGCGGACTCTCAACCACTGCGCCACCAGGGAAGCCCAAGAGAGGAGGATATTTCATGCAGCTTCCTACAGGAGGCGCGAGCCCTGGGCGGAGTCAAGAGGGGAGGGGAGAGGTGTGAATTGGCAAACCCAGTGCAGGGACAGGAAGCATCTTGGACAGTGGCTCAGGAGGGAGCTACAGGCAGGACCTAGACTGGGCGCAAACACAAGGGCAAGCAGGAGGGATTGGTCTGTGTTGTCGTTTCTGCCCGAAGCTCACAAAGCTCATTGCGTTTGTGCCTAAAAAGCTAAAGTGCTTATGTTGAGGGTGGAGGGGATCCCAGGGCAACACGTGTTTCCCCAGGGGCACCTGTGAGTGCTTTTGACCAGGCCCACTTTTCCCGTCCTTCTTTTTCTGGTGGCTGCTTCTTTACACAGGTGAGACGGGTCCTCCCAGCTGCCAGGGCCCTTGGACCAGCAGCTCTCGGCCTGGCTGAAATTAGAATTAACTGAGGAGTTTTTCTACAAACATCATTGCCTTGGCTCTACCCCAAGACCAGTTGAATCAGAATGTCTGGGTGTGGGCCTGGGCCTAGGCATCTGTTAACATCAATATCAGTCGTTCTAAAGTGCCAGCAGCCAAGATTGAGACCATAGTTCAGGGGTTATAAACACCAACGCTTAAGAGACTAGCATGTCGGTAATGAGTGACTCAGATTGGGCATGGAACAAGAGGGAGTGGTGGGGACTGTGGCCACCTGGTACATGCCCTACTCAGCTTCTGTCAGATGTGCCACGGGATTGTTCTGATAGTTTTATTCAGTTGAAGCTGGAAAGGTGGATATTTATATGAATTTTATCCATTTTTACTTAATTTTTATTTTAATCTGGAAGCCAATAGTACATATTTTGCAAGCTAGACTTAGCCTGTGGGCCACCAGTTGGGAGAATCTCCCATAAAATATTAGAGCTGTCACTGCCATCTCACCTCACGGGCGGAGAAGGAAGGTCAGGGTGAGAAGGCACGCGTCCGGGCTGTCAGAGCCGTACACCGAGGTCACCCACCCTGCAGCCAGGGCTGCCTTTCCAGGCCACCTGTGTGAGCTCAAGGACCTGGAGAGGACTTGACATGGCAGTGCCTTGTGGGATAAGCAAGTAGGCCCTCTCCAGGGACACAGCAGCGAGTGTGGAGAAACACACTTAGGGCCCCTGGATTCGTGACGCATTATGATACCCTTCCATCAGAAGTCTGTTGAAGGATGCCGTTTGAACCCCCTCCTGTGCTCTGGTGGCTCCTGGCTCCCCCCACACCACCTCCGATTACAAAGGCAAGGCTGCCATGTGCCCAGTAATTGGATTTCACAGAGGCAGCCGTGGACGAGGGTTGGTGACCAGGCAGGGAGGGGCTGGAGCTGAGAGACCCACCTGGCTCTGGACCCCAGCCTTTGTTGTGGTTTCTCTTTCAAGTGAAAAAACCCCCTCCTTTTATGTGTGAAGAGGAGACTTGAATAGGCTGTGCTGGGCTCCGCACTGCCTGCTAGCGTCGTCTCCTGGATTTTTTTTTTTTTTTTTTTTTTTTTTTTTTTTTTTGG
>NW_006781346.1:244785-250698 GCF_000442215.2 Lipotes vexillifer
TACATATGTTCCCATATCTCTTCCCTCTTGCGTCTCCCTCCCTCCCACCCTCCCTATCCCACCCCTCTAGGTGGTCACAGAGCACCGAGCTGATCTCCCTGTGCTATGTGGCTGCTTCCCACTAGCTGTCTATTTTACGTTTGGTAGTGTGTATATGTCCACGCCACTCTCTCACTTTGTCACAGCTTACCCTTCTCCCTCCGCATGGATTCTTTTTTTTTTTAACATCTTTATTGGGGTATAATTGCTTTACAATGGTGTGTTAGTTTCTGCTTTACAACAAGATGAATCAGTTATATATATACATATGTTCCCATATCTCTTCCCTCTTGCGTCTCCCTCCCTCCCACCCTCCCTATCCCACCCCTCCAGGCGGTCACAAAGCACCGAGCTGATCTCCCTGTGCTATGCGGCTGCTTCCCACTAGCTATCTACCTTATGTTTGGTACTGTATATATTCTTGACAGAGCGGGTATGCTGCCTTGGTGCTGGGGAGAGAGCCACCTGCTTGCTCCCTGACTGCCAAGTTGTCTCCTGTGGGTACCCTGGCGGCTTTCTGCTGCTGGGGTCACGGCCGCCTCAGAGTTGGGTGGTCTTTAAATGATTACATCCCATTGATATCCTTCAACCATCTTATGGCGGGAAAAATGGAATCTGTCCAAAGGGCGCATCGGTTCTGCAGAGAGTGGATCCTGAGGTCTGGCTGTGGCTCCTCTGGCCCCTCTCCTCCTGTGTTCCCATCTCCCCACTTCCTCCAGATGCAAGTCATTCAGCTGTTCTTATTGAGTTGTGTCCTGGGCCTGCCAGGCCGGAGGTGTGTTAAGACACACCTGCAGAAACAGACAAAGACCACCCAAATGAGAACCAGCAGAGGCTGTTCATTCAGAGTTCGCTGTAGCCAGGGAGTCAGCCACTGTCACTTGCATTTGGCAGAGACTCAAAGGCAGGCAGAGGAGTGGGGAAGCTTCGTAGTGGATGAAAGGGAGAAGGCTTCAGGTGGGCCTGATGGCAGGCTATTGGCCTGGGGAAGCTGGAGGCGGGCGGGCCAGCTAGCAGCAGGGTGTCCTATGGGATTGGTTAGGATGCACATCTGTCTGTCTCTGGTTGGTCCTGAGTGGGATGTTGGGACAAAAATTTAGGGAAACTGTCAGTTAGTAATCAAGTCCCAGCCATTTGGGGCCAACTGTTACAGGGGGTATTCTTTGGCTTCCTGGATTGTCGATGGAATAGTAGTCTGACTTCCTACAAGCCTGACTTACAGAAGACTAGCTTCCTGGGCTGGCTGCTTTACTAATGGTTTGGTTTCTTGGGCAGGATGCTTCAGGTTATGAGTCCCAGTTCTATCTTTATACTTGGTCTAGCCATTGTCTGTGTGTATATTCAGTCTCTCACAGCCTGCCTTTCAACTCAATTCATTAGTTCCTCCTGAGCATCTGTTTAGGGCTGGTGTGAGCACGAACAGGAAATAACATGAAAGCCCAAATTCGCTGGGCACTTAGCCCCTGCCAGCTCCACACTGAGGGTTTTACACATGTCATCTCATCTAATCCTCATAGCACCGATGTTTGGGAAGGATAAGGAAACCAGGACCTAGACCTGGTCCTTGAGGAACCCACAGTCTCTCAGGAAGGCAGGTGTAGGAGCAGACAACCACTTTATAATGTGAGGGCGCATTTACTCAAAGTCTGGTGACTCTGCGAGGTCAGTCTTCTTATTATCCTTGTTTTATATGAGGAAACTGTGGCATAGAGAGCTTAAGTAACTTGCCTGAGGTCACACAGTGAGAGAGAATAGGGTCAGGACTGTGGGTCCAGATCCAGAACTCCTTTATAAACTACTAATGGGAGTAAAGTGTATGCACAGTTTTGCAACTTGTCCCTTTTACTTAGCAATATATTTTAGGAACTGGTTCACGTTGGTAGAGTAAGAGCCACCTACCCTTTTCATTGGGGCAGAATGGCTAGTGCTTCATTTCAGTCTGTCCCAGACTCCTCAGTTAGAAGAGTTTTCTCACCCCTTCCCTCTGTCCACCCAAGGAGTGGATGTGGCTTTCGGAAACTTCACTTCTTTCCCCTCTGTTCCCGGTGGGCAGCAACTGTCTCTGTGTGAAGAGTCTGCAGTGCTGAGTATGGGCCACTGGAAGGACAATTATTGTTCCACCTGACCCACTGACTCTGCCCTGCAGGCGGGCCCTTGCAGGTAGGAAAGTAATTGCTCATTGATGCAGTGTCGCAGCCAAGGTGCTGATTGACCCTCAGTGGGCAGGTGTTTTTGGAGTTGGCACATTCCTTTACCACCAGGCTGCGTAATTACTGCAGGCCGGCCTCATCTGTCCCTTAATGTAATCAGCTGGCCTCGTCTCCGCTGGGGTCAGCCTGAGGCCTCTGAGTCAGCCCTGACAATTGTCCAAGATAAGGATGATGAGGAAGTAATAAGGGGAACTTGCGGAAGGAGAGATCCATTTAGCAGAGTCCAGAAACCACAGTTCAGAAGGGATAGTAAATAAGGGGATGTCATGCCTGGCTGCTTTCAGGCTGGGGACAGTCTTGGGAGTGGGATGGAGTAAGGTCTTCTCCCAGAGACCCTGTCCATCCTGGGAGCCTAGGTTGTTTGACTCTGAACCTTGGTGTAAGAGAGCAGGAAGAAACATCAGGAGCTCCCCTAATACAGCCACACACACACCCCTCTGCCCTGCGACAAGAGGGCAGTGAGACCCTGGGCATAATTGTGAAAGTCTGATTGACTTTCCTGCAAGCCATGTGTCCCAGCTGCATCTACCTTCTCTTATTTTATCTTTTGATTCCTGCCTTTAATGATAGCTTTCAGGGTTTTTTTCCACAAAAAGCTCCATAATCCAGTAACTAAGTCTCATGGATCTTGTACCCCTGTAACAGAAACAGTGCTTTTACTTTTCAGAGAGTATCCTTTTCATGTTCAAGCATAGGGCTGAGCGTCTAGTAGGTGCTTAATTAATATCTGTATTGTGCAGCACGTCCTGCTTTTCACAACACTCTCAACTCATTCTCACAGCCCTGCTGTAAATGCCCAGGGAGGACATTCTCATGGAGGCTGTCCAGGGAGAGGATGGGCCCAAGGACACATGATGAGTTAGATCAGAACCAGGTCCTCCTGGGTTTTCCCCCATGATTCATTCACCACTAAATAAGCAGGGATTTGCTGAGTATCTACTCTGAGGACAGGTGCTGCAGGGATTGGAGGTGCAAAACCGGAAAAAGCAGGTGGCCGGAATGGCCCACTTCTCTTGGGGAGGTTGGCTGGGGTTCACATCCTGGTTTGGGGGATGGGAGAGGAAGGTCAGGTTAACTGGGGGAGAGGTTGGGGTTTGTGTGACCTTAGGCAAGTTATTTCATCTCTCTGTAAACTGGAGGTAATGGGTTATAGTAAAATTAAAATGATGATTGCGTGTTAACTCCAGAGAACAAGTACCTGGAGCGTAGTGCTGCTTATTAGATGTTAGCCATTATTCTTCGGTTTTGGTCTAAGCCCCAGACCCAGTGCGGCTGGGCAATCCGGCACAAGAGCTCTTTCCTGGAAACCCTCCCCCACCCAATCCCAGCACTTCAATACTTTCTTAATGCAGCAGGAGCCTGACTAACTAGAGTGGGTTGACACTGCCTTTCCAGAGCAGATCTGGGCTCCCTTTGAAGCTCAGTAATGGAAAGCTCTCCCTTCCTTCCCAATTTCAACACAGCCCCTCTGATTACCCTAATGCAGTCAAGGAGCTGAACACCAAGGGTGCAAGCCCTGCCTGCCCAGCCATGACTCCCTCTGCGCCTTTTGCTTTTCAGAAGTGCTTCTGAGCCGGGGGAGAGGCCACCTTTCAGGCAGATTCAGCTTCTCCTCCTTGCAGCTGAGCGTCTCCTTAGAGCCTGCTGCTGAAGAAGGGCTGGCCTTTAGAGAGCAGCCTTCCCTGGGGAACGAGATGCTGGGCAGGGGCATGATTTTGTATCCACAAGTCTCAATCTTGAGAGTAGTCATCTCCAGAGAAGGATACACAAAGCAATGACTTGGAAAGCTGCCTCAGCTTTACTGAGTGAAGAAAGCAGCTCTCAAAAGAGTATATAGTCTATGATTCCATTTGTTTTTTAAAAACAATACCCATCCATCCATAAGCATGTACATAGAAAAATATAGAAGAATGAATACCAAACAACAATGGTTCTGGCGGTGGGGGGGGGGAAGCACGCAGGATTTTCATTTTCCTTTGTTCCATATTTTTGTGATGTCTCTGTTTTTACAGTCAGCATGCATTGCTTTTATAAGTAGAAAATGATTTAAAGTGAAACATACTGCATCAGTCAGGATAGGCCAGTTTTACATTAGGAACAAATAATTTCAAATCTCAGTGGCTTCAAAAAACAAAATCTTGTATTTACAGTTGGGATAGCATTGGGTTTCTGTTACGGTTATTGGCACTGTGCACGTGCCTGAGGGCTAGGCGACCTGCTGCCTTCAGTGGTGATGGAGGACTGGACCTGAATTTTCTCAAGAAGATAACTCAGCACAAACGAAGGCCCGGGAGGGCTATGCACAGAGTGGGGAAAATATTAAATCAGTGAAAACAAAAATCTCCCTTGGTGGAGGAACACTCCCAAACTCATTCTACGAGGCCACCATCACCTTGATACCAAAACCAGACAAGGATGTCACAAAGAAAAAAAACTACAGGCCAATAACACTGATGAACATAGATGCAAAAATCCTCAACAAAATACTAGCAAACAGAATCCAACAGCACATTAAAAGGATCATACACCATGATCAAGTGGGGTTTATTCCAGGAATGCAAGGATTCTTCAATATACGCAAATCTATCAATGTGATTAATCATATTAACAAATTGAAGGAGAAAAACCATATGATCATCTCAATAGATGCAGAGAAAGCTTTTGACAAAATTCAACACCCATTTATGACAAAAACCCTGCAGAAAGTAGGTGTAGAGGGAACTTTCCTCAATATAATAAAGGCCGTATATGACAAGCCCACAGCCAACATCATCCTCAATGGCGAAAAACTGAAAGCATTTCCACTAAGGTCAGGAACAAGACAAGGTTGCCCACTCTCACCACTCTTATTCAACATAGTTTTGGAAGTTTTAGCCACAGCAATCAGAGAAGAAAAGGAAATAAAAGGAATCCAAATCGGAAAAGAAGAAGTAAAGCTGTCACTGTTTGCAGATGACATGATACTATACATAGAGAATCCTAAAGATGCTACCAGAAAACTACTAGAGCTAATCAATGAATTTGGTAAAGTAGCAGGATACAAAATTAATGCACAGAAATCTCTGGCATTCCTATATACTAACGATGAAAAATCTGAAAGTGAAATCAAGAAAACACTCCCATTTACCATTGCAACAAAAAGAATAAAATATCTAGGAATAAACCTACCTAAGGAGACAAAAGACCTGTATGCAGAAAATTATAAGACACTGATGAAAGAAATTAAAGATGATACAAACAGATGGAGAGATATACCATGTTCTTGGATTGGAAGAATCAACATTGTGAAAATGACTCTACTTCCCAAAGCAATCTATAGATTCAATGCAATCCCTATCAAACTACCACTGGCATTTTTCACAGAACTAGAACAAAAAATTTCACAATTTGTATGGAAACACAAAAGACCCCGAATAGCCAAAGCAATCTTGAGAACAAAAAATGGAGCTGGAGGAATCAGGCTGCCTGACTTCAGACTATACTACAAAGCTACAGTAATCAAGACAGTATGGTACTGGCACAAAAACAGAAAGATAGATCAATGGAATAGGATAGAAAGCCCAGAGATAAACCCATGCACATATGGTCACCTTATCTTTGATAAAGGTGGCAGGAATATACAGTGGAGAAAGGACAGCCTCTTCAATAAGTGGTGCTGGGAAAA
>NW_006781346.1:251650-252475 GCF_000442215.2 Lipotes vexillifer
TTGCGGTACGCGGACCTCTCACTGTTGTGGCCTCTCCCGTTGCAGAGCACAGGCTCTGGACGCGCAGGCTCAGCGGCCATGGCTCACAGGCCCAGCCGCTCCGCGGCATGTGGGATCTTCCCGGACCGGGGCACAAACCCGTGTCCCTTGCATCGGCAGGCAGACTCTCAACCACTGCGCCACCAGGGAAGCCCCAAAGAGCATCTAATTTTAAGCAGCGCATCTTTCTGAAGCTTTTGTCCAAGACTAACCAGCTGCAAACATTGTCCACGGTAGCTAGCTGAGCAGCCTTGTGTGTGTCAGGGTGTGGAGAATCAGTGAGTGGCATGGATAAAACTACGGACCCGGGAGCCACACTGGCCTGAGGTCAGAACCTGGCTCTGCCATTTCTAACGTCCTGATCTGTAAAACGGGATCCATTCTACGCAACTTCAGTGGGTCATCGTAAGGATTAAGTTGAGGTAAAACATGGTAAACACTGAAAAGAGGGTACTAGCGTGTGGTGAGTGCTCAGGACGGTTCGCTCTCTCTGTCATTCTGTAGCAGGCCCCCCCATGTAGTCGTGTCCAGACCCTGCCTGCTCCTCCCGAGAACACTGACCTGAGGAACCCAGGCAGAGCTTGTCAGGAGGATCCGTTGTACTTTTGGGATGGACCACCTAGTGAGCAAATAGTCTGTAATTTGATAGGAGTGAAAGTTGCCCTTTTCCAGAATGGGGTCCAACCAGATGGAATCAAGCTGGAAAGTCATGAGGGGCAAAAGAGCTCCGGAAGAAGAGTCTGCTGTTCAGAGTGGTTCTTGAGCAAATACTTCTGGAGCAGGAAT
>NW_006781346.1:252485-260075 GCF_000442215.2 Lipotes vexillifer
GCTTGGACTTTTAATTAACCTCACTGGGCGAGGGAGCAGTCTTGGCTTTCTGACACCTGGGGTGTCAGAAGGTAGTGAGTTGACGCTGGTTGGTAAAGCTTGGAAGAGTAAGTCTCCCATGGGTCCGTCAGGCTCTGAGCCTGGGCAGAAAGGGTCCCTGCCCTCCTGCTTCTCCCTCAGCCCTGAGAGGAGTGGATGTGATCATACAAAAGCCTCGGGATAATGTTCATTGTAGCCGCACACAAGGGCAGGAGATTTGCAGAGCCTTTGAGTCATGAATGCAGCAAGACAGAGATGTATAGGAGAGCTATTGAACAGCAGGGAAAGGTGATAAATAATCCTCATGTAAATGAACCCTCAGAATGGGAGAAAATATTTGCAAATGAAGCAACTGACAAAGGATTAATCTCCAAAATTTACAAGCAGCTCATGCAGCTCAATAACAAAAAAAAACCCAATCCAAAAATGGGCATACGACCTAACTAGACATTTCTCCAAAGAAGATATACAGATTGCCAACAAACACATGAAAGAATGCTCAATATCATTAATCATTAGAGAAATGCAAATCAAAGCTACAATGAGATATCATCTCACACCAGTCAGAATGGCCATCATCAAAAAATCTAGAAACAATAAATAAATGCTGGAGAGGGCGTGGAGAAAAGGGAACACTCTTGCACTGCGGGTGGGAATGTGAATTGGTTCAGCCACTATGGAGAACAGTATGGAGGTTCCTTAAAAAACTACAAATAGAACTACCATACGACCCAGCAATCCCACTACTGGGCATATACCCTGAGAAAACCATAATTCAAAAAGAGTCATGTACCAAAATGTTCATTGCAGCTCTATTTACAATAGCCAGGAGACGGAAACAACCTAAGTGTCCATCATCGGATGAATGGATAAAGAAGATGTGGCACATATATACAATGGAATATTACTCAGCCATAAAAAGAAATGAAATGGAGTTATTTGTGGTGAGGTGGATGGATCCGGAGTCTGTCATACAGAGTGAAGTAAGTCAGAAAGAGAAAATCAAATACCGTATGCTAACACATATATATGGAATCTAAGAAAAAAAAAAAGGTCATGAAGAACCTAGGGGTAAGACGGGAATAAAGACACAGACCTACTAGAGAATGGACTTGAGGATATGGGGAGGGGGAAGGGTAAGCTGTGACAAAGTGAGAGAGTGGCGTGGACATATATACACTACCAAACGTAAAATAGATAGCTATTGGGAAGCAGCCGCACAGCACAGGGAGATCAGCTCCGTGCTTTGTGACCACCTAGAGGGGTGGGACAGGGAAGGTGGGAGGGAGAGAGACGCAAGAGGGAAGAGATATAGGAACATATGTATATGTATAACTGATTCACTTTGTTATAAAGCAGAAATTAACACGCCATTGTAAAGCAATTATACTCCAATAAAGATGTTAAATTAAAAAAAAAAAAATGATAGCAGTTAGATGAAAAGCTTTTCGGTTTCCCAACTGTGGAGATGCCCGCCGGCTGATTCCAGGCACACATCTCCCCAGCAGGATGTGCAGACTGGGCTTCACATAGAAGTGTTTTTTCAGCCTCCCCCAGAGACTCTGCTTCCTGAAGGTTCCACCCAGACCTGCCCTGATGTTGGTGTCTGGATGGACCCCTCCCCAACTCCACTTTCCTGAGGAAATGGGACTGTTATTCCATTCCCCACTTCCCTCCCTTATCTGTGAATCTCAGGGAACATGGGGAACTGCTAGGTGCGTGTGCCCTGGGGCAGGTTACTTGACCTCTGTGAGCCTCAGTGCTCTCATCCGTTAATTGGGAGAGAAATTTGTTGGGAGGGTTATATGAGATTTCATGAACGACTAATACATTGCCTGGGACATTGTATCACTCGTTAAATATTCACACCTGCCTCTCCTGTTGCCTCTGTCACCAGCCCCTTTGTCCCATGCTTTGTGACCAGCATCGAGTCATCCAGGTCATCTCAATCCTGGCTTCCCTGCCACCTGGTGGTGTGATCTTGGGCAAATTGCTTAACCTCTCTGAATCAGAACCGTTTCTGGTTCTGTCAAATGGAGCAGAATAAGATAAATCTTGCAGAGCTGTTCTGAGGATCAGATGAGACACTTAGCATCAGCTCCTGGCAGTGTGTGGGACTCGCGTAGGCCCCCCCAAAAAGAAAAAGAGAGCTCTCGTTACTGCTTCTTTATGGGGTGCAGAACCATGCAGGAGTCCGGCAAGATGATGTTGTATGCCTTCTCCTGTGATGTGTCTCTTTGCTCGAGATCATCCCAGAGGACGTTCCAGGGCAGCCAGGGCACAGACGCAGGTGTGAGTACTGGACCTGCAGGAGCAGAGAGCTGCAGGGGCCTGATCACAAAGGGCCTTGATTGCCTAGGGAGGAGGCCCTGGGGAGCCACTCAGGGCTGCGCTCATGAGGTTAAAAAGGTCCCACTGTGCAGCGTTGATTCGAGAGGGACTGGAGGCAGGAAGCCAGGGAGGAGGCTGCCAGAGTGGTCCAGGTCAGAGGGACCGCTTCTGTCCTAGGGATGTGTTTGGGGGGAACAAAATCGAGGGGCAAGCCTGATTGAGCCGCAGGAAGGAAAGCCTCTCTGGTCATTCTGGATGCCTCCGTTCAAGGATGTGATGGTCCCTAAACCAGCCTTAGGAATGACCCCAGATGTGCCACCCTGAGCAGGGGTGAGAGACCTCTGCTGGGCAGAGCCTTCCATTCCAAAGCCAACGGCCAGGAGCCCATGCTGGAATGACGGGTGGCAGTGGTAGGGGTTACCCCTCCTTTTCCATTAATATGGAGCTCGCCCCTTGGGGGGCTTCCTTCCTTGCCGCCTTCCTGGCCCAGGAGGCCAGCAGTCACTGTGGTCTCTGGGTTGCTCCCCTTCCCCCCGCTCCTTACTGTCCCTCCCCACCTGGCAGAGCTCCACCTGGAAGGGAACTTCCTGCACAGCCTCCCCAACGAGGTCAGCACCCTACAGCACCTCAAGGCCATCGACCTGTCCCGGAACCAGTTCCATGACTTCCCCGAGCAGCTCACCACCCTGCCTGCGCTGGAGACCATCAGTCTGGAGGAGAACGAGATCGTGGGTGAGTGGACCCAGCCCACCAGGCCCCTCGCCGCCCTCTGCGTACAGAGCCTCCCCTGAGCTCCCTTTCCCGAGTGAGGCTCACAGAGCCTCACAGGGCGCAAGGCATGGGCCTCTGGGCTCAGAGTTTCATAGACAGGAGCACAAGGTTGGGCTTTCTGGTCTGAGATTCCCGAGTACAGGGCACTGAGCCTCGGAAGGGAACCATTACGAGGCCCTGCCACCTGCCGGGGGCCAGGTCAGACACTTGCTTTCACCTGGCAGGTGGAAGGTCTTGGCTTTCCCCAAGCGAGCCCTGAACTGGCTGGGCCACCTTGGGCCACAGGCGCTCCCTCTCGCGTCTCTGTCTGCCGGCCTCAGGTGCCTCTGCGACCCCTCAGCTGGGACCCTCTATGCATTGACTCCTGGCAGAGTCCCAGGCTCTCCCTCGCTGGCGTCACAGTGAGCTCTTTGCCATTATTAAGCAGGAGCCACTAGGCAGAGGTGTTCAGAACAGTGTCTCTGTGCCTTCCAGTACAGATACGCTCCCCCCAGGGAACCAGAGAGTCTTCCCGTCTGGGTTGGAGATGTGCCTCCTGCAGATAGCAGATCCTAGCGAGCTGGGTTCCTCTGAGGTGGAGGAGGGGTCCGTCTCTTCCTTTTGTAGCAGTTACATACCTGCCGGGTCTCATCAGGACCTGAGCACCTCCCCAGCTGCTGTCTCACCTCCCCAGAGAGAGCCTGGCACTCACAGGGTCCTTTTGCGTTCCTCCTCGGCCCCTCCTGCGGCTGCCTCGGTGGGCTCTGGAAGCCCATCTCCAGCCCCATTGCTTCTTCTCTCACTATACCTCTAATGTTGATGGTTAATGATAACCCCCTTCAGTTATGCTTTTATTTTCGTAAGCTCTTTCACAGCCACTTTGCCATTTGATTAAAAGGAAGAGGTCTCTGGTGGTTTGGAGCTGCTCGATGAAGAGCAGCCTGCCTTGTGCGCCGGCGAGCGTCCCTTCTATCAGGGCTGCTGCCTGCAGGGCCTGGGCCCTGGCCCTGGCTGAGTGGGAGGTGGGACCAGCTAAGTTCTGAATGTCTGGGTCCATCCTTTTAGAGATGAGTAAACTGAGGCTCAGAGAGGTTATGAGAGAGCATCGGGTGGCACAGTAAGACCACAGAAGCGCCAGGATAAGGATACATGATTCTAAAACTCAGCCCTGTGCCTGGAGTGGGGTTCCCTTGCCTGGCCTCTGGGAAGGCCCTGGGGGTGGGCTCTGGGTCAGTCTTGCCTCCCAAGACCAGGATCACTGAGTGGCTGGCCCGTGCGTTGGCTCCCCTGGTCACTTGGGCCCTTGTTCTGTCTTTAAGCGGAAGGAGCATGCCCAGAGGCGCCTTTTCACTGCACAGTTCTTCCTCCTGTGCTGTCCTGACCACCCGGGGTCTCGCCCTGAGCTCTTCACTCTCAGCCAGGCTCTCCTTGCTGGGCCCTTCCTCCTCCGCCTCTTGTTCTTTGAGGCCATTCCTGACGCCTCCACCTCCTTCTGCTGCTTATGTAAATGCGGCGGCAACCAGGCAGGGGCTACTTCAGGCTGATACCAAGACCAGAGCTGGATGGGTAGCTTCAGGCAGGCAGGTCAGGACAAGTACTGGCCATTGGCTTCCCCACTTCCTAACTGCAGCTTTGAAAGACTCACAGCCCCTCTCTGAGCTTCAGCTCTTCTCAGCTTTCAAATGGAGTTTCTCCCCACCACCCCCAACCCCCCACCCCAGAAGGTGGCTTCCCCGCGCCCCCAGCCGGAGAACTGGCTGAGTGGTCTGTGCTGGCTGCAGTACAAGAAAAAGTGGGAAGTGCAGGGTGGCACAGATTCCCTAATCTTTCCCCTCCTGCAAGGCTGACCACATTCCTTAGCAGCAACAGCTCCCAGAGCAAAGATCTTCTTTTGTCCACGTATCTCTAACTTTCTCCAGAGTGACAGTAATAACTCTACACATGGAAGCATCTTACAGCTTACAAAGAGTGCTCGTGTGCACGCCCAAGGCAACAGGGTGACCATCCCATTTAATAGATGTAGAGACTGAGGCACTAAGACATTCCCCCGGCCTTCATGGTCAAGTGTCTGTTGCACACCTGGCCAGGTAAAAGAGACATCAGCCACTGGGCTGTGTGTCCCAGTCAGTTCAGTCTGTGACAGAGCCCCCTGCTGCCCAGCCTGGGCCAGGCCTGGGGGACATGGAGATGTCGGGGACTGCCCCTGCCTTCTAGTTTTCCCCAGGTGTCCAGTGGCTCCTCGAGGTGCTTGGCTGATTCCAGGGCCTGCTCCATTGCGGGATGCCTGGGCGTCCTCCCCCAGCCAGGTGGAAAGAGGGGCACACGGTGGCAGCTATGGTTCCCTTGCAGGAGGGCCCTCACTTTTATTTTCTACCTGTCTCCAGTCCATCCTAGTTAACTACTTGGATGGCTTTCTAACTCCCAAACCAGCGGAAGGCCAGGCCACAGCCTTCGCAGCCCAATTGGAGGGAAGAGAGCCGTAATCACAGTGAAGAAGATGAGGGCTGAAAAGTCCTACATTATGGAAATAGCTTTGCACTTGTCACCAGCTGTAGCCGACCTCCTGCAGGAGCTCGTGGGGATAATTGTAGTTGGAGCTTAGGATGCCTTAAGAATGGCTTATTTTTCCCCTTTAGAGCGCTCAGAGAGGATTGGAAAATTTTTTTTAAAAATCGTTTTTTAAAGAAATAAATTGGAGATGCATGGGTTGCCTTAAAGCTTTAGTTCAGTAAGTAGAGAACAAGCAGCTCTGAAGCAAGCCCCCAGGTGCATCCGAAGGAGCCTCTGAAGGGACCTCCTCAATAGATGCCTCCAGCAAGGCCTCAGGGAGGCCTGGAAGTTGCCAGGGGCGGCAGCATCTTGTTTCTGAACAGTGCCGCTGCCCAGTCTTCCTCCACTCTCTGGACCACGATGCGGGGAGAGGAGAGAGGGCTCCGGTCCATGGACGGGAGAAGGCACAGGACCTCATCAGGGTATGCAGGCTGGGAGAGAGGCAGGGACACTGCCCTCTGTTTTTTGGTCCAGCCGCTGGTGGGCAGGGCGGGGAGGGTGCCTGTTCTTGGTGCTCACCAGTAGCCGAATGCCCTCAGGTCGAGGATCTGGGTTAGCATGTGGCGGCCTCGTTGCTGCCGCCTTGTATGGACAGTCCTCCAGTCCGTGTGTGTGATGTGGCCTCCCTGTGCTCTCATCTCTGGAGCCACCCTGCTCCCTACCCCCACCCAATGTGAGCATGGTGTCCGCATACAGCGGGCGCGCAGTTGGTTGGGAGCACAGTACAGAGCAGGAATTCCAAAGGCTCCAAGGCCCTCCGAAATGACTGACACATAATAGGGCAGATTGTTTTGAATTGCCAGCTATGACCCACTAATAAGTTGTGAAACCAGCATGTGCTGGAGTACATCACCTGTAGCATGGTACATACTGCTTTGTGACTTTTTATTTTAGTTTTGCTATGTACCCGCACAGATATAGGTACTGGGTCATGCTGTAAAATGGTTGTTGTTTTTTTTTTCTTTTTTCTTTTGGCCTCGCCACGCAGCTTGTGGGATCTTAGTTCCATGATCAGGGATCAAACCCACACCCCCGGCAGTGAAAGCGCGGAGTCCTAACCACGGGACCGCCAGGGAATTCCTAAAATGAATTTCTTACAGTGAGTCATGATGGAAAAATATTGAAAGCCGCTTCCATGAGTTGTCCCGCAGAGATTTGGGGTCTGTGCTCAGCCAGCCAGCTCCTTGTCCTTCAGCTCTCACCCCTCAACTACGCCACACTCTTCCCTCCTCTCATCTCCACCCGCGTCTCTGTCCATCATGGTCGCCACCACTGCATCCTCAGGGTGACTGGATGGTGAGGGTGTCGTGAGGATGGGCAGTGATGCCTCGGCTAAGGGGATGAGCTCTCCTCTCACCCGAGTGTGGAGCCAGGTAGATGGCAGGTCCAATGCCATCTGACTCTTTATCTCCACCCCAGCCCACCCCAGCCACCCTGCACGGCCAAGCTCTCAGTCCAGAAGTCCTGCCTCATGTCTTACCATTTTCTCTGCCTTTGTCCTGAGCCCCTGAGTCTGTAGGTCTGGGCCTGGTACAGATGAACAGGAAGTGGGGCAGGTCACAGGCCTCTCCTCCACGCCCCCAAGCTGGGCCCTGGCACACGCACATAGCAAGTGCCCCCATCCAGATGCGAGGCTTCCTGGGTCCTTGGGGGCAAGCCTGCCAGGCACTTCCGAGAGGGAGAAAAGGGTTTGTAGCTTAGAGTATTTATTCTGACAACAGTGACTTACAAGTTTCTGGGATATGGGATGGTCCTTATATTTTCCAAACCAGAAGGAGCCTCTGGTATATGGAAGCTTCTGAGTGTGTATAAACAAGACTGCTTGGGGAGAGAGAATCTCTGCAGAAATAGGGGCGACAGAGGTGAATGAGATGCAGGTCCTGCCCTTAAGCTGCGTACAGGCTGTAGGGAAAGTCTGAG
>NW_006781346.1:260109-286436 GCF_000442215.2 Lipotes vexillifer
AGGGAAAGTCTGAGTGGGAGCGGAGAGTAAACTACAAGATAAGACATGGTCAGAAGTGCTGAGGTGCCAGGGGGAGGCTCCCAGGCAGAGGGTGGCTGTCCACGTGTCCTTGTGAGGTGGGGTTCCCCAGAGAGCCCCGGAAAGGCTTTGGAGGAGGTAGAAGCATTTAGTCTGTGAGTGGTGACGTGGGCAGAAGATGGGTCACCCATCCTGTTAAAACCAGGGAGTCAGTTCTTTACCCCAGCAGCCATCACACAGGCCTTGAAGGTGGGTGTGGGAGCAGCGATCACTCCTAAGAACTTATAATTAATTACATGATGCTGCAGAGCAATTCAACGCGTTCCTGGAACATGTGGGCTGAAGGGGAGACCAAGTACTGATGTTTCGGAGACTTCCTTTTGCTTAAGCAGGAGACTATTTTGGTTAAGCTAGAATTTAACTTTCCGTCACCCTCGATTCGCTGGGTTTTTTACCCCATGCAACCACTGTTCCAGAAAGAATGAGAGATCATAGGGAAACAAAAGCTTGTTAAGAATTGAACAAATAAAGCAATAGCACTTTTAAAAGGAAAAGTACAGATATCCCCTGCTTTTTGAAAGTTTGCTTTACACCAGTTCACTTTTACGAAAGACCTGCACTGGTACCTGTTTTCATTAATCAAGGAAATCCGAAGAGGATTTACACTTTTATGAAAAAATAGGAAAAGCGCAAATCGCATTCAGCGTTTATTTTGCAGCGAGTGTTAACAGAGGAAGTTTGTGCCCCGAGCGGAGCCAGTGGCCCTGCCAAGCTCCTTCCCCAGAACCACATCTCAGCATCAAGCCGCCGTGTGCTTTATCTCAGTTTATTTTGTGTGTCCTGAGGTAATTGCTTCTTCGCTTTATGCCATTTCTGCTTACGAAAGCTTTTATAGGAATGCTCTACTTTCAGATAGTGGGGGACATCTGTACCTGTGTCACGTAGGGATGCTTTGGGCTGCGTTTACTTAATTCTGTGTTCACACAGTTTCACTTCTTACTGTCAAGGCCAGTAGTTCTCAGAGTGGGGGTGTCCCAGGACCAGCAGGATCATCTGAGAACTTGTTAGAAATACGTATTCTTAGGCTCCTCCCCAGACCTCCTCAATCAGAAACTGGGGGAGTGGGGACAGATAGCAATTTGTGCATCTTTTTTTTTTTTTTTTTTTTTTTTGGCCATGTTTTTTTTTTTTTTTTTTTTTTCTGGCCATGCCACTTGGCTTATGGGATCTCAGTTCTGGACCAGGGACTGAACCCGGGCCACGGCAGTGAAAGTGCCGAGTCCTAACCACTGGGCCACCAAGGAATTCCCTAGCAGTTTGTTTTAATAAGCTCCCCCCGCCCCCACAGGTGATGCGGATGCATGCTGAAGTTTGAGAACCCCTGTCGAGGCTCTGGCTTCTCAGAGTGTCATCCACAGACCAGCAATAGTGTGGGCATCACCTGGGAACCTGTGAGAAATTCAGAACCTCAGGCTCCACCTCCAACCTCCTGAAAATCAGAATGTGTACCTGAGCAAGACCCCCAAGTGCTTTCTATGCACAGCAGGGCCTGAGAAGCGCAGGGCCTTTTCCTAAAGCACCAGGTGCCACCTCCGGGCAGCTGACTGTGCTAATGGCCGCACCGTCCTCCCAAGCACAACTGCTCCTTAAGCCTCACAAATTTCTCAGGGTACCCAAGGTTTCCACAAAGTACAGAACCCTTGTCCCCTGGGCTACAAGGACGGTTTGGGGGCACTGTGGAGACTTAGAGGGAGCACACCTGGCCCAAGGGGGCACCTGCACCCCTGCCACAGCCCAGTGTGTCACTGGGAGCCCAGGCCCTGTATCACAGCAACTTTTTCCTTCTCTGGGCAGGCGGGGGAGGGGCAGATCCCTCCAGGGAGCCGCAGCTTCACTCTGGTCTCCATCAACAGAAGAGATTCTCCAGGACATCCTTCCTTAGCGTGGGGCATAAATGCCCACTAGGACCTCAGGATCGCCCTTTCCTGACATTGACATCACTGTTCCACCCTGTTTCACAGACTAAATTGATCAGCATCACAGGGGCAGAGAGATGTGGCTTTATTTCACTTTGGGGCTCTACCAAGCTGCCCCTTAGTGAGAGGTCCTGCAGGCTCTCCTTGCTCTTGGAACTCTCCTGTGACTGGGGGCATGAGCCACAAGCACTGAGTACCAAGTGCTGAGTGAGTGGTACACGAGGAAGCTGGGCTGGGGAGGGCCTCCCGGGGAGCGGGAGTGAGCGGGACCTGGTCCTGTTGTTCCGCATCACACCCGCTCTGTGCCTCTCGGGGGACAGGAGAAGAGTTCTTTCACTGGAGCCCAGAAAATAGTTTTTAAACAGAAGAAACCCTAGAAAAGCAGAAGTGGAAACAATGCTCTGTTTGATCTGAAAAGATAAAATCGCACAGACTTGAAAACCTAACAGCTATGGCTGCTTGACACTCCTCCTCTGTAATGGTCTCATTTAACTGCTCAGGCCTCTCTTCTGGATAGGGGGCGTTACCGCCACTTGAAGGCTAAGAGAGAGGCTCAGAGAGATTAAGCAGACTGCACAGGGGCCTGGTGGAGGCAGGATTTGAACCCAGGTCTTTGGCGCGCCTGGACCCACATGTCTTTGGCGTTCCGGAGCCTGCCAGCTCTTCATGTGATGGGAGAGGAGGGTGTGGATGGCGCCTGGGGTAGCAGGTCGGGTGCCACACATCTGGTAGCACCAGTAAGCTATTGGCCAGGTCACAAGGGCAGAGTTTTCTTATACTGGCCTCGCTCAGCCCTGGCAGGAGCCCTGCGGTTGCAGAGAAAGGAGCTCTCCCTGTGAGCGGCCTTTTAGCTGGTATTTACAAGGGGCTGACTGGCAAACACACTTCCTGTAGCTCCCTGCCTGCCAGAGAAGGCTGTTAGCCCCTAAGACAGGTCAAAGCAGAGAAGGTCTGGGAAGACAATGTCAAACCCCTGACACATTCCTCCTGCCCCTGGATCTTGGGCTCCAAGCCCATCTGGGGGGGGAATGGATGGATCCCTGGACATGGGGTTTGAATTAGCCCCACCCCCACCCCCACCCCCCATCCCGAGCACAGACAGCTGGTGACAGTCTGAGCCTTGCCCTGCCCTCCAAGCGCTGAGTGTCACAGTGCCCAGGGGAAGACGATTCACCCTTCAAGGTGGCAGCTGCCTTCTTGGCACAGCGGACTCATGCCGTCTGCCCAGAACGTCCTTGTCCAGCACCAGCAGAGCGCTGCCCTGTACCCACAGGCAGTGAGCAGTCAGTACAGGCATCGATCGTGAAGCCATCGCTAGACACAGTGTAGGAGCGCTTACTGGCTGTGGAGCCGCTTGAGGGGGAGGTTAGGAGTAAGCAAACAGTCTTCAACAGCAATTAGTGCAAATTAGACATGGTCCCCAGACATGGAGGGGAGAGAAGCTCCTGTTGTAGCTCCTGCCCACATGTGTCTGCCTGAAGGGAACTAGCAAGCCGGGTCTCTGGGCAGAAGACATTTCACACACTTGGTCTCTGTCCAAATGGCATTCTCTGTGCCAGCCACTGAGTGGTAAAACTTTGATTACCCACAGAACCTCCAGTTCTCCAGTGTGCTGGTAGCACTCTGCTGGTAGCACACAGGTGAACAGCAAGAAAAGTTCTTTGACATTTGCTTAAAACAAAGCAATTTCTTGCTCCCTTAGACAAGCCAGTCTAAGGGACTGTCTGTCTCTCTCTCTGTCCAGAGTGCTGGAGAGCAGCCCAGATGCTCTGACTCTCAAAGCTCAGCCTTGCAAGGGCCTTATTCAGGGAGTAAGAGGCTCGCAGGGTCACGAACACGGATTTAGGCATTTGGGAAATGTTCATTCACCAGTTGTCGTTTTTTTGATTGAGCAGCTTGCTGTGCGCTAGGCGCTGTGCTGGAGATGGAGGTGGAGAAAGCCCGCTCCCTGTTCTCACGGGGCTCATGTCATGGTCAGTTACACTAGCTGATACTTAGTGGCCATTTATTTCATATCTGGATCTTCTCTAACCATTTGCAAGTGTGCTCTTATTTAACGCTCACGACCACCTTATGAGGCAGGCACTATTATTCTCCCCAGGTGAGGAAACTGAGGCTCAGGGAAGTTAAGTAACTTGGCCAAGGTCATGCTGCCTGGACAAAACCAGGGTTCCAACCCAGGCAGTCTTGCTGCAGAACCCCAGCTATTGAGGACAGTGCTTTGCATAAGGAGAGATGATTTTTGCATATAGCTGGAGGGAGATTGAAAGCCACAGGAAAGTTATGGCTAGAGCACGTAACTTTGGTTGGAGGGAAACTTCCTTGGGGTGGAAAGAACAGTGTAAGGTGATGAGGCAGGATTCCCCATGCCACGAACGCAGGCAATCAGCCTAGCTCTTGACAGCTCTGCCCCACACAGTGAAGCAGGTGGGCAGCATCCTAGGATGGAAGTGCTATGTGAGTGTTTTCACCGGATTCTCTCATTAAGCCTCACTGGGAGGACCAGTGGTACTCAGACGAGCTGTGCATCCAAATCATCCGGGAGATTTTAAAAACACCTGTGTCCAGGCCATACCCCATGCCAATTAAGTCAGAATCTCTGATGGTGGGTTTGGGGCTTGATGATTTTTTAAAGCTCCCCCAGATGACTGCAATGTGCAGGCAAGATAGAACCATGGAGCTAAACCAGAACCTTCCATCAACAAGCACATTCCATCCCTGAAAAAGCTGTAGCCTCTTTCTTCCTTCTCCCAGCGTCTGTTGCGTGTGTGTATGTGTGTAGCTACATCAGGATGAGAAGAGCAGTCAGCCCAGCCGTGAGAGCTGACAGTTGGCTGGGAGGGTGGCAGAGGTGAGCTCTGTGGACTTGCCTCTTTGCTCAGGGTTCCTCTTTCCCACGGACCCTACTGTCCCCTGGACCCTGGGCACGGTGGCTCTGCTGCCACAGTGCCCACAAACCCCCACTTGTGATTTCCCTGTAGCACAGCCCGCTCACCTGGCATTTTCAGAAGGAACTTTATCAATGAGCCAGAGGCAACTGAGAACATGCAGACAGCCAAACAGCGGGCCAGTTCCCAAAGTTCAAGTTTATTCCAAAGAATCCTAGTGTAGGTGGACAGGAGTTGGCGGAGCTCTGACACCTCGTGCTCAGGAGCCTGTGGTCCTGCCCGGGCGGGCTACTTGACTTGGCTTACCATTACCGGAGGTGTTTGCTCAAGTTCAGTGACCTCACCTTGGTACCTTGAGATTGGCCATGGGAGGAATGTTTACACCACGAAAAATCGGCAAATGCCACACATCAGGGATGTTGCCCTCGGGAAGTGGATTGTTAAACGTTAGCCAGCACACCACCTCCTTGCTGGTGTCCTGGCCAGTTCACCCACTTCCCCTCCACCTCCGCCTTCCACTCATTTTGTTTCTCAGAAGCTGGTTTCCCTGGTGAGGCCCTACCTAATTCACTCCCATCTCATGCTTATCTTAGGAGCTTTTCTTCTTATTTTTCCAATTATAACGGAGGTCTTATTTCTCTGACAATGATCTTAAGCCTGTGTGGAAAGAGTTGTAAAGTTGGTGGCAGCGAACTTAGGTTCCAAGCACGGAGGAGGTTTACAAAGGAGCTATTCCCATGGCCACCCCGCCCGGGAGAAGAGCCTGTAAGGGAGGCGATTACGCTTCCTTCGTTAACGTCCTTCACCCCTCACTTCCAGACTCTTGCTGTACAGCAGATGAGGCGGCTCTAGTCTTCCGTGTGAGTGTCCTAGACACACGTACCTCCAGCTGTGAGGGAGGGACCGGCAGACACTTAATGGGAGGCCATGGCAAAACTGCCATTCTTTCCCGAGCCCCTCCTCGGGGTAGAGCAGAGCAGAGGCAGAGCAGAGGGGTGGGGGGACTTCAGAGGGGAGGGGCGGTGGGCACAGGGGAGCAAAATGGGAAATCTGACGGGGAAGGCAAATCCCCAGGCTTGGGCCAGGCAGTCCGAGTTACTTACTTAGCTGTCTCCAGAGCAGCCGGTAAGGGGACCGTGTTCTGACCCGGCTTTGACTGCACGTCGGATCCGGGCGGGGCCGTGTGCAGGAGGGGGCGGTGCTGGCAGGTGGCCTGCACTGGGAGCCTGTGGGCCCACCTTGCTAGCCAGTCTGAGGTTCGGAGGAGGAGGAAATCACAGTGGGGGCTTTTCTCCCCCTTTGTTTTTCTTTCCCCACAGCCTGCACTTAAGGTTCATTAACACATTCCCTAAAACACTCTGTGCTCCCCATCCTCTTGCCGGCTGCCCGCCACACTCTCTACACCTCCTTGGGGAGCGCCGCGTGGTCCCTTCTGCCAGCCCCTGTGGCCCCATGAAGCCGAGGACCGGACCGTTTAAAGATGGGAGGTTGAGGTTCAGAGAGGTTAGGGGCCTGCCTGCGGTTGCACGACTCCAAATGGCAGATCTGAGGTCAGGGCCTGGGTCTCTGCCCCATCCACTCCCACAGCTGGCCTCTCTTTCATCAGAGGACTTAGAACTCCCCAAGCCAAACAGACTTCCCTGAGGGACTCAGCCTGCAGGACTGTCAAGGGCACGCAGTGTTCTCTGTGCCTCCCGAGCTCAAGGGCTGCCGCTGCTTTCTTCCTGCACACATCCCCCACCCGCCCCACAACAACCAGGGCTCGGGCCAGGGCTCTTGTGCAGTGGGGGAGCTCGATCACTGCCCTCCCTGGGCTTCTGAAGGGACAGACCCAGCCGTGAGTGTGGCCCAGGTGCCTCCTTGTTACAGGCACAATTCTCTGTCCCGCCAGGTTACCATAGTTTGCCTGCTTGTGTCTTGTGGCATTTCGAGTGGGGCGTGAAGCTCAGCTCAGCTCAGCATCCTTGATCTTTGTTGTTGAGGCACCAGGCACCAAAAGCTGTGTCAAGGCTGATGTCAGGCCAGCCTGAATTCTCCAGCACGAATGTGCCCACAGCCCCCTGGAGAGGCTAAGGCAACCTCCCACGTGCTGCCCACAGGCCTGAGGCACTAGGGCTGGGGCGTTGCCTCTGCATCTTTACCCAGCGCCCCAGGTCCCATTGTAAGGAGGTCTCAGGCTCCACGCTCACTGGTTGGGATCCTTTGGGGATTGGAGGCAGAGAAGCTGAAAAATCAGGCATTCTGGCTGGAAGGAGATCACCTGGATCAGAAGTGAGACAGCCAGCCATGTGTCAACTGTCCAGTGTGGCTCCAGCCTGGGCGGCCAACAGGGCGCCATGATCTGTTTCTAAGCTGCCAAGGAAGCCAGGGAACTGGGGCCCTAGGCCACCAGGTTGGGGAGCCTCTCATCCCAATTCCAGATGTGACCTTAGATGTTGTGGGACTCAGCTCCACCCAAAGCGGGAATCAGAAGTCACTGGTCTCTGCTGGGTTACCTCTGTGCTGGGAAGCTCACTCAGTACCCCTTACCACTTCCCTGGGCCCAGACCTCTCTTCCTCTCAGCCTCCTTTCAGACCATGGGTACCACACATATGATGAATCGTGCTCTGAAACGGTCATTTTTATCATCTTGCCTCTAGCTGGTCCCAGCGGCATGAAACAAGTTTGTCAGTCAATAGTGCCAATGATTAGTGAAGGGAGGTCAAGCTGACCTTGGAGAAGTAATTTTCTCTAAATACGGCCCACTCTGATTCTGCTTTTATTGATTATTTTAAGCTTCCACAGACATAGGCAGGAGTCTGGGAGGGCTGTCTGCGGTGGGAAGAGGGTTGGATCCATCTCTCATTGTCTGTAATGGTGAAAGCTGGAAAAAAACTGAATGTCTAACAGTAGAAACATGAGCCAAAGTGTGATCCCTCCATTCCATGGACCACCATGTGGCCGTAATAATGTCACAGACTTGTAACCTGAAAAGACGTTCACAATGTGTCATCAAGAAAAGCATGTTATGGCATAGTATCTAGGAGGCCTTTTTTTTTTTTTTTTTTTTGCGGTACACAGGCCTCTCACTGTTGTGGCCTCTCCTGTTGCGGAGCACAGACTCCGGACGCGCAGGCCCAGCGGCCATGGCTCACGGGCCCAGGTGCTCCGCGGCACGTGGGATCTTCCCGGACCGGGGCACGAACTCGTGTCCCCTGCATCAGCAGGCGGACTCTCAAACACTGCACCACCAGGGAAGCCCTAGGAGGCCATTTTTGTGTATGCACACACACACACACACACACACACGCACGCACGCACGCACGCATGTTTAAAAGTTGGTAAGGCCATGTACCTGACATTAACAGTGATTGGTTCTGCGTGGTGAGACATGGGTGATTTTATTTCTGCTCATCAATATTTTCTCATTTTCTAAACTGGATTATTGCACTAAAGGGCCAGTAACCTATCACAGCCTTGGCCCACAGAGGCCTGGCCCTGACTGGCAAAAGTGCCCAGAATGGGTCAGGTCAGGGGAAGGGCCCCAACTCTTGAATGTACTGAGGTCAGAGTTGCCTGATCAAGTGGTGTTGGTGGTGGGTCCACTGTGTGCCCAGCCCAGGGTGGTCCTGAGCCTGAAGGAACTTACGATCTAGTTCAGGAGGTAAAATATGCATTCATTTGCTCGTTCACTCATTCATCCAACAGATAGCTATTGGGCACCTGTGAGCACTGTGCCAGGTACTGCACTTATAGGGTGAACATAGTCCCAGAGTGTGATGTGTGATATGAGTCTTGTATAAAGGGTTATGGGACTTTGGATGCGGACCAGAGGAGGGGGCCTTTGAGCTGGAATACGAGGATCCACAGGACATGGGCGGATGGGGAAGAAGGCGTGGCCCAGGGGGGAGGGCAGAGCTGGGGTCCTCTTCCTCTCCAGGTGTGCCAAAGTCCAGGGACCTGGCTTCCATTACCGCCATGACGCCAGTGTGTCTTGTAGCCCTAGGAAGCTTACGTAACCTCTTCAAGCTTCCGGTTCCCCACCCACAAAGCGCAGATCATTTCATATCCTCCTCTCTACCCTCCAGCCATCTCCCGCTCTTGTCAGGATGCTCTGAGTGTAAATGTTCTTTTAAGCTTTATCCAGAAACTCCCAATTGGGCACTTGGGCTTGTTGCTTGCTAGCCTGGCTGCTCCAGTTTGTTGATTCTGCCAGCTTTGACACAGTCTGGTGGCCCCATTGCTCCTTCCTCTAAGCTGCTCAAGCACCTTTAGTGGTTAAATCAGGGGAAAGAGATACACTTAATCCCCGCCATCACTGTCCTTGGGCAGAGTGGTTTGGGGAACGCTGCAGACCCTGAAGAGGCCAGCTCAGTGAGTGGTACTTGGAAAAGACAGGCTGAGAACTCAGGCAGCGCTGCTGTCTCTAGGCCTGGAGTCACGGGGATTTGCTCCAAGCCTGGGCTGCAGCTGGTCTTCATGCCACGCCCAGCAAACCTCGGCAGGGGCATCACAGGGAGACCCTCCTCCCCATCTCAGGAGCACCGGCCACTCTGCAGCCCGCAGGCCTCCCTGGCTGAGGGGTGGAGGAGTCACGGAGTCCTGAGAGAGAAAGTCCTTAGCAACCCCTAGTTCTTGCTTGAAGGCAGGCCAGGGTGATCTGACGTCACCTAGGGGATAGTGGACGGTGAGGAACCTGATTAGGTATCGAGGGTGGAGGATTCTGGCTAAACCAACTTAGCAGAATTCTTGCTAAAATTGGACAATGAGAGATGAATACTGAAGCACAAAAGTCAGGCCTAGTTGAAAAATCCAGGGGAGCTGGAGCAGAGTTAGAGGATCATTGTCAGCCTGGAGAATCCAAGGCCCAGTTTCCTTATCTGCCAAATAGGTCATTATGAAGAACCACCTAGCACAGGGCCTCAAATATCAGTTCCTAGAAGCAGCCTCCTTTCTTGGGCCTTTTTTTTTTTTTTTAATTGGCTGTGCCCCGCGGATGTGGGATCTTAGTTCCCCGACCAGGGATGGAACCTGCGTCCCCTGCATCGGAAGTGTGGAGTCTTAACCACTGGACTGCCAGGGAAGTCCCTTGGGCCCATTTTAACAAGGTGTTAACCTCCCTGGGCTATGATTTCCTCCCGTGCCACATGGGGGTATAATACCCTGTGAAATGACCTGACTTCTTAAGAGCCTAAGGCAAGAGGATTCTCTTATCTGGGCGATCAGGGGCAGAAGGGATGATGTGTCTGTCCCGCCTGCCCAGCTGCTGGCTGTGCTGTTGGCCATTACAAAGCTAATGTGCTAATGTGGAGAAGGGGAAGCTTCCAAGTCATTAGCCCTTCTCTTCCCAGCCATTAACTGGTAGGGAAATTGGGGGCCCACTTTCCATGAATAAAGACGAGAAATGCCACAGGCGACCCCTTCCTTCAGCCCCCACTCCAGCAGCCGCCCCACCCAGTAAGGGGCATAGAGGAGCAGGCTGCTGACAGCTGTGTGATGTGACCTTAGCATGCGGATGAGCTCCAGAGGAAGCAGAAGGTGAGCAGGAACTGAGAGCAGTTGATCTTGCTTTTCCTCCCCTCCCAGGAGTAGCATCTGGTCATAACCTTGCATTCTAGAAACGCCTTATCTCTGCTTCTTTCCCTGCCTGAGCCTCCACGTTTGCCTTGGGCTCTGGGTCCCTCCCCATCGCCTCCTTCACGGCTCCTGTCCTCTCATCCATCATGCAAGTTCCTGCCTGTCAAACAAGAGCCCCACTCGCCGCGCTATAGCTAGTCTCGCTTGGGACCCAGATCCCGACCACAACCCACCCTAGTAACTCCCTGCCGGCTGCCCAGAACGTGTTTTTGTGCCCACCATGTCTATGTGCCAGGTATAGTGTTTGGCCCTGGGGATCCAAGGACAAAGATAGACTCTGCTCTCAGGAGGTTAAGAGTTGCCCCTGCCTCCAGCACTGGACCCGTGGTCTAACGAACAGAGCCAGCCCCCAGGGAGCTCAGAGCCACTCACCCCAAGGTGCTAAGGGAGGGCAAACTCCCGTGATCTGTGATCAGTGATCTTTGATGTTACTATTGCAAAAAGACTGTGACTTGCTGGAGGCTCATATGATGATGAACATTTTTTTTAGCAATAAAGTATTTTAACATTAAGGTATGTACGTTGTTTTTTTAAACGTAATGCTGTTGCATACTTAATAGACTACAGTGTAGGGTAACATAACTTTTACATGCACTGGGAAACCAAAAAAAATTCATGTGACTCGCTTTGTTGTGATATTCACTTTATTGCCGTGGTCTGGAACCAAACCCGTGATATCTCCGAGGAATCACTGCACAGATATTCTCTCATTCATCCTTAAACAACCCTGTGAGGTATATACTGTTATTACCCTGATATGAAGTTTATTTTATTATTTTTTTAATTGAAGGATAGTTGATTTACAATATTGTGTTAGTTGTAGATATACAGCAAAGTGATTCAGCTATACATATATATTTTTTTCAGATTCTTTGCCATATAGGTTATTACATTCTTTCCCATAGAGGTTGAATATAGTTCCCTGTGCTTTACAGTAAATCCTTGTTATCTATTTTATATATAGTGGTGTGTATCTGTTAATCCCATACTCCTAATTTGTCCCTCCCCAACCCCACCTTTCCCCTTTGGTAACCATGAGTTTGTTTTCTATGTCTGTGAGCCTGTTTGTTTTGTAAATAAGTTCATTTGTATCATATTTTAGATTCCACTTAGAATTGATATCATATGGTATTTGTCTTTCTCTCTCTGACTTTACTCAGTATGATAATCTCTGGGTCCGTCCATGTTGCTGGAAATAGCATTATTTCATTCTTTTTTAGGGCTGAGTAACATTCCATTGTATATATGTACCACATCTTCTTTATCCATTCATCTGTTGATGGACACTTAGGTTGCTTCCATGTCTTGGCTATTGTAAATAGTGCTGCTAAGAGCATTACGGTGCATGTATCTTTTCAAATTAGAATTTTCGTCTTTTTCAGATATATGGTATGAAGTTTAATAATTTGCTTTAGGTACACAGTTGTTATGTGGCTGACCTGGGACTTGAACCAGAGACTGAGTGATCCTAAAGATTAGGTGTGAGGAACCGTAAATGTTTTCAAGTATTAGTATAGCTGCTGCCTTGTTCTGGTCCTTTTTTTTTTTTTTTTTTTTTTTTTTTTAATTGAGACAAAACTAACCATTTAAAAGTGTACAATTCAGTGGCATTTAGTGCATTCACAATGTTCTGCACCTGTCAACTCTAGTTCCAAAATACTTTCATCACCCCGAAGGAGACCCTGCACTCATTAAGCAGTCACTCTCCAATCCCCTCACCCCAGCCTCTGGCAGCCACTAATCTACTTTCTGTCCCTATGGCTTTGCCTATTCTGGACACTTCATATGAATAGAATCATATACTCTGTGACCTTTTGTGTCTGACTTCTTTCATTCAGCATAACGTTTTCTAGATTCATCTGTGCTGTAGCATGTGTCAGGCTGATTAATATTCCATTGTTTGGCTATACCACTTTTTGTTTATCCATTCGTTGGTGGACATTGGCTATTGTGAATAGTGCTGCTGTAAACACGTGTGCACATATTTGAATACCTGTTTGCAGTTCTGCGAGTTCCACTCGAGTGGCATGGCTGGGATAAGTGGTAATCTATGTTTAACTTTTTTTTTTTTTTTTTGGCTGCGTTGGGTCGTCCTTGCTGTGCGTGGGCTTTCTCTAGTTGCAGTGAGCGGGGGCTACTCTTCTTTGCAGTGCGCGGGCTTCTCACTGCGGTGGCTTCTCTTGTTGTGCAGCACAGTAACTATTTTTTAGGATGCTCTTCTGCATGTGGTTGTGATGCCCTGGTGGGCCCCAGTGGCCCGTCACACAGGGCCGGGTGCTGGGCACTGAGCCCATGTGCATCGGGTGATGCATCCTCCTTCTCTGCCCGCTTGGCTCCAGCACCCTAACCTGTCCCTCTCTCCCTGACAGACGTGCCCGTGGAGAAGCTGGCCGCCATGCCCGCCTTGCGCAGCATCAACCTGCGCTTTAACCCGCTAGTTCGACATGCTGATGTCTCCGGAGGACGCGCGGGCCTCCCCACCCTAGGCCTCCCTCCTCATGCCCGCCCAGCAAGGGACAGAGGCCACCTGGCCTGGCGCCCTGAGGGGAGGGAGTCCCACGAGCCCATGGGAGGCCAAGTTTGGGGGGCTGGGGGCGGGCGGGCTGAAGAGTGTGTGGCGGGAGGGGTGTGGCGGTCCAGGATAGATAGCGTAGAGCAGTAGTGGGCCCTGGAATGCCCGGAGGGAGGAGGCGAGGAGGGGGCTGGAGCCCAGACTCTGGGCACTCACAGCTTCTGTGCAAACCTGGGCAGATCCTCTGAGCCTTACAATTTGAGGAAAGGGGCAATGGCAGGGGCTTTTGCCTCCTTTGGGCTCCCTAAAGGCTTTTGGGGGAACACATGCCTCCAAGTTACCTTCGAATCATTGGTACCTTCTGGGCCCACGGATGAGCGTCGCTGAGCGTTTTCCAGGCCCTTGTGGGTTCGAGGCCTTGTTTCTAGTGCTGAAAGCCAGTGGCTGCCATAAGAGGGACAGAAGACAATCTCCATCTATTTATTGATTCCTGAGAACTGACCAGGCTGAGGCCTTCCACAGTGCCCCGTCCTCAGCCCTGTGGGTCCCTGGATTGGCGGGAACCTGAACCAGGAGTCATGGGAAAGCTGTGGAGACAGTGTGGCCCGACACTGTAGCAGGGTTGAGAACGTTTGTATAGGAGCCCAAGAACCAGCAGGCCGGCAAGTGGAGAGCAAATCAAGTAGGCTCTGTCCTTCCTCGTGACTAAGACATCGGTGGGGTAGGAAGTCAGGAGTGCCCCATCCCTCCCCTGGGCGTGAGCAGGGGTGCCTGGCATCAGCCCTTCTGCTGCAGGAGAGGTGGCCCAGAGAGAAGCAAAGCCATTTGCACCTGTGCCACCCTCAACAGTCTCCCTCAGGCAGGAGTCTGGCTGCCTTGTCGCTGGTCCACACAGGGGCAGAAGGCACTATGGACCATTGGATTCGTGGCCAGCCAGCTCCCAGGCCACCACCCAGAGCCCTGATGACCTAGTCATCTCTAGGCCCTCAACCTGGAGTCTAGAGTGTGGCCAGATAATTGCGTGACCAACCATCTCTGTTTGCCCGGGACCTAGGGGTTTCCTGGGACGTGGGACTTTCAGTGCTAACACTGGGATGACACCCGGCAAACGGGCAACTGGTCCCTCTACCAGGAGAGAGCCTGAGGCTCTTGCTTCCTGACAACACCTGTGGTTTGGAGAACCTCTGACCCCTTGATCCCCAGGTATCTACCTCCCACCTTCTCATCTGTGGAGCAAGCAGACTCAGAGCCCACCTTGCCTGGTCTGTGGGAGACACCTGAGGCCCCAGGACTCAGAGCAAGCCAGGCTACCCGGATCCTACATTTGTGGACCGGGGGCCAGTCTTCCACTCCCAAGGTTAGGCTGTTCAGAGCTCAGACCACCGCTCAGAGCACTAACCCTTTATCAGAATGCTCCCCGTTCCAGTCCCCCTCTCCAGCTCCGAACCCTGCCCCCGCTCAGGCCTTCTGTCTCCTGGTGAGAGGCTGACAGGTTGGGCCGTTGTGGCCCGTTGCTGAGCGCTCGGTGTTCATGTTCGCTCTGCTCATCTCCCAAGGCCTGGTCGGTGAAGCTCTGGAAAAAAGGGTTTTCAGGGTGAGGAGGCTGAAACGGGATCTTCTAGGGCTTCCGAGTTCAGCCATGGACGCTGGGGACAAGTGAGTCTGCAGTCCAGCCTAGGCTGTCCTGGTCCCCGCTACCCCCCAGCCTGTGTCTTGGAGTGGGGTTTCTCCTTGTCAAAGAAGGGGCGTACTTTTCCGACATGCACAAAGGCATTGTATGGCTAGAGCTTTGCAACTCAAGTATGGTCCGTGGGCCAGCAGCATTGGCGTCCACGGGAGCTCGTTAGAAACGCAGAATCCCAGGCCTCACTCCAGACCTCCGGAATCAGAACCTGCATTTCAAAAGATCCCCAGGTGATTCCTATGAGCACTTTACTGTTTGAAAAGCAGAGGCCTGGGGTGACCCTCGGGATGTCCTCAGAGTGGAGGGTGAAGGTTCTCAGCTCTCCGCCTGCTGACAGGGTCCGAGTCTGTGCTCATCCCCCTCCCTAAAGCAGTCCCCAGAGACCTTGGGCCTCTTAGATCTTTCCAGAGTCTGTGTGGCACTCCCAGTGAAGGGACTGACCCAAAGCCACCAGGAGAGGAGGGCTGGGTTTGTCTGGCCCTCTGGAGCCCTGCCTTTCTGGGTAACCTCTGCATGCTGAGCTGCTGCTTCCCCGGGTCCTCACCTCAAGCCCTCTGAAGGGGATGCTTCTGGAAGCTGTTTTCTACTCTGTTTGGAGAGTTTGCCCTTGCCTGCTGGGAAAGCTTGGGCATCAGAGATGGCCCCAAATCAAAGCCCACTGTGTGAGTGAGCCCTTAGTTTCAGTCTGCAATAAAGAACACGTTGGTTTCATCTGCCTCTTGGTGTTTGATTTATTCTCACAGCACACATCTCTCGTGGCCAGAGTGTTGATCCCACTGTCAGCGAAGAGGAGGGGCCGCCCCTCTTGCTGGAAGCATGAGGTAAAGCAGCTCGGCTGGGGTGAGGCTTGGAACATTCACAGTGGGCAGAGGCACAGCCAGGCAGAGTTGATGCCTGCCCTGACGCTGTGCTGCTGCAGAGCGCTAAATATCAGCTGGGGGAGACCCGGTGCCTGCGGAAGCATGAAGGAACCTGCTGTGCCCCCACTTCTCCCTGACTGATGCCAGAAATTCTACCCTTAGCGATCGATTTCTCAGGGTCCAAAGTTCTGAAGGAGGCGTCTCTGGACCAGCAGCAGCGTCCAGCGAGCGGGTTAGATAGCTCCCCCCCACCCCATATCTACAGAATCAGATGCTCTGGAGGTGGGGCCCAGCACTCGGCTTTAACAAGCCCTCCACGTGTTCTGATGCAAGTTAGAAACTGCTTCTGGGTTCAAGGTTTAAGTCAGTTTTTGTTTTCTAAATCTGGGAGGTCAGCCTGAGTTTGCCTTGAGTTTTAGGCTAGACTCGCCATCATTTTTATTTAACAAACACGTATAGAGCTTAGTGCATACCAGGCAGTGTCCAAGCACATTACAGATATTAACTCATTTAATCCATCGAAAAACCACAGTGAGCTCTGTGAGTTGGACAAATGCTTTTCCCCTCCCTGGACCCCGACTGCTGTCTGCAAAGGGAAGGGGCTGTACTAGGAGATCCCTGAGCGCCTTTCCACAACTCACCTGGTCACTGTCTCTCTGATTCTGGGGGCTCTGCTATAGCTGTCTTCAGTGGACTAGCCTGGACTCAGGCTGCTGCCCATCCCCACCCCAAAGGTCAAGCAGAAGACTCCCCCTGACTCCGTTTCTTCTTGCTGAATGAATGCTGGCTCACCAGAAATATCACAAATTGACCCGTTGGTCAGACAAAGCTGAGCCGGCTCTTCTCCGAGTAAGGGACAGCTTGACTACGTCTTCCCAGCGTGTCAGCATGGGGAGGGCAAAGTCACGGTAGTGAGATCTCGAGTCTGGTTTCAGGTGGGGCTTTCAGTGCAGCGGAGGACGCCTCGACTAGGATTGCATAAAGATTGTGATATAGTTTAGCATCGACTAGGATTGCATAACGATTGTGATATAGTTTAGCATCGGTGGACACAACAAAGAGACGTTTTAAGGCGAGGAGTTCAAAGAGTCTTAAGCTTAAGTCTTAAGCTCTCTTTTGATGGTATTTACTGAAGAGTCGGGCACTTTGATGTTCATTTAAATGATTCTTTCTGGAATTTCCTAGAATGAACAACACAATGATTTACAACTTTTACTTCCTGGGCAAGAGTTTCCTGGAATAGTACTGTTGTGTTGAAGAGGATGGGATACAAAGACTTATTAATGTCGACAGTAAGCTGTGTGCGACTAGAGGGTCGTTTCGTTTCGTTTTGTTTGAGAATACAGCTGACATATTATATTATCTTCAGGTGTATAACAATGATTCAGTATGTGTATATACTGCAAAATGACCATCACAATAAGTCTAGTTAACATCCATCACCACACATAAAGGGTTTTGGTCCTCAGGCTCTCCCAAATTCAGTGTTGGACGAAAGGGCCTTACTTTGGAGCTGCCATTTACATGAAACATGCCTGTCCCTTCTCAGAAAGCTGGCCCTGGGCGGGGACCAGTTCCTGGAAGGGTGAGCGTTAGCAGGGGCCCAGAAGGGCTGGGAGAGTTGCCAAGGCCAGGGAGGGCAGGCCTGAGAGACCACGTCACTGGATCGCTGGGCAGGTCATGGGCTGGGCCGGGCCCAGGGGCAGCCGGATCATGCTGTGGACCGGGTGGGCTGGACCCATCCCTCAGAAAAGGCACACAAGCCCAGATACTTTAGGTCCAAGCAGGAGCAGTCACTGAGCGCCTACTGTTTATCAGCACTGGGCCAGCACTTGTATGTTTTCTCGTTTACTGTCAGCAACAGCCTCTTGGTGCTCACTCTGCAGATGAGGACAGGCGTAGGGCTTGGGGGTTGGTGTGTGGCTCGGAAGGAGCAGAGCTGGGGTTTGAACTGGGAGGCTGGCTCGGGTGGGAGAAGCGATTGCTTTTTCCAACTCACACCTTCCTTCTCCCATCACATTCCTGTGAAGAGGCTCTGAGCCTTGCTTCCCTCATCTGTAAAATGGGTGCAAAGACTGCCCCCTATAATGCCACAGGTGGTGTAGGTAAGTAGCCCTTGGTGATCAGCATTATGCCCATTTCACACACCCGAGAGCTTCCTGACCCATCTGCTTACACCTGCCCTTGTGTGGACAGCTTTAGTGCCCTGACAAGAACCTTGCCTCTCTCAGGCGAGCACAGAGCTGTTTGTCACACATCCCTGGGGCACATCTGGATGTTGATGGGCACATCTGGATGCTGATTCCCACAGGGAATGAGAAGACTGACAGCTCACCGCTCCCCCCATCTTCACAGTTCAGGGATCTGTGAAGTTCTGCCTCGGGCTACCAAGGACAACTAATAACTCAGGACAATGAGGCATTCAAGGTCTTGGCCAGGAGCCAGTTGGGGTTCATGCTACTCTGTGTACCTCCAGATTCTGAACAGCCAAGAGCACCCTGGCACCCTCTCTCCTGTAGACAGGAAGCACTTAAATTAGGATGTCTTCAGGGGTGGACCCTGCAGGACCGCCACACCACACAACTCCAGTGGTGCCAGTCAAAACGCATTCTAACTTATCGACGCCAGTTACCTAGAAAATAACGTGCATGGGCTCCGGGAGTTGTACAAGGGATGTCTGGACTATATAAGAGATCCAGTCACTAGGATCTTTTTAGATGCAGATTCCAGGCCCACCTGAGCCCCAGTAAACCAGCCTCAAAGGAGGGCCCACACCTCTGCACCTTAATGAGTCTCTGTTTCTCCCTCACACAGCACCCAGAGTATCCTTTTATTTTTATTTATTTATTTTGGACGTGCTGCGTGGCTTGTGGCATCTTAGTTCCCCGACCAGGGATTGAACCCAGGCCCTTGGCAGCAAAAGTGCAGAGTCCTAACCACTGGACCGCGAGGGAACTCCCCAGAGGATCCTTTTAAATCCTAAGCCACTGTCTGCGCATGTCCCGCAGGGGCTCTCCATGGCACTTCAGTGCAAAAGCCAAGTCCTCACAATGGACTTTAAGACCTGGCATGGTCTTCCCTCCATTACTCCTCTGGGCTTCACTACTGCCCCCTTCCTCACTGTACTCCAGGCACACTGGCCTCCCATGGTTCCTCCATCCCTCGGAGCGGCAGATGACCAGTATGCATGACCTGAGGGAGGATGGGCATCCCCCAGTCTCCCCCACTAGCCTGTCACTGTGCCTGAAATCCCACCAGAAGGAGAGCATTGCTTTTGGCTTAGCATCACCCTCTCCCTGAGATCCTATCCCAACCCTTGACAGAATTGCGAAGGGGATTCCTATAGACAAAGCTGAGAGGTTGGATGGGACTCTGGCTCCTCAGAGCGTGATTCTCAGATGAGCAGCATCAGGGGCACCTGGGGGCGTGTCACACCTGCAGAGGCTGGGTCGCTCCCCTTACCTTCTGAATCAGAATCCGCATTTTAACCCCCCCACATGATCCATGGGCACGTTAAAGTTTGAGAAGCTTGGCTTTTGATGACTCTGTGATCCCCTCTCCCCTTCTCAAAGTCCCTGTGATAGGCAGTGCCAAAGTGTAATTTTGGTACTCGCAGTGGGTCTTGCAGTGGGTCTCTGCCTTGCCCACATATTAGGATCACCTGGAAAGTTTTGAAAAAATACTGATTCCTAGGCCCTGCCTGCCAGCAACTCTGATTCAATTGGTCTGCACTGGATCCCAGCACTGGTGGTTTTTTTCTTAAAAGCTCCCTTGTGTGATTCTAAGGTGCAGCCAAGGTTGAGAACCACTGGCCTATAGAGATTTAAGAAGTTGCCGGGCTTCCCTGGGAGCGCCGTGGTTAAGAATCCGCCTGCCAATGCAGGGGACATGGGTTCGAGCCCTGGTCTGGGAAGATCCCACATGCCGCGGAGCAACTAAGCCTGTGTGCCACAACTACTGAGCCTGCATGCCACGACTACTGAAGCCCGCGTGCCCAGAGCCTGTGCTCCACAACGAGAAGCCACCTCAATGAGAAGCCCGTGCACCACAACGAAGAGTAGCCCCCACTTGCCAAAACTAGAGAAAGCCCACACGCAGCAACGAAGACCCAACACAGCCAAGAATAAATAAATAAGTCAATTAATTTTTTTAAAAAAAGAAAGAAGTTGCAAAAGGGCCCTGAGCTGAATTCATCCCACAGATGTATTTTGTTTGGCCTGCACAATGTTTAGAAGTAATTTTGAGTTAGTTTCTCAATAATTTTAAATTGGGAGCTGAAATTTTTCATGAAAAATATCTGGGTTTCTGGCTTCTGAAAAATCAGAAAAGCTGACAACCCTGAGCCTACATTCTGATGGCAGTGATCTCCTGGATCTGGAAGCCAGGCAGGAGTGCCCTAGTGGCCACACCTGGCCACATTCATTTATGCACTGGCCTCACCTGCCCCGCCCCTGTAGGCCCCCAAGTCTGACACCTGGTTAATGTTCAGCCTGTGCAGAGGTGTGTCTTTCCGGAGGACAGCACAGCAGGAGGAGCGGCCAGCAGGACAGGGGACAGATGATGAACCGATTTAAAAAGAGGTGGGATTTCCAGGTTTGTGTCCACTGGGAGCAGATTAGTGATCACCAGATGATTTGCTTCTAATCCCACCTCTGTTTTCACATTGATGCCAAGAATGTGGACTTAAGCAACTATGTAACTTGCTCAAGGTTACACACTAAGCAGAACTTGTTTGAGAACCGGAGGCTCCTGACTCCCAGACACAGCCTCACGCAGCCTAACACATGGCACACTGCCAGCCTGGACTTCAGCCAGGTTGCTTGGCTAAGCCTCAGTTCCTCCAAATTCACCACAGCCCATTAAACCCTCCCTCCCTTGGCTGGCGGTTCCTGTTTTGCTTTCTCCAAGGAGAAAGGCAGTCCTTCAGTCATGCGATTGCCCCTCTGACCTCCCTCAGTGCATCCAGAAAGCTTGATTTAAGAAGATCACCCTGGGCTTTCCCGGTGGCGCAGTGGTTGAGAGTCCGCCTGCCGATGCAGGGGACACGGGTTCGTGCCCCGGTCCGGGAAGATCCCACATGCCGCGGAGCGGCTGCACCCGTGAGCCGTGGCCGCTGAGCCTGCGCGTCCGGAGCCTGTGCTCCGCAAAAAAAAAAGGAAAAATCACCCTTTACCTCCTCCGCCGCCCTTCCCTTCAGGCCCTTCTCCAAGCAGGGGTCCACATGGATTCCAGTTAGCACAGGAAATGCTCCTCCCTTCAAGGACCTTCTCCATCCCACTGCCCTCCTGCCAGCTCCTGGCATCCAGCTTTTCAGATGGAAATCAGTTCCCAGGAAGGTGAGGCTGTCCGTGCAAAGACTCCCTGGGGCACAGCACTTGAACCCAGCCACAGCTGTTGGGGGTGCGGTGGAATGGGAAGCAGCATCCCTGAGCATGAGGGGCGAGGCCAAGGGCTTGGCCAGAATGGGCAGAGCGGGAAGCCCTGAAGGGCAAGGAAGTGGTGGGTCTCCTCGAGATGAACAGGGATTGCTTCTGTGCCCTGGATGACTGCACTCATAGTTTCTCAGATGCTCCCAGAGGACCAAGAACCTTGAGGGTAGGCTGGGGTGGGGGGCAGCAGGGCCAATGCCCTAGGAGTCCAGAGGAATGATCTGCCTCTTTCCTCCACTGTCCATCTGTGTAATATTGGGTAAGTCATTAACCTCAGTAGCTTCACCTGTAAAAGAAGAGTGACGATGCCTGCTTGACTGAAGGTTCGGGGCTGGGCAGTACCCCAGACTGACGGGCAGGTGAACCTGGGAGGAGGCATGATCTGAAATAGAGCAGTGGCAGTCAGGTTTCCCGGGAGGCCCTTTGGAGGAGGGAGGGGAATGAGAGGGGAAACTTTTTAAATCTTCATGGAAAGACCTTTACCCAATCTATCTGTGTAGCCTCCACCCATAACTTTGGGGATAAGGAAGGACACTGTGTCAGTGGTACTTGCCTTTTTATCCTCACAGCAGCCTTGAGAAGAAGATGATAAATCCCATTTTACAGATGGGTAAAATGAGGTTAGAGGACTTAAGCGACTTACGCAGGGCCACACAGATAATAAATGGTGGAGACAGAATTCACACACAGGTCTTTGTATCCACGGCACTGCCCTGCCTGGCCCTCAAAGGCTGGACCACTGAGTTTGTTTTGAATGGTGCCACATGTACTTGGGCACGGTACAAAGGTTCCGATGGTGAAAGAAGGAAGTCTGCAGAAGAGGAGGGGGAAGGAAGGAAAAGAGGCTCTGTGATCCAGAATGATTTAAATAAAAAAGACCAGGTGGGGGAATTGACCACAAGCTTAAATTAATGCACCAGAATGATGTGGCTGCTAAAGAAAGAAGAAAGGGAGGGGAAAAAGAAGGAGGAACCAAGAAAAGGTGAGACTGAACTATTCAAAGCCTAGTGCCCACATAAATATAGCTCATATTTATTGAGCACCTTCTATGTTAGGCACTGTTGTAAGTGCTTTGCTATATGGTAGGCACTATTATTATCCCTATTTTTTAGATGAAGGGAAACTGAGGCACAAAGAGGTTATATAACTTTCCCAAAGTCACACGTACAATAAATGGCAGTGCTGGACTGTGCAGATTTTACAGCCTTGTCCTGAACTCTGTATTGGTCAAGGGGGCTTGATATGACTTGTCGCAGTTCTGGGTCCTATCAGGGAGACTTCAAGGACTGCAAGCACTTCCACAGGAAGGTGGACTCAAGATAGGAATGATATGATAACTAACTTTTATCGAGCTCTTACTCTGAGCCAGGCACTATTCCAAGAGCTTTACACAGAGGAACTCCTTTCATCTTCACAATATACTCTAGGGGATAGACATTATCCCCATTTTACAGATGAAACTGAGGCAAATCACAGGAAGCAAAAAGCCCAAAGAAACTCAGGTGTTTCACCTGCAGAAGGGCAGACTTGAGAGGGTGCCCTCCCTCCCTCCAGCTCTCTGAAGGGCTGTCCTGGGGAAAAGAGAGTGACGTGAAGGCAGAGAACCCACTGCTGGTCATTAGGATGGGGACACCTGCCCAGGTCAGGGTTACACTCAGTAACCTCTAAGGCCCTTCCAGTCCTGAGACTCTGCCAGCCATTTGGGGCAGAGGACAGGCTAGAGGGAGAAGGGAGACTAGGAAGAAGCCTGGTGGGAACCATTTGCCCAGAGTCCCCCCAGAATAATCCCCAATAATGGGAAGAATGGGACGTTTACTCTCTTCCATCTGCCTGGAACCTGGGATCATCATTCATAGGACAAAAGTCTATGGTGGTGCCTGACAGGGGCTGGAATGGTGGGAGGGAGATGGCCTCCTACCCAGCTCAACGGACCATTTGTTGGGCATCTACTACATGCTGGGCAGAAACTTTGACGTCATCTCATTTACTTCCCTAAAAGGCATTTCATAAATGCAGAAACTGAGGCTCAGGTGCAGGTAAGACACTTGCCCAAGGGTAGACATCTGGTGAGCGCCTGGCCAGTTAATTCCAGAGTCAGTGGTCATCTACTGACACGTTGTCACTGCTCTCCTTGCCCTCCTGTGTATCACAGCTGCCTCCATCCCCTTCTCAGGAGGGCCTCAGGGCCCTGGACACCAGGCTGGGTGGCTGGGGGTCAGGCTGGGGTGAGACGAGGACGAGGAGTGGCGCTGGGATGGGAGTCACGGGGAGAGGGACACAGAGTTATCGGATGTCGCGGCCAGGGCTGCAGTGGTCAGTGGGTTGTCCTCTACTTTGGAGGGGTGCTCCGTCCCTGCGGAGGGAGTCACATCTGGGAGGCGACCCGGGGCGCCCAGGCTCGGACGGACGCTGCGGGCAGGGGGCGCTGCGCAGGCAAACGTGTGCCGGGTGCCATGGCGACGGCGCGGCGCGAGCCCCCTCCCTCTGGACTGGGAGGGCGGGCAGCGGGCAACGGGCAGCAGGCAGCAGAGCGGGGAGGGTAGGTGCGCTGCTCGGGAGCCTTCAGCCCTGGCCGCTGCCCGGCCGCTTCCGGGCGGCAAGGGGAGCGAGACCCCGCGCAGGGCTGGGGCCTGCGAGCGTACGCCCCTCCGTCCGCTTCCGCCGGGCCCTGGACCAGAACCGCCAAGCGCAGAGGCTGGGGCGCGCGCCAGCAGCCCAGCGCCGGAGACCCGCGGTCCCCTGCAGGCTCACAGGGGACCGCTGCCTCCCTCCGTCGGTGACTGTCCCAGAGCGGGCCGGAGTGGGCAGCATGGAGGGTGAGTGACCCCCGGGGCTGGGGCTGGGGCTGGGGCTGGGGTTGGGGGTGGGTGGGTACCGACTAAGGAGCAGTGAGCCAAGAGAGAGGAAAGGGACTGGGGGGGGTCTCATCGGGGGCTGTCCAGAGCCCAACACTGTGACACTGTGTGTATGTGTGTGTGTGTGTGTGTGTGTGTGTGAGACAGACAGACACACACTGAGAGAGGGAGAGAGAGAAAGACCTAGAGGGCTCTGTAGTGTGTGTGCGTGAATATGTATGTGTGAGAAACTGAGAGAGAGAGGGAGGGGGTAAAAGACCTGGAAGCCTCTGTCCCTGTGTGCATAGGACACTCCCTCCTGCCTGGGCAGGGGATCCTTTGAAACCGGCTGAGGACAGCTTACCTATTAGCTTTAGAGTAATTGCCATCCCTTCCAGCAGGCAAAGTCACAGAGATGGAATTCTACACAAGATCTCAATGCAGAATTTCCCTCCCTGGGAGAAAGGAGAGGGAACTATGGACCTGACCTCCAGGACTTTAAGGGATAGGGACCCCAGGCATAAGGCTGCTTCCTCCAGCCTTACCAGGTGGGGGTCCAGACGCCCCTCTCAGCCAGTGTAGGAAGGGAAACCATATTTGGGCAAAGAAACTGGAGGACTGAGGGCTGGTCCACTGGCTTGCTGGGTTTCTTTGGGGTTTTGCCTAAACCTCTCCGTGCTACTGGTTACCCATCTCTTGAATGGAGAAACTTACATTCAGCTGGTTTCACAGAGTGGCTGTGAGGGTAAAATAAGACAAGATGTGTTGAACAAAATCATACCTGTAAAAGAAGGCTGCTCCAGGAGGTAATAGAACCCAGAAATGCCAAGCAAGGCATTGCAAACACTGCTGGCAAGAGAGAAAAGGGAGTTTTACAGAACATCGTGTGCAGCTGCATTTGTAGCTTTCCAGTGAGTTAGGGTTGAAAAGTGCACACACACAAGATACCATGAGAAATGCAGAACCGAAGTGTCAGTGAACGGAAGCCAAGGAAAACTGGTGAAGACAGAGCAAAGAGCTTTCAAAGTCTACGTAAGGACAGCAAATGAACCTGCTCGGGGCTTGGGCATGTGGTGCTCATAACCTTTACGCACCAGGGAGAGCAGCCAGTGCAGGGCACAGGCACTTTTACTTCAAATGGTGGAAGGAGGAAATTGAAGCCCAAGATAGGTGATTGGATAAGGCGTCAAGCCACATACAATCCAAGCCCAGACAAATGACATCCCAGGGACCTGGAGCCATTTGCAGATGTAATTATTGCCTGAGAGGAAATGACAGAGAATGAAGGAAGTGCCAGAAAACTGAAGATGGGCAAATGTCCTGATTTTCAGAAAGGAAGGCGGAGGTAGATTAAAAAAAAACCCTAAACTGCTCAGATTGATACTGACCTCTATTAAAATTCCAGAATAAATTATCAAACATACAGTGAACACTTAGGAGACAATAAAGCAATCTAAGAATTTAGATTGCTTTATTTAGACACCTCTAAGAATTTAGACACATCTAAGAATTTTTTTCAAAGGATGCCATCCTGTACGCTTGCAAAGATATGTGCCCAAGCATTTTCATCACACTGCAAAATTGGGAATCATCCAGATGTCCATAAATTAAGTAAATTAAACGATGAGAGCACCTGCAACGGCATGCTGGATAGACATTAAGAACTGTGTTTAGGATTTTATTTACTGGCACGAAAATATGTTTACTGCCTACTGTGAGTAATTTTTTAAAAAGCAGGTTTTAGAACACATGTTCAGTATGATCCCCTTTATGCAAAATTACATAGGCTTATTATTGGATGTATATGTAAAGTATATGCAAAGAGATGGTCACTAACATCTTTGGGTGCTCCTGCTTCTGAAAGCATACCCTAAGAGAGCTTATGCCTGGAAGCAGAGGTCAGGAGAGTAAGATGGGAAAGGGAGAAAAGGCAAGAACCAGAACCAGGTGTGTGGACGAGCTGGGTTCAGCTATGGGCCAGTAGGGTTCTCTCTCTCTGGTCGCCTTCTGAGAAAAGTGCAGAATGCACCTGAGATTTTCGCCACGCAAGATGGGGAGCCGACTGCTGTTTGTTCCTCTCCACTGGCTGTACTCCCACACGTCTAGGTTGTTCCCGTTTGTGGCCTCAAAGAAAGCAAACCAGAGAGAGCCCTGGTGCAGGCTCGATGAGGCACTGGAAGTGCAGGGAACTGTCCACCCGGCCAGAATCTTCGGGACGCGGCTGGGAGCATCACAAGCGCATCGGGCATGAGGGTCATCTCTGGGTGTGAAATTTCAGGGATGTTTATTTTACCCTCTTCTTTTGTCGTGCTCAGAACTGCTTTATAGTAAGCACATTGGTTTTTTTTATAAAAACAAAACAATCTTTTTCAAAAAGAAAGAAAATAATGTAGTGGTCATTAGGAACATATTAGTGCTCACTAAGAACAGATCAGGCTAAACCAACCACATTTCCTCTTTCAGACTGGGTTTCCAAGAGGTAGAAAGATGAATTACGAGATTTCAGCAG
>NW_006781346.1:286572-313919 GCF_000442215.2 Lipotes vexillifer
GACCCTGCTAAGTTCTCTTATGAGAGCCCTGTGAACTGATGGAGAGTTGCGGGAAGGGGGCTGGAGGACTGATGGCGGGGCTTTCATTAGGACTTCAATGCAGCTTAGAGGTCCCTCGGACTCTGACCTTGACATGACATTAAATAATTTAGAGGGAAAATAAAAGGCATGCTCATGAAATCTGTGGATAAGAGCCATGACACCCGCGCGGCAACAGTTCAAGATTTAAATGAAGGGTATCTGAACATTCTGGAATGCTGGATCAAAACCAAGAAAGTGAGATGTAAATGGAAGTGAAATGCAAAGTCCTGAATTTAGGTCCCCCCCAAAATCAATTGCATACGTTTCAAATAGGGGAGATCTGGTTTGTAATCTTGAGGAAAGTTTCTGGGGAGATCAAAATGGATTGACAGTGAGATAGGTCTAGAATCCTGCTTGCTGAAGAGACACTGAGATGTTCAGGGTGGGAAAAACGGCAGGGAGAGGGGGATGGCCTTGGGGACAGGTGCCCATTCTTGTTCTGTGTGGCTTCAGGGAGCAGAACTGGGGCAGGTGGGGACAAGTTACAGTAAGACAACTCAACTCAACAACAGGAAGAACCTTCCGTCCCTCAGAGTTGGCCTAGAAGCTGTGTGCTTACCAGGTCTCATTGACCAAGGGTTACGGACTGGCCGGATTACTGACTGGAGGGCAGAAGGAGGTATTCTTGGGTGGCTGGCCCCAAAATAGGATCTGGATGGTCTCTGAGGGCTTGCAGACAGACACTGCGGTCTGCCCAGCCTCCTGCAGAGCTGCTGGGGTCAGTGGGCAGTAGTCCCCCTCAGGCCTTCCACCCTGGGCCTTGGCTGCGTGGTATGCTGTGCAGTGAGACAGCAGAGGACAGCAGTCCCCACCCCCACTCCCAGCCCAACCCCAGCCTAGAGGCGTCCTCAGAGCCCCTGGAAGCCTCCACAGCTGCCTGCCCGGCCTGGGAGCTCCGTGGCTGAGGGAGGCCAGAGGCTGGGAGGATGTCTGCTCACACTGCCTGGCGGTGGGTGACTTGTGGGGAAGTGGCCCATGCGGGGGAAGGTCACTGGAGAGAGGAGGGGAGAGGAGCAAGCTCGCTGGTGTCCCTCCAGCACGGGACACAGAAGCTTCTTGGAAGTCCAGGTGGGTTCTGCTTTTCCGTGCCCCCGGAAATGTTGCCAGAGACACTGTCAGAGTTGGGAACCACCAAAGTAGTGAGTATTTTAATCATATTTATCAGAGTTTCCTTCTGATTAGAACGGTTAAAACTCAGGTTAGTGAAAAGGAAAATAAGAGTCACTTAAAACACCCGCTGTGAATATACACTGTTAACGTTTTTGTGTTTATTCTTTGTCATTTGTTTGGAGTGACACACACACACTTTTATATGGAATACAGTTTATAATGCGTGTACATACTATTTTGTACGCATTTCAACCTTGGCCAGAATTTTCCCTCACACCATCAGAACTTGTTCTGTTCCTTAGGTGAACCCCTAGAAGTGGAACGCCTGGCTCCGGGTGTGAGTCTGGTGTCAGGGTGCTGAATGGATGTGCCCCAGTTG
This sequence comes from Lipotes vexillifer, assembly GCF_000442215.2. Lineage (NCBI taxonomy): Eukaryota > Metazoa > Chordata > Mammalia > Artiodactyla > Lipotidae > Lipotes > Lipotes vexillifer. Next base: position 288,143 of record NW_006781346.1, read on the forward strand.
CAAAGGCTGAGCGGATGTGTGCCTCTCCAACGCCCCGCAGTGCACAGCCACCCTCTGGCGTCACTGAGCGCTTTTCCTCTCTGTGAATCTGATTGATGGAAAGCTTACCCCTGTGTTCTTTTAAAATTGCATCTCTTTGATTACAAACGAACTTTTTGTCTCCCGTGTTCATTAGTCATCTGTACTGTGTTGTGTCGTGTTCTTCTGTGGGTCCCCAGTGGCTCACAGCCCAGGCTGTGTTCACCCAGGAGGCTCTTGGGAAGTGGGTGCTGAATGGTGAACCCAGGTCTCTAGTCTGGGGCTGAGCTCCCAGGTGGTGGTACCAGGGCAGACAAGCAGGTGGCTATAACGATGAAGGTATTAGTGGGAGAGCTGTGAACTCAGTACCCAGACGGATTCTGTGCTCAGGAACCTCATTTTGGTGTTGATTTACCTTTCAGGCTTTGCAGGGAGGCCCACACTAAAAGTATTATAAAAATATCATGCTCAGATTCATTGAGCAGGTTAGTACTGTCAGTAGGTCTGCTGCTGGGCTAACACGTATTGAGTGCCACGTGTCCCACATTCTGCCGAGTTCTCTTCATACGTTATCTCACTCTTTTCAGTAAGTGTGAGCTTATCTCCCTTTTGCCAGTGAAGGCTTTGGTTTCCAGAGAGGTGATGACTTACCCGAGGTCATAGCCAGGAATTGTGTGTTTCCACTTTAAAGCTGAGAACAATAAGTTCCCACATAGATGAGGACATGTCTTAGTCAGCTTGGGCTGCTATAACAAAATACCATAGACTGGGTGGCTTATATAAACAACTGAAATTTACTTCTTACAGTTCTGGAGATTGGGAAGTCCAAGATCAAGGTGCCAATCCAGTGTCTGGTGAGGACCCGCTTCTTAGTTCACACACGGGCTCCCTGTGTCCTCAGGTGGTGGAAGGGGCAAGGGAACTCTCTGAGGTCTCTTTTATAAAGGCGCTAATCCCATTCATGAGAGCTTTCCCTCATGACCTAATTACAGTTGACCCTTGAAAAACACGGGTCTGAACTGCGTTGGTCCACTTATACCCAGATTTTTTTTTTCAGTAGATGCGTACTACAGTACTGAACGATCTGTGGCTCATTGAATCCATGGATGTGGATCCACAGATACGGAGGGCTGACTGTAAAGTTATATTCAGATTTTCAACTGCACAGGGGTCCGAGCCCCTAACCACCCCATGTGTTGTTCAAGGGTCAACTATACCTCCCAAAGGCCCTACTTCCAAATACCATCACACTGGGGAAAAGGTTATAGCATATGAATTTTGAGGGGACACAGATATTCCATCTATTGCCCGAAGTCACCAGGAAGGAGAGCCGGGATTTCCCAGTCTGTGTGCATCCACTACCTTCAGGGTCTTTGGTCCAACTCCTTTATCTGTGGTTCCCAGACTGGAGTGTCCATCAGAATCACCTGGAGGATGCGTTAAAACAGAGATACCTGGCTTCTGGTTCCCTGGGGTTTCTGGTTCCCTAGATCAGGGGTGGTTCCTGAGAATCTGCATTTCTAGCAAGTTCCAGGTGACGCTGATGCTGCTGGCCGGGGACCACACACTGAGAACCAGGGCACCCGCATCTTCTCTCTGGCCCCAGACTTTCAGTGGCTCACAGCTTGATCTCTCAGATCATCAGAATGCCCTGGAGATAACCATTATTATACCCTGAGACCTCCAGGAAGCTCCGCGAGTAGAGGAATGGCTCAATTGGGTTCAGCGGATGAAATTTTCACAGGCTGCAGTATATCCGCAAGGGCACCAGGCAGATCCCAAGAAGGACGAGGCCAGTTGTTAATGAGGTCTCCGGCTGCTGGCTTGGGGCCCAGGTCGGGTGGGAGGCCTGCCTGCCTCCAACCCATCTCACCACAGGCCAGGGGAGTTGCCAGGAACAGGAAGCAGTTTTTCCTCCTTGAGAATAAATGCCAGAAACTGGCCTAAGCATAGAGACTGATGCTCAGGCTCAGGGTCCAGGGATGGGCAGCGTTGCTCCCAGACACTTCTCAGGGCCAAATGAAAGGCAGTGGGGGAAACAGGCAGACTAGAGTTTAGCTGGGCAGGTTCTGGCAATTTCCTCTACCCATCCACACCCACAGATTTCCCCAAGTCACGCGGGTTGATTTTGAGGCTCAGCAAGGGTGAGCTATCTAGGGAGGCTCCCAGCAGACTCTGTGATTGGGGTTTCTTTCCAGAGGACCCTGGAGAAGGCCTTCCAACACCAGAAATGCCAGCCTTGAGCAGGAACCTGTCACCTGATGTCAGGATTTGTCTTTCCTTCCTTTTTCTCCTCATACAAATATTTATCCATTCAACAACCATTTAGTAAAGCATTTACAATCGTCAGGCCCTGATGAGATGCTGGGGATATGACCACCAACGAAAGAGTGAAGATCCCTGCTCTCCAGGACCTGACTTTCAAAGGTGGAGGAAAAAAACCAATAAACCTGGAAACAAATAAAATCGGCAGATTGAAGAAAATAAGCAGGATGCTGGGAGAGATAATAATGGGGCACCTAAATTAGAGTAATCGGGTACAGGCTTCTCGGAGAAGACAATGTTTAATTGAAAGCTAAAGGAGGGGAAGAGGCGGAGGGAATCGAAAGAGATAAAGGCATTGAGATTGGAAAGAGCAAGAATGTGTTGGAGGCATCATGAGGTGACCAGAGCACAAAGGGCAAAGGGGAGAGTAGCAGGGGGTGAGGCCAGTGATGACAACAGGAATCAGACCATGCAGTAAAGAGTTTGGATTGTATTCGAGATGCAATGAGGAGTCTAGGCAATAATTGTTTGTGGCTCCGTCTGAAAACATTGGTGAAAAGCTAATGGGGAACTTGACAGTGGAGGGATCAGGCTGACATCAGCTAAGCCCACTGATCACCCTTAGCATTAAGAAACAGACCGCCTAGGGCTTCCCTGGTGGCGCAGTGGTTGAGAGTCCGCCTGCCCATGCAGGGGACACGGGTTCGTGCCCCGGTCCGGGAGGATCCCACGTGCCGCGGAGCGGCTGGGCCCGTGAGCCGTGGCCGCTGAGCCTGCGCATCCGGAGCCTGCGCTCCGCAACGGGAGAGGCCACAACAGTGAGAGGCCTGCGTATCGCAAAAAAAAAAAAAAAAAAAGCCCAGTCTATCCTCTTGGAAGATGAGAAGCCACATGGAGGAGAACTAAGACACCATAGCACCAACCACCAGCCATGTGAGGGAGGTCATCTTGGACCTGCCAGCCCCAGCTGAGCCATCAGATGACCACAGCTGCATGAGTGATCCCAAGAGAGACCTACAGAAGGGCCACTCAGATTCCTAAGCCACAGTGCCATGTCACGAGGTTTTGGGGTGGTTCACCACATAATACGGAATAGAAACAGAAACCTTGCTTGGATCCTCACTCAAACAAACCAATTATTTAAAAAATTCTGTAACCATGAGGGAATTTTGAATGCTGGATAATTGATAATATTGTGACATAATGGTTATTTTTGTTAGGTGTGATAATGATACTGGGTTATGGATTTTTCTTGAGTCCTAATTTTTAGAGATACAATCTGAAATATTTATGAATGAAAGGAAGTGATGTGATTGTGCCTCAGAATAATCCAAGGAGAGTTGTGGGTATGGATGAAACAAAATTGGCCTTGAGATGGTAATTGTTGAAGGTGGATGATGTGTACATGGGGGTTCTTTATACTCTTCTCTCTCTCGTCATGGTTCATTAAACTATATACTCTTGTATATATTCACTATTACATTCTCTCTTGTACATGTTTGACGTATTAAAATAAAGATGTTTGGGTACAACCGGATGCCCCTGGAGGGCCTAAGCAGGGGAATATCATTCCCTCTTCTCACTGTGCACCCCAAACTTCCAGCTTCTCCCCCTCCACCGGCAGTCCCTCCACCCCCCTCCTGAGTGCCCCGCTGCACCTGCTGGTCCCTGTGGCTCCCACTGTGCCAGGTCACCGGCCTGTGCTCCCCCAGGGTCTTTCTAGCTTCCAGGTCCCAAGCCTCTGGCTGTCCTCCAGGCCAGTGGCTGAGCTCTGGATGCAACAGAAGATTCCCCTAAAGACTCCTCATCTCCTGGAACAGGCCACGTTCAGTCCCAGAGGAAGGCAGGAGGAGGGTTTACAAGACGACATCATGAGTCACCATAACTAATGACTTCCCAGAAGAGCTGTGGTTGGACACTCAGCCGCTCCCTTCCATACGTGTCTAGAGAGACACACACTGAAGCCTGGGATGAATTAGAGACACACAGAGCAGGACCAACTCTGTTGCAGACCCCTGTGTCCCCTTAAGCAAGTCTGGGAACCCCTCTGATCCCAGTTCTCCCATTTCAAATGGGACTAATACCTAACCTGTTTACCTCATGGGGTAACGGGGAGGGTTAGATCCAATAATAGACACGGAAGCGCTTTGTTAAATGCTGTGCAAATGAGGCAGCTGATACCACCATGGGAGGAGGTAAAGGATGTGTGGTGGCCTTGGCTTTGCATCGTCTTCCGCAGAACTTAACGTGTGCTTTCTTTGATCCTCAGCCCTGGTGCAGAGTCCCCTTTCGCTCGCTCTCCCCCTACGGCCTTCCTGCCTTCCCCAACTAAAGTTCTGTGGAGATGATGATGAGGGATAGCAAAGATTTTGAGGGTCTAATAGTTAGGATCCCAGAAGAAAACAAGTGGTGCACTCAGAAAGGATTTAACAGAATAGAGTTTAATAGAGAGACTTTACAGTGGGCAGGGGAAGGCAAGGGAACCAGCATGGGATGGTGACTCACCCAGCGACCGGCAGTCACAGGAAGCGGTCAGTGCAGAGAGGGAACGGTGTCACTGTGGCTCTGCAAGAGCTGGAGCCATGGGAGAGGAGTCACCCAGCAGGAGCTGTGCCCATGAAGACAGCCCCACAGGAGACCTGGTCCAGGCAGCGACAGAGTCAGGAGATGAATACCCTGACTTCTCTCTCCTCCATTCCTTCAAGCTCCTTCAGTGCCTCCCATTGGCTGAGTCCAGTCAAAAACCAGAGGGCAGGGAATAGAATCTAAAAAAGAGTGGATATATGTATACGTATGACTGACTCCCTTTGCTGTACAGCAGAAACTAACACAACATTGTAAATCAACTATATGCCAATAAACAAACTAACAAACAAACAAGCAGACAACCCAGAAGGCAAGGGAACTTGGGTCATATAGTCCTGATGTAATGTAGTCCTGAGAAGTCAGCCTCTGGGGCAGAGAGCAGGGCTGAGAAGGATGGAGGCTAGATGGGGCAGAGGGGGATTGTGTGCAAATGGAGAAGAGCCAACATTGGGACATGAAATGAGTGGTGGACAAGGCCGGGTGGGAGGTGTGAGATCCGGGTTTGAGTGGCTGCGGGGTAGAAGTCTTGCATCAGTGCATCCAGTTGCAGCTGGAGTTGAGTACATGATCTGGGTATTAGGGCAGGGGCAGGGTTTGGAGCGCAGAAGGATCTCACCAGCGGTGAGAAGTCAGTCATCTCTTCTTAGCCTGGGGTCCTGACCCGTGTGCTCCTTTGCTCCTAGGGGAGCCCTCCCAGCCTTCCAACAGCAGCCGGCCCCCATGCCAGAATGGGAGTGATGCCGAGGCCAACACTGCTGCAAACCTCACCTTCTCCTCCTACTACCAGCACTCCTCCCTGGTGGCTGCCGTGTTCATCGTGGCCTACGCGCTCATCTTCCTCCTCTGCATGGTGGGCAACACCGTGGTCTGCTTCATTGTGCTCAAGAACCGGCACATGCGCACCGTCACCAACATGTTTATCCTCAACCTGGCCGTCAGCGACCTGCTGGTGGGCATTTTCTGCATGCCCACCACCCTTGTGGACAACCTCATCACTGGTGAGTGGAAGCTCTAGAGGCAGCAGGAGTACCCCTACCCCTGAAATCATGGCTGGCCTGGTCTCTTGGCCGAGATGCCATCGTCTCAAAATCTCAAGACAGCCTTGTGGCTGAGGGATTCGACTAGAAATAATAGATATAATGAATTAATCATTTTCTACGTTCCAGGCATTGTGTGATTTACCCTTCCTGCATGATCTTAACTAATCCCCACAACAATCCAATGAAGTATGCGGTATTGTTATCCCCAGTGTATGGATGAGAAAACTGATGCGCAGAGTGATTAAGGGGCAGGTCTGTAGTTTACACGGCTAAGTGTCAAGTCCCGCATTCACACATCTATATTTCTAACCACTACACTGTTCAATCCTACTCTCCCAGGTAGCTGCCTTGGGCAGAACTAGAACCAGCGGGAAGAAGTGGGAGGGAGGCAGGTTTCCTCTGAATAAGGACCTGAAAACTTATTTGAGATGTTTTCCAACAAAAGAGTGTTCTCTCGTACAGGTATTGTGCTCCCTGTCACTGGGAGTGTCTAAGTAGGGACTGGCTGGCTGTTGAGCAGGGATTTTGTAGAAGGGATCCAAGCAGAACTAGACCACCCGACCGCTAAATTCCTGCCTATCATCCTGCAAATATCAGAACGATCCTACCGTCATCTGTTCTCTCTCCTGTGATTCGCCTTTCTTACTTCAGAATAAGCCTCCACAGACTAACTGGTGGGAAGGACTAGTTTCCAGAGCTGTGGAGACCCCTAGAGGTCTGCACCTGCAGGTTCTGAGCTCAGAGCTCCCAGGAACTCAGGATTCAAATGGACAGCCCCATTTGCAGTGGCTTAGCTGACTTGAGGCTGGGGGACTAGCAGCCTGTGTTTCTGTAGGTTCCAGGACCCAGAAAGTGGAGCCAGGGCTGCCAGCTTCCCGTCGGCTGTACTGGCTGTGCCTGGTGGGATCTTTAATCACAGCTGAATCCCAGGTTCTTTCAGGGCTGCTGAACAGAAACTGCATCCTTCCCAAAACACATAGGCAAACATATGCATGCATGCACACACGTGCAGAGGTGCACACACATACAGGCGCACACACGCACACCCCCCCCAGTTAACAATGATATGGTGAGGTCACTAGCGGGTTAAGGTGGTGTCTGCTGGTCCTTTTCACATGTGTAAATTTAAAAAATTGTTTAAATTGACAACACATTCACATGGTTCAATGGTCAAAAGCTAACAAAAGGTATCCAGTGAAAAGTGTTCCTTCCACCCCAGTGCTCTGGCCTTCCAGCTCTCTCCTGGGAGGGAACCGATGCTGCCCGTGTCTTGTATGTCTCCCCCAAAATACTTTGTGTAAGTACAAGCACTTTCCAAAAATATTTTATATAAGTACAAGCAAATTAAGGAAATGCTAACTTTCTAACCAGTCAGTTCTGCACCTTTACTTTTTTCCTGCTTAAAAATGTAGCATGTAATTTGTAAATAGGATTCATTAAAATTAACTTACATAGTGTAAGTTACTCCGTACTAATAAATGAAAGAGGTTTTTATTCTTTTTTTACAACTGTTTAGAATTCCATTGTATGGATGTACTACAATTGATTTAACCAATCTCTTTTTGATGGCTATTTACATTGTTTCTAACAGAATCTTCTGCAAGAAAAGAAAACTTCACATAGCTTTTCTTTCTTTGTTTTTGTTTCTGTTTTTTTGAATTCAGGTGCAGAGAGTTGAATTATTCGCATCCACTGTTCCTGGCACTATGTGACTTCACTGTGTTGGGAAGCCCCTTGTGTATCTTTATTCATTCCCTTCTGTACCCTTACCCCACTCCAAGCCCCCTCCCCCACTCATAAGCAAACATTCTATTAAATGTAATGTTTGTGATTTGCATGCATTCTTACAAAATGTGCATTGTACATGTGTGCATGTTTTACATTTAAATATTTTTGTTAAGGTATAATTTAACATACAAAAAAATCCACCCTTTTTAGCGTACAGTTCCACAAGTTTTGACAAACATATACAGTCATGTAGTTACAATCAAGATACAGAAAAATTTCATTGTACACGTGTGCATGTTTTACATTTAAATATTTTTGTTAAGGTATAATTTAACATACAAAAAATCCACCCTTTTTAGTGTACAGTTCCACAAGTTTTGACAAACATATACAGTCATGTAGTTACAATCAAGAGATAGAACAATTTCATTGTCCCCCAAAACTCCCCCTCGTTCCTTTGTAGTTGCTTCTCCCCTCTGCTCCCTGGCACCATTGGTCTGTTTTCCGGTAGGGACAGAAAATATCGTTTTGCCTTTGCAAGAATATTATATAAATGGAATCATACAGTATGTAGCCTTTTGAATCTGGGTGTGTTTTGTTTTGCTTTCTTTTACTTGCTATTTTGAAATAATTTTAGATAGATGTACTGAAAAGTTGCAAAAATGGTCGAGTGTTCCTGTATACTCTTCACCTACCTTCCCTTAACGTTATTTTTTTTCCCCTGGGGGAGATTAAGCTTTTATTTCTTTTAAATTTCTTTTATTTATTTATTTATTTATACAGCAGGTTCTTATTAGTTATCTATTTTATACATATTAGTGTATATATGTCAATCCCAACCTCCCAATTCATCCCACCCCCCACCCCCCACCCCTTGCTTTCCTTGCTTGGTGTCCATACATTTGTTCTCTACATCTGTGTCTCTATTTCTGCCTTGCAAACTGGTTCATCTGTACCGTTCTTCTAGATTCCACATACATGCATTAATATACAATATTTGTTTTTCTCTTTCTGACTTACTTCACTCTGTATGACAGTCTCTAGGTCCATCCGCGTTTGTACAAATGACCCAATTTCATTCCTTTTTATGGCTGAGTAATATCCCATCGTATATATGTACTACATCTTCTTTATCCATTCCTCTGTTGATGGACACAGGTTGCCTCCATGACCTGGCTACCGTAAATAGTGCTGCAATGAACATTGGGGTGCATGTGTCTTTTTAAAAATAATTAATTAATTAATTTTTGGCTGTGCTGGGTCTTCGTTGCTTCGCGCCGGCTTTCTCTAGTTGTGGCGAGCGGGGGCTACTCTTCATTGTGGTGTGCGGGCTTCTCATTGCAATGGCTTCTCTTGTTGAGGAGCACAGGCTGTAGGCACGAAGGCTTCAGTAGTCGTGGCTCGTGGGCTTAGTTGCTCCGCGACATGTGGGATCTTCCCGGACCAGGGCTTGAACCCGTGTCCCCTGCATTAGCAGGTGGATTCTTAACCACTGCTGCACCAGGGAAGCCCTGGGGTGCATGTGTCATTTTGAATTATGGCTTTCTCTGGGTATATGCCCAGTAGTGGGATTGCTGGGTCATATGGTAGTTCTACTTTTAGTTGTTTTTTTTTGTTTTGTTTTTTTTGCGGTACACGGGCCTCTCACTGTTGTGGCCTCTCCCGTTGCGGAGCACAGGCTCCAGACACGCAGGCTCAGCGGCCATGGCTCATGGGCCCAGCCGCTCCGCGGCATGTGGGATCTTCCCGGACCGGGGCACGAACCCGTGTCCCCTGCATTGGCAGGCGGACTCTCAACCACTGCGCCACCAGGGAAGCCCTACTTTTAGTTTTTTAAGGAACCTCCATACTGTTCTCCATAGTGGCTGTATCAATTTACATTCCCACCAACAGTGCAAGAGGGTTCCCTTTCCTCCAAACCCTCTCCAGCATTTGTTGTTTGTTAGATTTTCTGATGATGCCCATTCTAACTGCCCTTAATGTTAATATCCTAAATAACCATAGTATAATGATTGAAACCTGGAAATTAGCATTGATACAATACTATTAACTAATCTGCATACTTTATTTGAATTTCACTCCTTTCCCCACAAAGGAGTCCCCTGGAGTCCTTTTCTAGTCCAGGATCCAACCGAGGGCCATACATTGTATCTGGTTTTTTTGTTTGTTTGTTTGTTTTTCTCCAACCTGTGACTGTTCCTTGGTTCTGGACTTTCCTGACCTTGACATGTTTGAAGAATACTGATCAGTTATTCTGCAGAAACCCCAGAAACTTGGTTTGCCTTATGTTTTCTTACAATTAGATTTAGTTTATGCATATTTGATGAGAATACTACAGAAGACATATTGATAAGGCACACACTATCCATATGTATTAATGGTGGTGTTAATGTTGACCACTTGGTTAATGTGGTGTCTGCCAGATTTTTCCATTATAAAGCTACCATTTTCCCCTTTACTCACTAAAAGCATCCATTGGATGGTTCCTGCCTGCAACAGTTATTTCTGTTATATTTCCTCAGTGTTGATCTTCTACTTAACATCATTCCCCCTACATTTATTTTACTCTACGGGTTATAACCCAGTTTTACCATTATTTTGTTGCTTAAATTGCCCCCAGTTTTGACTATTGGGAGCTCTTTCAATTTGGCTCCTGTGTCCTTTTGACATGCCACCATGGATTTTTTTTTTTTAGTATCTCCTTACTTTCTGGCATCATAAAGTGTTCCAGGCTCACCTTGTACGTTCCCCGCTCCAGCCCTGGAATCAATCAACAATTTCTCTAAGGTCTGGTTCCTTATATTGGAGAATGGCATTTAGAAACCAAGACCTTGGCACTAGATGTGATCGTTGGCACTGGGGTTTCATTGCTTCTAGGCCCTCTCGAGGGACAGAGCTAGGAAATATATGTGTGCTAACACACACATACTTAACATGTGCATCTTTATTTCTATATCTATCCATCTGTATGTATATTGAAAACTATTATGCCTCTGATTCCAATCTAATATTACAGGATCATTTTAACTTTCCTCTTTTCCTCACCTGTAACTTCTTTCTCTAACAGTGAGAAATCTAACTCTATTTATCCACAATAGATTTACTTATTTGTTCAATCTTGGTATACACATAAGGTAGATTCAGTATTGCTAACCCATACCCTTGTGAGAAACACATTTATTAATGAGAGTATAGTGTACGTGTATAGTTCTTTTGGTAATCTTAAAGTATACGGTCAAGATACTGTTCTCCAAAGTTACTGAGGTTAGTTTCTTGCTTCCCCATTCCCCTTCAGTGTGGTTATTTTATTCATTTGTAATGCATTTAGGTTCATTTGTTATTGTTTGTGTCCCACTTTGGGTTTCCCCCACATCCTGATGTTAATTAACTTATTTTTTGAAGATGTGAAACATTGCCATAATTCTAAAGAGTCAGATCCATACAAAAAGATACACTCAGAGAAGGGTCACTCCTCTGTCATCTCTACCACCCCATTCTTCCTCATTCTTACCGCCTCCCTGTATAGGTAGCCGATCTCGTTATTTTCTGATCTACCTTCCTATACTTCCTTTGTACAAATAAGCAGAAGTGTATATTTTCCTATATCCCCTTCCTTCTTACATGAAGGGTAATATACTGTAGATACTCTTTGCACTGTGCTGTTTGCATTTAGCAGTATATTTTGAAAACCTCTTCATATCAGTTCAAAGAGGTCTTCCTTATTCTTTTTTACAGCTGTATAATACTCTCCTGTGCAGATGTACCATAGTTTATTCAACAACTTCTTTATATGGGCATTTAGATTGTTTCTGATATTTTGCAGTTACAACAGTGCTACAATGAATAACTCTGTGCATATGTATTTTGTGTCATCAGAGGTGTATATTCAGGATACAGTGAGATTGTCAGATCAAAAGATAAGTGCAGAGGTTAGGCATCGCCTAGTTCCCCTCCAGAGGGGCTGTATCGGTTTTCATTCCCACCACCGATGTCTGAGAGCTCCTATTTCTCCACAGCAAATATCATTTGCATTTTTTAAATTATGAATGAGGTTCGAACATTTTTTTCATGTCTATCAGGCTGCTCTCTACAGCGATATTGACTTTCCATGACATTTAAACTCCCTGGCACCCAGACCAAACTCTCACCACTAATCCATAGTGATTTAGGGACAAAGAGACTGTAAATCAATTAGTCTCCCCCTCAGTTTCACATCTTTAAAAAGGAGGGAATAACGGGGCTGCTGTGAGGATTGAGTGAGCCAGTGCCTGGCATCTAGTAAGCGTGCAGGCAGAAAATCAACATGGGGGAGGCCGTTGGTGAAAGAAGACCCCAGCCTTGGAGGATGACTCCTGTCTGCAGGCACAACAGACAAGAACAAGGTGGGCCCCCCCCCGCCCTGCCCCCAGGCCTAGAGGGGCAGAAACACTAAGCAGTTACCAACACAAGGCCTCAGGTAGCCAAGATGTGGACCTGGCTACTAGTCCTGAGAGCAGGTGGGACCCAGGTCTCATGAGAAAGCAGAAGCTTGGGGATCAGAGTGAGGACATCAGGTAGGAGGGGCTAGAGCTGCTTATACCTCCCCCTGCCTGACAGTCAGGCTTGATCTGTCCTAGTGGTTCTCAACTTTGGCTGCCACTCAAATCTCCTGGGTAGATTTGGAAAATACGGTTGTCTGGTGTGAGCCTGGGCACTGGTCCTTTTCCAAGTTCTCCGTTGATTCTAGTGAGCAGCCAGGGCTGAGAACCACTGGCCTAGAACCTGGAACAGGGCTACGGGAGCAGAAAGCCAGGCAGGGCTGGATGGATCTAAAGTTCATGGAGAGAAATCGCTGGTCAGTATAAAGACTGTCTCTAATAGGACTGTCCATGGTGGTATAGGCTGCTCAGTTCCTCACTCCTGGAAGTGTGTAAGCAGAGGCAGGATGACGACCTGGCAGGACATGGAGGAAAGATGCAAGCCAGAGGAGACTGGCCCCGATGGCCGGAGGTCTCTGGCTCTCTGCGATTGAGGCATCTCTCACTCTGGTGGCTTCTGTCATTGCAGGGTGGCCCTTCGACAACGCCACATGCAAGATGAGCGGCTTGGTGCAGGGCATGTCCGTGTCAGCTTCTGTTTTCACACTGGTGGCCATTGCCGTGGAAAGGTGAGAAGGTTCCTGTCTGGTTATCCCGGGCCTGGCACTAGGACAAGCTGCTGTCTCCACTGCTGGGCCTGCCAGGAGGCTGGGGCTGCTCTGTGGTCGGTGGGGCTGAATCCTGAGCCACAGAGGGAAGGGTTGTGGGGCTGGCTGCCTTCTAGACTTGGGGGACTGCAGAGGACACTGCCACCTCCTTCTGGAAGGCCCGGAGGCAGCTCCTGAGGAGGTTTAAGAGGGATTCCTGGGCCCTAAGAGGAGCCTGGGGGCAGTCCTTGTTTCCTGAGCAGCAGGCCTCCTTGCTGGTCCCTGATTCCCCATCTCCACCGTGTCCAGCTACTTCTGGTCTTTCCGCCTCAGATTCCATCAGATTCTCTGATAAGCATGGGTCTGCTAATGGAATGGAGCCAGGGACCAAGGAGGCTTTCTTTGCAGGCAACACAACTGACCCAACTGCAGTAGGTCCTCCTCTCCATCCTCCCTCTCAGTGAGCCCTTTCAATAAGGGTTCACTCCAGGCACTTCCCCCAGGGCAAGGGAGGCAGGCAGGTAAGCTGGAGGGCTGCCTAGCTGCATGACCTTGGTTAAGTCAATTAACTGCTCTGAGTCTCAGTTTTCTCATCTGTAAAATGGTAAATATCCTACAGGGTGGCTGGGAGGCTTCAGTGAACTTCTGTTTGTAAAGCTGATACACACCACCTGGCACAGAGACCAAATGTCAGCTGTTAATATTATTCTATTTCTTCCTTACACCCACACCCTCCTCCTTGTCTGCTTCCCAACATGGGCACCTACTAGCTCCACCCTTTCTAGAATCTAGTGTCTTCATCCTCTCTCCACTTTGGGCCTCATCAAACCCAGACTTTTGTGACTCAGTGAAGTAGGCAGCTGGGGAGATAGAAGTGGGTTCCTGTCTGCAAGGCCACTGGTGGTGGGGGAAGTCCTCCTTCGCTGGTCTTCATTTTGTTGTCGTCGTTAGCGATAGGTGAGTGTGCAGTGTCTCCCAGTAGTGTTTGGACTATTCTTCAAGTTCCTGTCTCCTCCAGGAAGCCTTCCTGGTCTGCCCCAGGATACCCCTCCATCCATTAAGTGCTATTGCACTTACAGCCAGTACTATGTGCTTTAAGAACTATTTGTTCTCTGGCAATTCCTTAAGTATGTGATGCTATGAGACCAGTAGGCCAGAGTCAGGTAGGTCGAGAAAACTAGGCTTGAGACTGGCTGTGGGAAAAGTAGAAAGTGTTGTCAGGCCGGGGTAAGGGTGGGGAGTCGGGAGAGCAGGACACAGTCTGCTGAAGTAGAAAGAGCAGCATGGCTGGGAGTCAGCTCTAGGCCTGTGTTCTAGTCTAGGTTCAGCTCCTAAACTGCACCATGACTTTCTTAGACTAATTAGATTGGCATCTTCGGCCAGGAGAACTGGGCACAGGTATTTTTTAAAATGCTTCAGGAGATTCTAATGCACAGTGAGGGTTTACAGCTGCAGGTTTATATGGCACAGTGGAGCAAGAGAAATCTGGGTTCAAGGCTGGTCCTTGCTACTTGCTAGCTGTGTGACCTTGAGCCGGTTACTTATCACCTCTGAATCCCAGTTTCCTCAGATGTAAATTAAGGGTGTAATAATAATCACTGCTGAGACATCCTAATGAGGAAATGGTGCAGGTCTGTCCTAATTCTGTGGAGCCACTGTTGGAAGGACGCTGGCCAAGGTGACATAGGGACAACCTGTCATGTAGACTCTACACCTGAACTCCCAAGATTTTCTGGAGAAGCCATAAACAGCTAAAAATTGTTTTCTCTGATACACCTACCCGATCGGCCTACTCAAGGACAGAATGTGCGGACTTACAGCTCTGCAACCTGCCAGCTAATGTTTATCCCCCAAAGTGCACAAACAGGATTCAGCTCTTGTAAAACCCTCCTTTTGCCTTTGTTGCGTGGCTACTCAGCCGAGGAGCTGACTCCCCAACAGGTGAGAAACCAGTTTGCTTGCAAACGAACTTAATTAACACCTGAGCCTTCTTTGATGCCGCCTAAGGTGCGAGGTCGAAAGTGGAGTGCCCCTACCCCGCTCCCAGCCCTCCGCCCTCAATCGGGGATGGCTCTCATCCCTGGGGCCACTGGGACCCCTGGGACCCGCCCAGACCCCCGCTTCTCTTTCCTCCGTCGCCGCAGGTTCCGCTGCATCGTGCACCCTTTCCGCGAGAAGCTGACCCTGCGGAAGGCGCTGGTCACCATCGCGGTCATCTGGGCCCTGGCCCTGCTCATCATGTGCCCCTCGGCCGTCACGCTGACCGTCACACGCGAGGAGCACCACTTCATGGTGGACGCCCGCAACCGCTCCTACCCGCTCTACTCGTGCTGGGAGGCCTGGCCCGAGAAGGGCATGCGCAGGGTCTATACGGTCGTGCTCTTCTCGCACATCTACCTGGCGCCGCTGGCGCTGATCGCGGTCATGTACGCGCGCATCGCCCGCAAGCTGTGCAAGGCCCCGGAGCCCGCGCGCGCGGGCAAGGAGGCGGCCGGGGAGGGCGGCCGCGGCGGCCGGCGCAGGGCCCGGGTGGTGCCCATGCTGGTCATGGTGGCGCTGTTCTTCACGCTGTCCTGGCTGCCTCTCTGGGCCCTGCTGCTGCTCATCGACTACGGGCAGCTGAGCGAGCCGCAGCTGCACCTGGTCACCGTCTACGCCTTCCCCTTAGCCCACTGGCTGGCCTTCTTCAACAGCAGCGCCAACCCCATCATCTACGGCTACTTCAATGAGAACTTCCGCCGCGGCTTCCAGACCGCCTTCCGCGCCCAGCTCTGCCAGCCGCCGTGGGGGAGCCACCGGGAGGCGTCCCAGCGGGCTCCTGCGCACGCGGGTCTTCGTGGAGGTGCAGCCCAGCGACTCGGGCCTAACCTCCGAGTCGGGCCCGAGCAGCGGGGCCCCCAGGCCCGGCCGCCTCCAGCTGCACAGTGGCCACGTGGCCCCCCCTGGCTTGGCCGCCGAGGGTCCCGGCTTTTCCCATACACCCCTCACCATACCAGCCTGGGACGTTTGAGTGGGACATGGAGGGCCGGCCCCTGAACCCGAGGGCCCCGGCTGGACACGTGACACCCAGGCATGCTAGCGGCCTGGTGTGGTGTTAGCAGAGGGTACCATGTGCCTCCCTCTCAAATACAAGGCAGTAAGCAGTTAGTTGCTAGTGGAATCTTCTCTGCCACCTCCCCCCTCAGACAGAGGCAAAGGAGGGTAAGGGGAGAGGAGCCTTGTTCCCCGAAAACCCTTCTGTGTGGTAGAAGCCACCGGCATCATCTCACTGAATTCTCAAAACGCTTTCGGAATAGGGGTTTTCCATCCCCCTTCTGAAGACGTGAAACTGAGGCTAGAAGAGATGAGGCTAGCCCAGTCTCAGCTGGAAACCCTGCAGGAGTCTGTGTGCCTCCAGTGCCTGATGGTTTTGACCATCTCCAGCTGTCTCCAGAAGGACCCCCGGAAGGTGAACACAGTGAAAATGTAAATCCTAATTAGGCAGCTGGGAAGAAGTGAAAAGCAAGGCTGCCCTGTCCGTCGGATGCTTGGTGTCCACGTCCTGGTGTCCTGTATGTATGACTGAAGCCACTCCCCTGACCCCTTCCCAGGAGAACATAGTGTGTTCTGTGTAGGTTTGTCTTGTTTGTTCCAGGAAGTGTCCACGGCCATTCTCTTCTCCCCAAAGTACCATTTACAGGACGTCATGCCTGAGCAGCTGCGGAACTAGCCCTGGGGAGCCTGCATCAGTTTCAGGCACTCTGGGTCTGAGCCCAGAGAAGGGTGGGTCTCTGTCCTCTCTCCTCTCCTCATAGGGCCCACTACCATCACGGCGGCCCAGGTGAGAGCTCACAGTGCGACAGGCAGCTGCAAGGCCACAAGAGGCATCGGTTTATTTATTCATGGACAGGAGGAAGGGAGGGCATAGCACCCACTTTCAGCCTTCCGAAACACATCTGCTCACTGGAGCTGCAAGTATAAGCCTTCCCCAAGGCCTTTCCCCCTGCTCCTTCCAGGGGATTGCAGGGGAGAAGGTGGCCAACCAAAGCTATGGTGTCTTCTGGGGCCTCTGGGATGACAAACACTAAACCTCTCCCTGGCATGGATAACTTGTGTGCCCTAAAAAGGGATGGGGACCATCCCTTGTTCGCTCTGGCTCTCACCCAGCATATCTGCATCACCTTGAAGAGAGAGGCTTCTCTCCAGGAGGTGGGAGGAATTGGGATCACCTTGTGATCCTCGCACGGCTCCAGTAATCTGCAGTTAACTGGGTATTTCCCCCTCATCTCTATAGAAAACGCACTGCTGCCAGAATTTCAGTGAATAAAAAAGAAACATTTCCAGGGCAGAGAATGTGGCTCTGAGGCTCCAGTAGTCTCCTTAATCGACACACGATGACTTAAGACTTAACCCTGTTTACTCCATTCTAAGTACTAGATGTAGGGGCAGAAGAAAATTCCTAAGCCACTGTACAGTGTGTTCTCCAAGCATGTCGCCGGACACTGTCTCATTTGATCCATACAAATGAGGCTGAAGGAGATGTTGCTGTTTTACAAAGTAACTGAGGCTCAAAGGGACCAAGGTCACGAGCCACAGAGGGGCAGGGTTTGGGTTGGAATTTGTCTTCTGGTTTCTTCCCACGCCCCTTCCTTCTTTTCAAGGAAGGTGGATTGGGGAGGAGAGCTGGAAATTCCCACAGGGACGTTTCGCCTGATGGTGAACCAGAATATGCTCACAGAACCCGAATCCCCGCCCTCAAGCTCCTGGTCTGGGAAACGAGAGTCTATTGTATTTACTCTTGTAATATCTGGCCTGAGCTGTTCTGTGTATGCTCTCTATGACCCATGTACTGAGCAGGCTGCCAAGATCCATCATGACCCCACCCTGGTCAAGGTGTCTGGGAGTGATGGATGAGGGTCTTAGGAAAGGGTGTGCCCTCCTGTCCCTCATTAGGTAGTGCATGTGTGGGCCCCATTTCTGGTGCTGTATGTGTTCTGTGTCACATAGGCCAGAGGATTCCTGGCTGCTTGCTGTAAAGAACTCTGACTCCAGGCTCTAAAAATAGACCAGAGAAAGGGCCCTCTTAAACCCAAACGCTTGTCCCTGTGGCAGGGGGGATCTGTTGGGAGACACTGTCTGGTCTCTCCTCTGCTGTGTTTCTCCCTTAGCATGGTCTCCCCAACCACAAAATCACAGCCTTTACAGCTGGGGGGAGACCAGGGCACTCACCCAAGCCAAACTTCTATCAAGGCCCCTTTGTTTTACTTCCCCCCAAAGATGCCATGCTTTGAAAGATTGGGCCTGCCAAAACAAAAAACAAGAAACAAAACCTGCACTAGGCCATAATTCATATATTTGCTGTTATTGTTATTTCTTTTAAAGAAAATCTGTCAAAGGCTATGCCTGCTGGTTCAGATTTGATTTGAATCAGGCATGACTTGATGCTTTCATGAGGGGTGAGGCCTTGTGGGTACCTGTGGAATGTCTGGGTTTTTTGTGTATGTGGCAAAATATATACAACATAAAAGTTACCATGTAACCATTTTTAAGTGTACAGTTCAGTGGCATTAAGTGCCTTTGCGTTGCTGTGTAACCATCACCACTATCCCTTTCCAGAATTTTTTTTAACATCCCAAACTGTAATTCTGTACCCATTAAACAATAGCTCCCCATTCCTCCCTGCACCTGGTAACCACCATTCTACTTGGTCTCAGTGAATTTGATTACTCTAGGTACCTCATGCAGGTGAAATCATACAGGATTTGTTCTTTTGTGATCGGCTTATTTCACTTAGCGTAATGTCCTCAAGGTTCATCCATATCGTAGTAGGTGCATAATTTCCTTCCTCTCAAAGGCTGGATAATATTCCATTATATGTATATGCCAGTCATCCATTCATCCATCGATGGACATCTCGGTTGCTTCCTCATTTTGACTATTGTGAATAATGTGTGGAGTTTTAAGATATTGGAAGTACCTCCTGAAAATAGGGTGTGTGTGAGCCCCGAGGACAGATGCCGCAGGTTGGGACCCAGGATCTTTCCCAACTTGGCATTTATGGGTGATGAAGCGGAGGCTCAAGTAAAGCTATGATTTGTCTCATTCCCCTGTGCCCACCCCATCTGCCCTGAGCTTCTGTTGGGCTTTACTTCTTGACTAGAGCAGCTAGAAACTTGTATGCTCCCTCCATGAGGTCATATTTTATGAAGGTATTTTTATAAGTGTAGGTTTATTATCCTGGCTGGAATCCTGTGACCCAACAAACACCTGGGCCCTGTCAGGGGCCTTGTCCAGTTACCCCAAGGCACACAAGGGCAAGCAATATGGATTTCACCCCATGTGCCATCCTTTGCCTACAAGCTGGTTGGGTCGCCTTGGGCAGCCTAAGGTGACTGCCATTTCATAGGCAGCAAGTTTGGAAATGAATTGGTTGTGTGATAGGGGAAAAGGGCCAGAGGCCTGTTAACCCTGAGCGTCCCCACCCCAGCAAAGCTCTTGAAGGGACTCCATGTCCTGTCCTGCTATTTGCAGCATGAGCGATCATTCTAATCACGGGTCTCCACTGAGGAATGGCCTCTTGACTTGACCAAGACCGTGCAGCACTCAACAGACCAACGTGAGCTGGAGGCAGATGCCCGGCCTGGACCCCGAAAACCACAATCTGCCCAGCCCTCTGCCGAGGACTTTCTCTTGGGGCCTGGAGGACACATGAGTTGACTTAGGTTGGAATGGAGGACAGAGTTGGCAACTAGGATGAGAGCCCCCCTATCATTAGTCTTCTGTGTATTCATCCAAAAATCCAGGTGACAGCCAAACTGAGAGCTGGATGGACAAAGCATTGCTATTAAGCTCTGTACCTTTTTGCATCTGTTTCCTCAGCTCACCCCTCAGAAGTGCCACTGAGGAAAGATAGTTGAGAAGGAGGTGACCCAAATGGGCTTCACTGCAAGCAAACAATGTGGAATCAGCAATAGACTTCTTGTTGAACAAGCCAATTATTTATGTTTCTGGCATTTTATTGTTGGTGTTTTTCTCTCTCTGCACAAATACTCCATTGTGGAAATTTTACAAAATTTAGATAAGGAAAGAGAAGAAAATAAAAAGCACCCAAATCCCACCACAAGAGATAAGTATGGAATCATTTTCTATGCATATATATGTTTTAAAATTTTATAACAGCTTTATTAAGGCATAATTTGCATACAATAAAATTCACCCATCTTAACTGTACATTTTGATGAGTTTTAGCTATTGTATACAGTTGTGTAATCACCACTACAATCAAGATACTTCCAGCATCCCCCCAAAATTCCCTTGTGCCAATTTGTACTCAACCCTCTCCCCTCCTCCCTGCCCCAGATAACTACTCATCTGATTTTGGAAGGTCAGATACTTGGAACAACATGGTGTGTAGCTTTTTGAGTCTGGCTTCTTTCACTCAGAATAATGCTTTTGAGTTTCATCCATGTTGCAGCATGAATCAGTAGTTTGTTCCTTTTTATTGCTGAGTAGTATTCCATTGTATGGCTATATGATATTTTATTTGTCAGTTCATCAGTTGATAGACATTTAGGTTGTTACCAGTTTTTATGAATTTATGAATTATGCTGTTATGAATACTCATATATGTCTTTATATGTATATATGTTTTCAGTTCTCTTGGGTAAATACCTAGGAGTGGGTTGGCTGGGTTGTAAGTGTATAGTTTAACTATGCAAGAAACTGCTGAAGTGTTTTCCAAAGTTGCTGTGCCATTTTGCATTCCCATCAGCAGTGTATGAGAATTCTAGCTGTTCTTGCCAACGCTTAATAGAATCAGTGTTTGAAAAACTTTCCTGGGACCTCCCTGGTGGTGCAGTGGTTAAGAATCCGCCTACCAATGCAGGGGACACGGGTTCGAGCCCTGGTCTGGGAAGATCCCACATGCCGCAGAGCAGCTAAGCCCGTGAGCCACAACTACTGAGCCTGCACTCTAGAGCCCGCGAGCCACAACTACTGAGCCTGCGTGCCACAACTACTGAAGCCCACGCCTAGAGCCTGTGCTCCGCAACAAGAGAAGCCACCGCAATGAGAAGCCCGAGCAACCGCAATGAAGAGTAGCCCCCGCTCGCTGCAACCAGAGGAAAGCCCGCGCGCAGCAATGAAGACCCAACGCAGCCAAAAATAAATGAAAATTAAAAAAAATAAAAAACTTTCCTGATGACTAGGGATGCCGGGCATCTTTTCATATGCTTATTGGTCATTCTTATTTTATTTATTTATTTATTTATTTTTTATTTTTGGCTGCATTGGGTCTTCATTGCTGTGCATGGGTTTTCTCCAGTTGGCGGCGAGTGGGGGCCACTCTTCATTGCAGTGCGCGGGCCTCATTGCGGTGGCCCCTCCTTGTTGCGGAGCATGGGCTCCAGTCACGTGGGCTTCACTAGTTGTGGCGCACAAGCTCAGCCGCCCCGTGGCACGTGGGATCCTCCCAGACCAGGGCTCGAACCCGTGTCCCCTGCATTGGCAGGCGGATTCTTAACCACTGCACCACCAGGGAAGTCCTGGTCACTCTTATTTTATTTAAAGTGTTTTGAAACCTATCTTTAGAAACATGATTATATTGAAATGTAATTATATGATATGATTACATTGTAGAGACTTTAGTACAAATATTTGCCCTGAATCTAAGAGGAATTTATCACTAACAGAGGATTTTTAAACCCATCAAGAATGGGTTTAAAGCAAGATAGATCCTTTGAAAGGATCCTGTGGGTAGAATGTGGTAGGGGTGGAGGGCTATTTTAATAAGTGATTAGGAATGGCCTCTCTGAGGAGGCGAGATTTGAATATAGGTATGAATGAAGTGAGAGGGGGAGCATGTGAATAGCTGAGGAAAGAACAACCCACACAGAGAATATCATGTGCAAAGGCCCTGAGATAGGAGAGGGAGCATGAGAAAGGAGCTCATGCACATCAAAATGGTACTGAATTTCAATAATTACATTTCTGGTCAACTCAAAACATTTACTGAGTACTTGTTAAAAGCCAGGCACAGTGGCACAGTACTAAGTGCTTTGTGTCTGTTATTTATTTCTCACAACAGAGCATAAGCTCCATGAGAACAGGAGCTATGTCTATTTCACTCACTTTTGTGGACTCAGATCTAGGGCACTGCCTCGTACGTAAGAGACACCCAATAAATGTCTGTTGAATGAATGAAGTAATTACATAAACAGGTATTTCTTATTATTCCAATATTATAGATGGAAAAACCAAGTCTCAAAGAGTTAAGTAACTTACCGAAGGTCATATAACTAGATGGTGCTGAAGCTGACTCAAATCTTGGCGTGTCTGACCGGGAAGCCCAGATTTTTGCCACTCCCTCAAGCTGCTGTGAATTCTCCTTCCTATATTTGGGAAACTGAGGTTCAGAATAAAAGAAAGAGCCTTGATGGAGATCCCCTTTAATCCTAAAAATAAAACCAGCCAGCCACAGGCTCCAGACTGCTGTTTTAGCTATAAGACCACATTTCCATCACATTCAGTGGCTTCCACAGATCTGAGATGGAAGGAATACCAGCAGTTTCAGTAAACGATGTGCATTTAGTCTGATCCAATACCACATCAAGCCTTCGTGGCAGCCATGGGCTGAAAGAAATCATCCTTTGGACTCCTCTGCCTTGTGGTCATTGATGAGGTGAAAGCTGCTGAACTGGCTGTCAGGTCCCACCTTGACCTGTTTGTGTTCTCTTAGTAACTGCAATGCCCAGACCTTTGAATCCCATAACCAACAAATGCTGCTGTTGTCATGTGCAAGCAACCAAATGAATGTGGGTGGAAAAACCCAAGCTTGGTGATTTGGGCAAATTAGCTTATCTGTCACATAGCCAGTGGTGGTGTTAAATCACTCTCTGTTTGAGGAATAATCACTCCCCACTGCCCTCTGTCTTCCCCTCTGCTGTAGCATGTGTTAGGATTTCATTCCTTTTTCAGGCTATTAGTCTATTTTAGCCAAGGTATTTTGACTTCAAGTAACAGAAATACCCAATTTAACTGGTTTAAACTCTATGAAATTTGTTATCTAATGCAATAAGAGATTCAGAGGAAAAGTAACTCCAGGCTTGGTTAAGTCAATAGCTCAAAGATATCTTTAGAATTCAAGTTCTTTCCATCATTTGCTTTGCTAAGCTCTGCCTGTCAGCTTGGTTCTGTCCCAGGCAAACTCTCTTGGTGGTTAATGCCTCATAAGAGGGCTGCAGTAGTTTCAGTTATTTGCGTTAGCCGAGCTTTGGCTAGATTACGCTGCTATAACAACCTCTAAAATTTCTGTGGCTTCAAACAACAAGCATTCAGGAGTATACTCTCCTTATAAGATAAAACCTTTTCTGGAAACACTGGGCAGCCTTCCCTTCATCCCATTGGACAGAATTGTATCACATTTGCATGCCTGAAACAAATACTGACAACCATGATTGTCTTAGCTTATTTAAAATGCATTCCTGTACGGGGGATCCGTATTTAATGAGCATTTGTGGGTCTTAAAAAAAAAAAAAGCTACCCTTACGGCGGCGGGGTGGTGATGAATTAGAGTTTGGGATTAACATATACACTCTACTATATATAAAATAGATAACCAACAAGGACTTACTGTATAGCACGAGGAACTATACTCAATATTTTGTAATAATCTATAAGGGGAAAGAAGCTGAAAAAGAATAGACAGATATATATGTATAACTGAATCACTTTGCTGTACACCTGAAACTAATACAACATTGTAAATCAACTATATTTCAATAAAAAGAATAATAAAATGAAATGCATTCCTTGAAGACAGTGGAGGGCCTGGCTGCTCTGAAGCAAAGGTATGTATAGAGGAGTAGATTCCTGAACAAATTTAGGATTCTCTTAGAAAGGAGGAGGTAATATGCTTACTGGGCAGGCAGCTAGCAGTGTTTGCTATAATATTCAAAACTAAAGCCATCATTTTGCTTACCCTCCATCCTAACCAAACTATCTCAGTAAATGACACACCATTCAACCAGTTGTCGTAGCCAGAAACCTAGAAATCATCCTCAAATCCATCTTCCTCATCTTCCACTCTGTCCAACCAATGATCAATTCCATTGATTCTACCTTGAACACAGCTCTGTAATCACTCATCTCTTTTGCCACCCAAGTCCAGGGCACCACCATCATCTTTTACCTGGGCCACTGCAGCAGCCTTCTCATTGTTCTCCCTGCCTCTGTTCTTGCTAAAATTCAATCCAGGCTTCAAGCTGCTAACAGAGCCACTTTTAAAAGCAATTCTGACATGTCACTTTCCTGCTAAAAACCCCTTCTAGGTTTTTCATTTCTCTTTTGGAAAAAGTTCAACCCCCATGTCATGCCTTCCAAGGCCCTCCACCATTTATCTCTGACCACATCTCTTCATAGTCTCTTTCTGGCTTCTACCTTGTTCCTTTTGCTTTATTAACTCCTTGTCG
Source organism: Lipotes vexillifer (assembly GCF_000442215.2). Taxonomy (NCBI): domain Eukaryota; kingdom Metazoa; phylum Chordata; class Mammalia; order Artiodactyla; family Lipotidae; genus Lipotes; species Lipotes vexillifer. Next base: position 312,391 of record NW_006781346.1, read on the forward strand.
TCTTTCAGGTCACAGATTAAGGGGCACTTCCTTGGAGAGGTTCTCTGCTCCCACAAGGCAATGCCTTGTACTTCCTTTATCACTCTACTTATCCAAACCATTTTTTGGGCAGCACCCCACAGCTTGTGGGATCTCAGTTCCTCGACCAGGGATTGAACCTGGGCCGTGGCAGTGAAAGCCTGGAATCCCAACCACTAGGCCACTCCCTCTACTTATCCAAACTTTTTGGGAGTAGAGGGAGGGAACTCCCTCTACTTATCCAAACTTTTTGGACGTATTTGCTGAAGATTGTCTTCCCTTCAAACTATAAGTTCTGTGAGGGCCCAAACCATGTCTTTCAAAGCACTACATCCCTACCACCTAGCACAGACAACAGTCACAAGTGTTAAATAAAACACAGTTACACATTTGAAAATTTTCCTGTTATAGGATCTAGAGGTGGTAGTTGACACCAAATATGTACATAAGGTAACCTAGGGAGAGGGTATCTCTAGAGAGAGAGGACATGAGACGTTAGAAAGACAGTGATGATCAAGATGAAGGGATGAATGGGACTTCCTTGGCGGTCCAGTGGTTAGGACTCCAAGCTTCCACTGCAGGGGGCGCGGGTTTGATCCCTGGTCGGGGAACTAAGATCCCACATACTAGTGCGGTGCGGCCGGAAAAAAGAAGAAAAAAAAAAAAGGTGAAGGGATGCAGAGAAGGCCAAAGGGGAAAATGAGAAATAAGTGGCCAGAGAAGTAGGAGCGATGTCAGAAGGACATGTAGTCACAAGCCAAGGAAGATAGAGTGCATCAGGAAATTGGAAGTGCCTAACAGGGTCAACCACAGCAAAAAGGATGTGGACTGAAAAGGGCCACTGGTTTGGTTACAGAGCAAGAAAGACAACGTTTGAGAACAGTTGGGTTCATCCTTTGTCAAACTGTTATACTTAAGAAGGTATTTTTGCCCTCTTTTTCATTAATTCCTCTATCTGTTGGTCCAGCAAAGAGTCATTAAACACCTACTCTAGGCCAGGTACTTGCTAGGCCGCAGGGAGACATGAGAAAGAGAACAAGGTCAAAAGGGCCTGTGGGGTTCCCCAACCTTGCCTGTAAGGGAAAGTTACAAAGCACTGACTTCTGCCCCAGCTAAGGCAGGGCTTGACTTTTTACTGGAGTTGGTACTGATTGGCTCTCTGAATACATTCAATACAAGAGCTAGCATTCAAGTCCAGAGGTCAGCAAGACTTTATTTGCTTGCTCTGAGCTGGCAGGAAGCAAAAGGGAAAGTGCGTGTGGCACACTTTTGCATCGTTTCTGCCTGTTCACAAGTCAGTCACAGATGAGATTCTGGGGTTTTCCAAGAAAACTAGCTCCATCTGCTCAAAGGTAGAAAACTGATGGCACAGTTCAGTCAGAAAAGCATCCTTTTTTTTTTTTTTTTTTGCAGTACACAGGCCTCTCCCTGTTGTGGCCTCTCCCGTTGCGGAGCACAGGCTCCGGACACGCAGGTTCAGCGGCCATGGCTCAGGGGCCCAGCCGCTCTGC
>NW_006781346.1:313946-329073 GCF_000442215.2 Lipotes vexillifer
AAACAGAAATCAAAAAGACAGAGCCACCCCAAAGTTTGGGGTTCCCCTCTTTACAGGAACCTCAACCGGGGCACGAACCCGTGTCCCCTGCATCGGCACTGCGCCACCAGGGAAGCCCGGAAGAGCATCCTTTTAAGAAACTCTCTGAACATGAGCCTACTTAGTGTTCACTCTGCAGAGATTCCCTTAGCTTTCAGTAATGCGTTGCATTACTGACTAAACTACTGCTCTACTATTTTGTTTTCCTGCCCTTGTGTTCTAACTTCAGGAAAGATGTGTGGTGTAGTGTTCAAAAGGTCAGTGAGTCATGACCTTCTGAAGATTAATGGGAGTCTGGCTGGAGATAAGGGAGGAACACTAACTGGAAAATTATCTTACTACGTTTTCATTTACTACAGGGAGCACCTCATTTTATATAATAGATATTGATTTGAAACAAAAAAAGAGTTTAAGTCAAAATGTCATAGAGGCACATTATCTTTAATGCTCTAGAAAATCAAGATCATTTAAAGAAGACCAGCCCATCAAAAATTTTAAATGAAACTAGGCATTCTTCGAAATAATTTTGTAATCAAATTGGTGAATAATAATTGCCTAATTTGAGGATTGAAATATACAGTAAAAAAAAAAAAAAACCCACAAACAACTGTGGAAGTAAGTGATGCAAATATCTGCCCACAACCTCAACTGAATTTAGCTTTTGGGGTCTGGCCTGACACCATGAAACAGTGGTATAAAAACAAGCTTCAAGGAGCTTGCACCTGAGGAAATGTCCTCAGGGGACTCTGAGCTCACGCCTGGACTATCCCACTGCTTCCATCTGAAGTCCTAGGGAACGTGGGGAGGGTTGGGCAAGCCGGGGGAGCAGACTGAATCCTCCACTGGGGAGAGTGGGAATAACAATTTACACTTCCCGAGCGCTTACAACAAGCCAGGCTCTTCCTCCAGCTCTTGACGTGTATCAACTCAGTTCATCATCCCAGCAACCCCTGAAATCGTTACTATTAACATCTCCATTTCCCAGGTGAGAAACTGAGTCACAGAGGTTAACAGCAGTTTGCTCGATGTCACACACTAGAAAGTGATGGAGCTGCTACCCAGCTGGTAGCCATTACAGGTGTCAGTAATATGTCTTAACTTTGCTTAAAAGGGTCAGAAAACCGCTCACCTTTAAGACTACTTGGCAGGGATTGCCAGGTAAAGCAGCTGACTCCTAAACGTCTTTTGAGATAAGGAATTACTCTGCGGAGAAGGGTGTGTGAGTCAAAGGTGAATTTCCAGTGTGCGTGAGAGGCGAAAGGTCGACGGTCAGTTCTTAGCCGGTCGAAGCTGAGAACGTGTTAACAACCTCTGTCAGGGCCCCAAAGCCCGCCAGCCCAGACGGATCACTCAGCCAGAGCCTGCCGCCAGCCACGTGGCCCAGCCTGGGAGCTGAGGGGAGGTCCGCGGAGGCGCGGCCCGAGGGGGCGGGGCTGGGGCGCTGGGACTCGCGGGCCCTACGGAGTGCGCCTGCGCGCGGCGTGGGCTCGAGAACGCCGGCAGCGTTAAAGGGTGCTCCCCGCCCTGCTAGCCGGTCCAGTCAGGGCAGTGCGCAGGCGCAGAGCTTACTCCTTGTCAGTCGGCGTCGCGTGCTGGCTGGAGGCTTTGTAGCAGCGGCGGCAGCGGCGGCTGGTCTCCGGCATCATGAGCGGCTTCAGCAGAGAGGAGCGCGCCGCGCCCTTCACCCTCGAGTACCGAGTCTTCCTCAGTGAGTGTCGGAGGCCCGCGGCCCCTCCCTGCCCGCCCGCCCATTCATTCCTGGGCCTCGCCTCCCCTCCCGCCCTGGCGGCTGCGGCCCGCGCTCGGCACCTTGTCCCGGGCGCCGGCCGGGCTCCTCGGGCCGGTCCCGGGGGCCTGGGCGGGCCTGGCCCTCTCATTTCACACGTCCCGCTCGCGGCCAGGACGGCGTGGGTCGGCGTTCCTCTTTCACATGCTCGATTGGACCTGAACCTGGGCCAGGCTAGTTTTGCAGGTGTCCGGCTCCGGCCGTGTCTGATGGGAAAAGGAAACCACTGAGTCACCCTAGCAAAGGTGCCTGGGGGTAAACTAATCCCCGTAAGAGGATTATTCAGTTTGGAGGAACAGCGTGGCGAGGGGGAGGAGGTGATGGTGGTGACTCCCCTAAGACCTTAATTCCTCCGCTATAGCTCAGATTGTGGGTACGTAGCGGGGTCAAGTACAGGCCCTCGTCCGACAGACGGGGAAACTGAGGCCCAGATCTGGAGCGATCAGTGGAGGACTGGACCCATCCCTCTGGGGCCCCAAGTAGCGCTCCTGCCTCCCTGACGCGTGCTTTCCAGTAGCACTGATGCTGGGAAAACGCCTTGTGAGACAGAAATCTGTTCCCCTCCAAACAGGTGACCTCAATCTGGGAAGCATGAGTAAGAAAGTGCCAAATTTTGGCCCCTGTGCAGCGGATCGCGTCTAAGGGGTACCTCCCCTAAGTCTGCGTTTAGAGCCGAGGAGGCCGCAGGCGCCGCTTTCCTTGGTGCACCACCTTTAGCCTTGTAGATGGGGGAAAGCTACCTCGGGTTTATCTTTATCCTCTTACCACCTCCCCGCCCCCAAAAGATTATTAGAGATAACGGAGGCGTTTCTATTTTAACTTCTTTACAATTTTGTTCCCAAGGAAATAGGCAGGTGCCTTGAATTCTATGAGTTCCGGTGTATGAAGGGCAGTAAAGAGAGAGGAGGAGGGGATGAATGGTAATACTGAAAGAACAAAGGTCCTAGCAAAAAATAGCCTGGTGTGAGAGGAAAAGGAAAGTGAACTATAAAGTTACACAACTGAAGTTTAGATTGCCATGTAAAATCCAGTGACGTGTGGGACCTCCTCCACCCATTTTATTTAATTTCAGAATTCAGCAACAAGGGCAGTGCAGGAACTTTTGACAAATAGTTCCCTGAACTGTTTTTCTGGAGTTGGTGTTGGCTCCAGAATTTCTCTGCAGGAGGCATTTAGAGAGGTGACCCTCTAGTTTGTAGGTGGGGGTGATGATTAGGGTAATTGTTTTCAAGTTATATTTGCAGAACAAATACAGTTTTTACTTAGATTATGTATTGGTAGTGAGTACTATATAATTTTAATTTAAAAAATCATAGATTTCTTAATATCCTTCCTTAATAGGAGAGGGTTTTTACCTCTATAATGTTACATTTGCCAATCTCTTTAAAATTGATGGTGGGTTGGATCGCAAGTTACTATTGACACTGGAGGGACCAGTATGCCATTGAGGATGGTCACAGATCAATTTTGCCTATTCCACTTTGAGTTTTTTTGTCCTTTTTTTTTTTTTGGCCACGCCATGCGGCGTGCAGGATCTTAGTTCCCCAACCAGGAATCAAACCCGACCCCTTCACAGTGAGAGCACAGAGTCCTAACCACTGGACTGCCAGGGAATTCCCTCCACTTTGATTTTTTATTTTTTTGCGGTACACGGGCCTCTCACTGTTGTGACCTCTCCCGTTGCGGAGCACAGGCTCCGGACCTGCAGGCTCAGCGGCCATGGCTCACGGGCCCAGCCGCTCCGCGGCATGTGGGATCTTCCTGGACCGGGGCACGAACCCGCGGCCCCTGCATCGGCAGGCGGACTCTCAACCACTGCGCCACCAGGGAAGCCCTCCACTTTGATTTTTAATCATGAAGGGGTGCAATGTGGACTGACCCTTAAGGTTTTCTAAAGAATAGTAAGGAAGTTTTAAAATTACTTTTTGGACATGGTAGTTAGGTCTCTAGAATACAGAAATTACCTGTGAAAGTGCTGTTACAGCTAGATTATCCTTAAGAAAAATCCTAATCTAAGATGGCTCTGTCTCCCTGGAACACCATTTAAAGCAACACAGTTTATAATTTGGCAAATTGGTCCCCTGCCTTCTCCCAGAGCCCAAGAATTTCATTAGCTCTGTTAACTGTTAACCGGTATAAAATCAAACAATTTGATTGCCTTTTGTATACCAGGCACTGCTAGGTTCTGTGATACAAAGGCTTGTAAGGCAGTCCCCACCCTCACCATAGAGGTTAGTACCTTTTAGACCCCTAAGGAAAATGTAGGATGAAAACCTAACCTGATCTTGGAGCAGTCAGGAAGGTGAAGTATATAGCCAGTTTTTCTGGGGTGGGAATAAAATCTGGTGAGTGGTGTTGATAATGGGAAGAGAGAGGGTATGTGGGAAATCTTGGTACCTTCTCAATTTTATTGTAAGCCTAAAAATTCTCTTTAAAAAAAGTCTTAAAAAATGTGTACTTCATGCATCTGGAAATATAATTAACCAATAAAAGCAATAACTTTTTCTAATTAATTTTGCAGAAAATGAAAAAGGACAATATATATCTCCATTTCATGATATTCCAATTTATGCAGATAAGGTAAGACATCCTTCTCTGACCATAGTCTCATTGCTCAGATCAGTTAGTTCCACGTATGGATTTTCTTATATGTCTTAACAAGTGCTTAAAATGCCTCATTGTGCTGTGAGTTAAAGGTGCATTGACTAAATAAGGAGACAGTCTTAAATCTAGATTATTTGGTTAGAAGAAGCAACTATAATTTGGAGAAGGAGTAGAGGAACAGAAACAAATGTTTTAAAGCTGCCTTGGTTAAAAAAAAAAAAATCACCAGAATTGCTGGTAACTCTTTTTGTTTTTATTTTCATTTTTGCCTTTTTATATTTCCTTTTTTTTTTTTTTTTTTTACAAAGAGCATGCATTGTTTGTGCAAATTTAAATAGCTATTTTTTTAAAAAGCCATTGCTTGTTTTAGCCTCCCTCCCAATAAGAGAAGTTTGTGCTGTATTTAGGAACTGACACAAGGACAAATGTCTGATTCTTTTTTATACCTTAAAATTTTTTTTCATTCAACCAAGAAGGATCCACACTGAGTGCAAATCTTTTTGAGTTGTAAAAGCTTCATAGGTTATTGATCTTCCTTAGCTAGATGTCAATACATAATACATGTGAATATCACATTCCAGTGCATGTCTAGAATAATAAAGATGCTGAGTCTTACTTTTTTTCTGTGCTTGACTATCATAAATAGATAAATTCATGTACTTCTACCAGGAAGATTGCTACAGTTCTGCACTGACACTTGGACACCGGCAGAAAATCTAACCTGAGTGTTGCTTCTGAGCAGCCTCCCTGAGCTGGGCTCTAGCTGGAGACAGTGGAGCAAACAGCCCAAGGGCAGTTATGTCCCACAGTTACAGGAGGGACCTCTAATTGGCATGTGTTCTCCTGTGGGATTCTCAAAGCTGTATTTATTCAGAAACTTTTAATTTGTTACATCTGATTCCCTGGGAGTTGACAAGAACTGCAGAATCCTTCCTTCCTCTTGAATTGGCATCATTTGGTTGGCTTAAATTAGCTGTTGTATAATTAGTATGTATATCAAAGTACTTTGCAGTAACATCTCAGACCATTTTGAATAATGAAGAGGTATAAAATGATGACCCTAAGTTTACTGATGCTACCTTGGCATACAGATGTACTAGGGAAAGGAAACATTTTCTTGACCTGTAGCTGGGTTTCTTTGCGTTCATAAGTGTCTTAGCCTGTTTGGGCTGCTATAACAAAATACTATAGACTGGGTAGCTTATAAACAGCAGAAATTTACTGCTTACAGTTCTGGAGGCTGGAACTCTGAGATCAGGGTGCCAGCATGGTTAGGTAAGGGCCCTCTTCTGGTCGCAGACTTTTAGCTGTTTCCTTATGTGGTGGAAGGGGCTAGCCATCTCCCTGGAGCCTCTTTTATAAGGCACTCATCCCATTTATGAGGGTTCCACCCTCATGTCTTAAGCATTTCCTAAAAGTCCCACCTACTATACCATCACCTTTGAGGGTTAGGATTCCAACATATGAGTTTTGGAGGGACACAGACATTCAGACCATAGCCTTAAGTTATTGGACAATATTCTAGCCAAGGACCAGAAGAATCATAGCAGTTATGGTGCCTAATCTTGCTGCTGCTGCAAGTTACCCCAAAATAGGAAGCTGAGACTACATTTTGGTGTCGTGTAAAACATCTTCACTCAGGTTACTCTGCAACTCCTTGAAGTTTTTTACAGGACTGGTTGTATCTGTAATCTGGGATTACTCAAATGAAGAATCTGCCTTTTGTACCACATTGGGCTGGCTCAAAAGTACAAGCTCTTGCAATGACTCTGGATTTCACCAGTGGTCCAGACCTCAGTGAACTTCAGCACTTCAGATTCCTGCCTCAGAGGCAGGAAAGAGCTCTTTTTGTTTTTAAGGAAGTTTAGTTTATACAAAGCACAAATAAGGGTGTGGTACACATAACCTATTTTGGATTCTAGCCTAAATAAAAGATCTGATTAATTCAGCTGGTTACAGAAGAGTATGGTTTTTGAAAAAAAAAATTTCAATATGATTAAGTTTATGTAAATACATTTTTGTGTGGGTAGCCATCAGCTTTATCCCTAATATGGTCAGTCATTTGAGGGGTGATACTGAGGGAATGTGCCTTTAACACAACTCAGCTCTATAAGGAAAAAATGCCCAAAGGCTTATATTCTACTCCACAGCAGGATATTTCAACGTGGACAGCATTTGATTTAGTATATGTGTCATTAGGTAATCCATCCAGCCAGTTCTGGAAATCCTTGTGACTCAGATATCCTACTTGGGTTATTTCCAAATCCACTGGGTAAAAGAAGGCAAAGGCAAGGACTCACTGGATGTATATATATTGTAGGGCTGTTCTTTGCTTTGGGTCTATTTTGGAATCAAATATAAAAACACCTGTAGCTCAAAGTGTCTTCTGACATAAAACTTCTGAGATAACAGAAAATTTAACAATCCAGAACATAATCAGCATAAACAGTGTGAAACACTGGGTAGATTAAAAGCTTTATCTAAATCTTAGAGTACTCAAGTATCATGACTTGATGTTCTCATTTTAGAAGTTTGGTATTTTCTATTCTATATCTTAAACTTCCATGTTAAATACTAGTTCTAACAATATAGGCTTCTATAATGTTTTTCAGCTGACTGTTGGGAGAATATATAAATATGGAACTTTTCTCTTCTAAAAAAAAGTCAAGCTACTAGTCAAATAGGTGGGTGCTTCAGAAACTGAATAGGATATCTTTTGCAGTTGTGTATCATTCTTAAATTTTTATGTTTCGTTTTTTTTTTGTTTGTTTGTTTTGTTTTTGCGGTACGCGGGCCTCTCACCGCTGTGGCCTCTCCCGTCGCGGAGCACAGGCTCCGGACGCGCAGTCTCAGCGGCCACGGCTCACGGGCCCAGCCGCTCCGCGGCACGTGGGACCCTCCCGGACTGGGGCACGAACCCGCGTCCCCCGCATCGGCAGGCGGACTCTCAACCACTGCGCCACCAGGGAAGCCCTCATTCTTAAATTTTTAAAGATACTATCTTACTGTACCTGAAACTTTTAGAGGAGATATGCCACCCAAGTGGATGCTTTTTAAATTATAGTTGAACCTTGAACAATGCGGGGGTTAGGGGCCCTGACTAGCGTATAATTTATAGTTGGCCTCCTGTATCTGAGATTCCTCTGTATCTGGAGATTCAACTGACAGATCATGTAGTCCTGTAGTATTTACTATTGAAAAAAATCCACGTGTAAGTGGACCCACACAGTTCATACCTGTGTTGTTCAAGGGTCAGCAGTACTCACTTCCCTACAGGGTTTGCTTTGTTTTGAATTTTATATTTCTTTTTGTAGACAGTTCTATAAATGGAATTTAAAATAATGTCACCAAATTAATCATTTAAATACTGTTGGTCTTCTCCAACTTTATATGTGTATAGAATGGTTGGGGTTTTGTTTTATGTTTTCCAAACCAAAGTTAGAACTGGGAGCATAGATGGAAACTGATAACAGACTTAATTGGCATGTCATAACTAAGAATAAACTCCTATTTTTTCCCCTCAGATGAGCCTTAAGGTGACTAAATTTTGAAAACAGATATTCTAACCATAGTATCTGTGGTTTAACAATTTTGTCAAAAAGATAAAAGTTGTAAAACAAACTTAACAAAACAGAAACAGACATACGTAAAGAGAACAAACTGGTGGTTGCCAGAGCCGGGGATGAGGGAAATAGGTGTGGGAGATTAAGAGGTAAATATTCCAGTTATAAAATAAGTCATGGGGATGTAGTGTACAGCGTGGGGAATATAGTCAATATTGTAGTAACTTTGTATGGTGACAGATGGTAACGACTTACTGTAGTGACGATTCTGTAATGTATAGAAATATCAAATCACCATGTGGTACAGCTGAAACTTGTATAATATTTTAAGTCAATTATACTTCAATCAAAAAAGAAGTAAAAAGGGCTTCCCTGGTGGCGCAGTGGTTGGGAGTCCGCCTGCTGATGCAGGGGGCGCGGGTTCGTGCCCCGGTCCAGGGTGATCCCGCGTGCCGCGGAGCGGCTGGGCCCGTGGGCCGTGGCCGCTGGTCCTGCGTGTCCGGAGCCTGTGCTCCGCAGCGGGAGGGGCCGCAGCGGTGAGAAGCCCGCGTACCACACACACACACACACACACACACACAAAAGTAAAAGGACAAAAGTTTTTTGAATAGCTTTGACTAAAAAAAAAGTTGTGTTCATTAAATATGCATGTAATGTGCAGTCACAATGCCTGGCTTATAAAGTCTCAATATACAAAAACCAAAAAAAAAACAAAAAAACTCCACAATAGGATGATGATGTTAACCACAAAGACTGGTTATGTATGAAGCCTTTCAGAGCTCTACTGTATAGAGTAAAGATCACTGAACTGGAAGTAAGAAACCTTGGTTTTAGTCCTGGTTTTACCACTAACTGGCTTTGCCATATTGAGCAAGTTGCTTTACCTCTGAGCACTATTGGTCTTAGTGGGTGTTTTAGATTACATTTGGCACTATGCTAAAGCCCTTATGTGGATTTTCTCCTTTAGCCATCATTTCAATCTGTGAGCTGGGTTCTTTCAGTAACTTAATTGTCCAGGATTACCAACTAGAATTCATAAGCGGTAGTGGCAGGATTCAGACCCAGGCATTCTTGTTCAGAACCTGTGGTGTTAGCCACTGAGCCACACTGCCTCGAGTGATAAAGCATGGTGGATTTTACTTTGTGCTTTTTGGTATTTTCCAAATTTTCTACAGTAACTATCTCTTTGATATTTACAAAGAAAACGGAATAAAAGGCTTGCTTAATTTTTTTTTTTTTTTACGCTTAGAATTCAAGAGAAACGAGTAAGAACTTCCTTCATTCGGGAAAGCTATAAAGTCTTCTAGTCCAGGAATCCTTGGTGGCCCTGAGACCCTGGAATACTCATCGATGGGTTTCTGAGGTTCCGAGTTCTGTCTGAAATTGCAACTTGGTGTAAATGTGCATTTTTCTTGGAAAAGGTTCTATGGTGAAAATTCTTAGTCATTGCAGATCATAGAAGATGTTGACAGCTGGAAATGCAGACTCTTGCTTGATTTTATAAAGATAAAGTAAACAGATTATGGTTAGAATATCTGTTTTCAAAGTTGAGTCATCTTAAAGCTCATCTGAGGGGAAAAAATAGGAGCTTATTCTTAGTTATGATGTGTCAATTAAGTTTTATTACTTTCTGTGTATGTGGCATATGGCAGTATGCATTACCAAATACAATAGTTTGTTGAAACTGCTATGAGTAGAACATCTGTGTGACTGGAAAACAAATGAGCATTACTGAAAGGTGTTTGTTTTTTAACTATCTCCCCTGCTCAACAATTTGTTGAGCAATTTTTGGGGGCGTTGGTATAAATCATGTTTTCCTTTGTGAAGTTATAATTCTAAATGAATAAGAAGCACACAGTGTGAACTTCGGTCATCATATTTCTTCTGTGTCAGCTTCTCCAATAGACATTTGTCACTTGTCACTGAAAGAAGTCAGGAGCCCATTTATTTTTTCCTTAAAATTTTTTTAAAAATTTATTTTTCACCTTTATTAAGGTATGATTGACAAATTGTCATTGTATTTAAGATGTTCAGTGTGATGTTTTGATATATGTATACATTGTGAAATGATCCCACTAATCACGTTCGTTAACCTCTATCACCTCACCTATTTATTTTGGTTGTGTGTACGGTGAGAACACTTAAGATCTACTCTCTTCGCAACTTTCATAGAGCCATACTGTACATTAGGTTTCCAGAACTTATCACTTATAACTGAAAGTTTGTACCCTTTGATCAACATCCCCTCATATCTCCCACCCGTCCAGCCTTTGGCAACCATTTTTCTACTTTCTGTTTCTATAAGTTCAACTGTTTTAGATTCCACATACAAGTGAGTTTATGTAGTATTTGTCTTTCTCTGTCTGACTTATTTCACTTAGCGTAATATCTTCCACATTCATCTGTGTTGTCACAAATGGCAGGGTTTCCTTTTTTCTTTTTTAAAAAAGGCTGAATATTCCAGTGTGTGTGTACGTGCGTGTGTGTGTGTCTGTGTATGTATGTGTGTATCACGTCTTCTTTATCCACTCATCCACTGATGGACACTTAGGTTGTTTCCGTATCTTGGCTATTGTGAATAATGCTGCAGTGAACATGGCAGTACAGATATTTCTTAGAGATTCTGATTTAAATTCTTTTGGATAAATACCCAGAAGTGGGATTGCTGGATCATATGGTAGTTCTTATTTTGTGTTTTGATTAACTGCCATGCTGTTTTCCATAATGGTGCACCAATTTACAATTCCATTGATACTGCACAGGAGGAACCCATTTACTTTTAACAACTTAGAATATATCCTGTAATCACAGAACTGGCTTTGGAGCCAAAACTTAAAACCAAGTGTTACTTGGTGAGCACTTAATAGGATAAAAATACTCTTGGAAATGATGAAATCTGCTAAACCTTTACAAAAGCACCTTTATGGGAGTAGGACATTTCCTTACTAACTACATGAGCTCTTCTGATAGGAATTTTATTCTCCAAAAATACTCTAGAGATAAATTAAAAAAGGCAAACTGCCCTTGTTTTCTATTAGCCTCTTGCTTTATATCTAATCTCTAGATAAATTTAGAAGAAAATCCTCTCTACCACCATTGTTTTTCTCCAAATTTTATTGCAAAATGGAAAAATAAAGGATGGTGAAATCAGAATGATTTTGTATTTCTTCGTAAATCTGGTATTTATTGTACTTGGTTTCTGAAGTTATCTAGAGAAACACATGAAGAGTCAAATGCTAATTTAAGTCACTTATGCAGTTTTGCAATACAGCAAGTCATGTTCACTAGGCTTCAGATCCAGTGTTGGGAAAAGATCATAAGTCATGAGGTGTTCATAAGTCTCCCAATAAAGACACATTTAACTTTACTACTAAGATTCAGAGATGGGATGTAATTGAGTATGTTCCCTGTATATGTACTTAATGATATTAGAAATAATAGCCTACCAAGTAGCCATAGCCTATTCATTAGTAAATGACTTGTCAGACTACTGACTTGATCCACAAGAAAACTAACCAGTTTGGAGATGAGACCTATGATCACTGTACTACTGTGATACTCCTGTTTCATCAATGAAGTTAAAAGCCCGATCAATATATAGGTTATATTTCTTCTATCTGTAAAACAATTTTATTTTAAATCTTTTTGATTAGTGGAATGATATGATTTAGACTTAAGTTTCTAATCTCCTTAGAATCTGGACATCTATAACATTAACATTCTTGTCTTCCTGTTGAAATGACTGTAAATCTGGGAAGTCAGACTGATTGCTATGTCTCTGACTTTGGAAGTCAGAGCTTAGAGCTATGCTTTGCCTTTCCCCTGCCTCCTACAGCCTTGTCAGCATCATCCTACTAGGGATACCAACGTCTTCCTTTCTTTCTCTGAAACTGTAAACAGGGAGCTGAAAGCTTGGTGCCAGAGCAGGGATTGAGAATCCAGAGCATAGCAGAAGTGGAGAACAGTTCTGAGAAGTCCTAACAATGGGAATAATAAGACACTAAATCCAGGATTGAGCTAAGTAATTGTTTAAACCAGTTAGGATTAGAGAAAGAAGGCATGAATTTTTAACTAGGTAGTACTAAATTTCCTAAAACCTTGTCTCATTCTTTTAAATGCCATAAACATTGGAAATATTAGAATGCATAATTTTTTCCAGTTTTTTAATGTAAAATACATAAAGCATAAAATCTACCGTTCTGTTTTAAAGCATACAGTTTGGAGGTATTAAGTACATTCATATTGTTGTGCAACCATCACCACCCTTCATCTCCAGAACTCCTTTCATCTTGGAAAACTTACATTCCATACTCATTAAACATTAATTCCCCAGTCCCCTGGCAACCACCATTCTGCTTTCTGTCACTGTGAATTCGACTTCTCTAGATACCTCATGTAAGTGCAATCATATAGTCATTTGTCTTTTTGTGACTGGCTTATTTCACTTAGCATAATGTCCTCAAGGTTCATCCATGTTGTACTACATGTCAGAATTTCACTTTTAAGGCTGAATAATATTCCATTGTATGTACATACCACATTTTACTTATCCATTCATCCTTTGATGGACACTTGGGTTGCTTCTGCATTTTAGCTATTTTGAATAATGTTTCCATGAACATGGGTGTACAGATATCTCTTCAAGACCCTGCTTTCAATTTTGGGGGGTATATACCCAGAAGTGGAATTGCTGGATCATATGGTAATTCTATTTTTAATTTTTTGAGGAACCACCATACTGTTTTCCACAGTGGCTATACATTCCTACCAACAGTGCACAAGAGTTCCAAATAGAATGCATAACGTTTTAACAGTAAAAGTGTTTTTTTCTAGTAGCAATGGAGTGATTGGTTGAAATTCTCATGTCAGTTGCCCTGAAAATCCTAAGTATCATTCTGTACCTAGTGGCAACACCCTGAATTGTAGCCATGGTGTCTAGGAGAAATAAACTGTCCTTTACTAGTAGTTCCTTCTAAAGAATAAGAATGTCTGCCCTTTTTAATATCAAAATAATAAAAAAAACCCCTCTGTTTTGATGGTGATTGATGGGGAAAGTAGTGACAAAATTACTACACATTCATTGCTTTAAAAAAAGATACAGGGACTTCCCCGGTGGCACAGGGGTTAAGAATCTGCCTGCCAATGCAGGGGACACGGGTTCAAGCCCTGGTCCGGGAAGATCCCACATGCTGCGGAGCAACTAAGCCCGTGCACCACAACTAATGAGACTGCGCTCTAGAGCCCGTGCTCCGCAACAACAGAAGCCACCGCCATGAGAAACCTGTGCACCACAATCAAGAGTAGCCCCCGCTCGCCACACCTAGAGAACGCCCACGTGCAGCAACAAAGACCCAACCAGCCAAAAATAATTAATTTTTAAAAAGATCCAGTAATCACTACGGTATCTACATACACTTGAAAATATGTTAAACATTCATTTTACAGACTAGTCCCTCGCCTAGATTTGTGGACCCCAGGCTACAGCCTGAGGCCTGCAAGCTGAAATGACCTGGTTTGGCGATCCAACTCTTAGGGAGTTAAAAGAGCTTTAATTCTGTTCACTGCTAGTATCTGGCACAAAACAGTGGTGCTCAATAAATATGTGTTGGCAAAAATGAATGAATTGTCTCTGAGGCTCCTTGCAGGATACTCCTTGCTATTTTTGGCCCAGCTAATTTCTAAAAAGTACCAAACCCTCAGGCTTTTGGAGTTCTTCTGTTTGCAGTAGAGTCTTTTCCTGAAAGATGTTTTCTTTCCTGTAATGTTGGTTCTTTCTCTTTCTCTTCTTTTCTTCTGCTTTCCTATTATGTAGGTTTGTAATGTTGGGTAATGTGGTTTTTGAGGATCTCTATGTATTTATCATTTAATTCCATTAAAGTGTTCAGTATAGTTTCCAAACTTTGAATCAGTGATTTTAGCTTTATTTTCTGCTTTTTTTCTTGAGGCAATTTATTCATTTGGTAATATTTTCTTTTAAAAAACTAGCCAGTTTCTTTGGTTTTCTCAGGTGATCTTTCATGTAGTAACAGCTCTATCTTGTGGACCTTTAGGGTATTACTGCTGTACACTTTTAAGTTTGACTTGGTGTTGGATGTGCAGATCTTTCATTTTAACACCTGAGGCATAGGGGTGGTGCTAGATAGACACAGTTCTCGCTTACAATGAGTAGAATGAAATGTAATGGAAGATTGGGACTGAGGTTTCCTACCCATGAACAATGTGTTACTTTTTCTAAAACCATCCAGTTATGACTTTACAGGGATAGAGCAGTTTATTCAGTCCTGGATTTAAACAATGTCTCCATTCATTGTGGTTTTTATATTGTATAGAGTAGGCAGACGTCAGGAGGCTTGGAGCAGAAACTATGGAGTACTTTAGTCTCCCTCTGTAAGTGACAGAAGTTTTAGCCTCTTGAATGCAAATCTGTGGAGCTTTCTGCTTGGCTAAAATAGCAAGAAGCTAATTATTATCTGGAAATCTTTGACTTATTCCCTTGTATTCAATAGCTTATCAGTACCTGGTTTTTTTTGTTTTTGTTTTTTTGTTTTTTGTTTTTGCAGTACGCAGGCCTCTCACTGTTGTGGCCTCTCCTGTTGCAGAGCACAGGCTCCGGATGCACAGGCTCAGCGGCCATGGCTCATGGGCCCGGCCCAGCCGCTCTGCGGCATGTGGGATCTTCCCAAACCAGGGCATGAACCTATGTCCCCTGCATTGGCAGGCGGACTCTCAACCACTGCTCCACCAGGGAAGCCCAGTACCTGTTTTTGATGCAAAGTAGCAAAGAAGTAATTCTAGCAAGTTTGTAACTAAGTGATTTTCATTTTAAATCAACTGTTTAAAATATGCATTTTATAAAAGTAATGGCAGAGTTGGCTTCATGTGTGCCCTTTGTAGAGGTTTTTTTTTTTTTTTTTTTTTTTTTTTTTTTTTTTTTTTTTTTTTTTTTTATTTTTATTTATTTATTTATTTTTTAACATCTTTATTGGGGTATAATTGCTTTACAATGGTGTGTTAGTTTCTGCTTTATAACAGAGTGAGTCAGTTATCCATATATATATGTTCCCATATCTCTTCCCTCTTTGTCTCCCTCCCTCCCACCCTCCCTATCCCACCCCTCCAGACAGCCACAAAGAAC
>NW_006781346.1:336014-340785 GCF_000442215.2 Lipotes vexillifer
GGGGGCAGTGACCTGTGCTCGCACACAGGCCCCTTGGTGGCAGCAGCAGCAGCCTTAGCGTCTCCTGCCCGTCTCTGGTTTCCGAGCTTTTAGCCGCGGCTCCCGCCCGTTTCTGGAGCTCCTTTAGGCAGCGCTTTTAAAACCCCTCTCCTCGCGCCCCAGGAAACACAGAGGCAAGAAAAGGTCTCTTGCCTCTTGGGTAGGTCCAGACTTTCCCCCGGACTCCCTCCCGGCTATCCGTGGCGCACTAACCCCTTCGGGCTGTGTTCAAGCCGCCAACCCCAGTCCTCTCCCTGCGCTCCGACCGAAACCGAAACCGAGCCTCAGCTCGCAGCCCCGCCCGCCCCCGGCGGGTGAGCACACGAGCCTCTCGGGCTGGTGAGCGCCGGTCGGCGCCAATCCTCTGTGCGGGAATCTCTCCGCTTTGCCCTCCGCGCCCCTGTTGCTGTGCTGTCCTCCGCGGCTCCGAAGCTCCCCGCTCCGCCTCCCGCAATCTCTGCCCGCGAAGGGGCTCCTAGTGTGTGGAGACCTTTCCTCCTTCACGGCTCCCTCCCACTGGTGCAGGTACCGTCCTTATCCTTTTGTCTCTGTTTATTCTTTTTTCTCTTGCCCTACCCAGGTACGTGGGGAGTTTCTTGCCTTTTGGGAGGTCTGAGGTCTCCTGCCAGCGTTCAGTAGGTGTTCTGTAGGAGTTGCTCCACGTGTAGATGTATTTCTGGTGTATCTGTGGGGAGGAAGGTGATCTCTGCGGCTTACTCTTCCGCCATCTTGGAAAGAGCTCTGTAGAGGTTTTAAATTGAAAAACTGAACTTAGTTTTATTCCTTGGCAAAAATAATTTTCTGACTATTTAAAGCTCAGTTTTAATTACAAAATGTATTTCAACTTGGTGTTTGACTCTGGTGTGCAAAGGAGATGACAACGTGTGAGTTTTCATTAATTGGGTTTTTAAGCAGTTAAGCATCTGAGAATTTTTTAATATGTCATCCAATTTCAAGTAGTCAATTTAAGGCTGTAAACTAATTACAATAGAACTGCCATTGATTAAAATATTTTTGGAACATAATATTTTATCTTCAGTATCAAACTTCTTGTGTTTTTGAGGAGTACCTGATTTTTAAAAACAGCCTAATTGGGAGAATAATGTGGGTAATCAAGCTGATTGATTTTGTTTGAGACTAAAACTAAAGTATGACAAATAAATTTTCTGATTTGGGGTTTGTCTTATAAACCACCTCTGAAATAGAAGTTCCAAAAACATTTTGAGTAATTGCACTGTCACTGGAGGATATGCATAGCCTTTGGAGACAGTTGCTTTGAAGATGGCCCTCCTCAGAGATACAAGTTTAAAACTGTTCCCGTTCTTTATAGGAAAATTCTTTCCACCCCACCCTCTCAACATTTTATTATGAAAAATTTACTGTGTTTATTAAAACAAACAAAAACTTTAAAGAAAAATACAGTTAACAATCATGCACCCACTACTTTGATTCTACAATTATTTTGCTGTATTTGCTTTATCACTTCATCCATCAGTCTGCCTTATTTTTTGATGCATTTTGTTGAAAGTCCGTGACTTCAAAGATTTGAAACAATGAACAGTTTAACTTTGGAAGGACTGGGGCATACTCATTGAAGTAATAGAATAAATGAGCTCCTGTGGCCATCTCACCTTCTCTGTGTTTTTCAGGATGTGTTCCACATGGTGGTTGAAGTACCACGCTGGTCGAATGCAAAAATGGAGGTATGTTTCACCTTTGCTAGTTAGATGCTGGATAGTAGTTTTGATCTACTTGCACCGATTTGCTCAAGGGTTAAACAACTAATGTCCAAGGTTGTCCTCTTTCTAGTCCCAATCTATTTTCCAGCTGTGTCTCCCATTGCCTGCCAGTCTTCCCTCTGTGTTCCAACTAAACTCAACCATTTACTATTTACAAATATGCTACAGACTTTCCTTCTGGCATTCCCAAAGCCTAGAATTACCTTTTTCTCTTCTGTCTTCTTCCCTTTAATTCCATCGTTGACTCCTCCATGTAGTCAACAGGCTTGCTTGAGTCACTCCAGCCATAAATGATTTTCTTGGAATTTTTGTCACATTTTGTTAATTTATTTCTTTTTAAATTTTTAAATTTATTTATTTATTTTTGGCTGTGTTGGGTCTTCGTTGTGGTGCGCGGGCTTCTCATTGCGGTGGCTTCTCCTGTTCCAGAGCACAGGCTCTAGGTGCGTGGGCTTCAGTAGTTGTGGCACGAGGGCTCAGTAGTTGTGGAGCAGGGGCTTAGTTGCTCTGCGGCATGTGGGATCTTCCCGGACCAGGGCTCGAACTCGCGTCCCCTGCATTGGCAGGTGGATTCTTAACCACTGCGCCACCAGGGAAGTCCCTGTTAATTTTTTTCTGATGATACCTAACAGATTTGACTTTTCATTATGGATATTTGTAACATTTTCTGTCACTTAATAATGCTTTCTGACAGTAACAACACTTCACATGTAATAGACAGCCAAATATTTGAGTAATTTTAAATGTTTTAAAGGAAAGCTGAAGTTAGATATTTTCTCGAATGTTAGGATTTATTCCAGCTAATTTTTGCTTTCTGGAATTAGTAAATGTTCTTTTTCCCTTCGTGATAGTTCCTGTATACCTCAAATGTTTTCCACTTAAAGGCTGATTATGGAGAAACTTATTTCAAATTATAAAACCGTTAGGGGTAAAAATACATCATTAAAGTGAACTAGTGCATTTCATAATTCATTTCCTTAAATCCCTATTTGAATAGTATTTCACAAACAAATATACAATGATTTGAAATTTTTTATTTCAGATTGCTACAAAGGATCCTTTAAACCCAATTAAACAAGATGTGAAAAAAGGAAAACTCCGTTATGTTGCAAATTTGTTCCCTTATAAAGGATATATCTGGAACTATGGTGCCATCCCTCAGGTATGTCTCTGTGCACTTACTAGAAATGTACTTTTTAGCTTACAAAAATTTAACCTACTACTGTTAGTAAAAAAGATTTAAACACCTTCAAAAAGTTTTGCTATAGTAGATTATAAAAACATAAGGGGTAATTAACTCATTTTAATACTTCCTTAAATAACTTATTTTCAAGATGAACTAAAAGGTAAATATTTACAATGTTTGAATTCACATTTGAAAGTTTGTTCTTTTCTGAAATATTTTTTTATATGGACTGGTTATAAACTACACAAATTCTTTCTTTACAGAACGAGTGGCGTATCTATTGAGAGAGGCCGTGTAGACTAGTGCTTAAAAGCACTGATCTTATGGCACCACACAGATGAGGGTGCAAATTCCAAGTCTGCCACTTTCTTTTCTTTTTTAGATTTTTTTTGATGTGGACCATTTTAAAAGTCTTTATTGAATTTGTTACAATATTCCTTCTGTTTTATGTTTTGGTTTTTTGGCCGGGAGGCATGTGGGATCTTAACTCCCCCATCGAACCCGCACCCCCTGCGTTGGGAGGCAAAGTCTTAACCACTGGACTGCCAGAGAAGTCCCAGTTGCAGCCTTCTAAAGCTTAAATCAGATTCATTATCACGTCCCTGCTTAAAACCTACCAGTGGCCCTCACTAAAACTGAAAATAAATCTAAACTGTCTACGAAAGCTTATCTAACTTGCCTCTGCTTCTTCCTCCCTGAGATGTTAATATTTTCTCCTGGGATATTCCTAGTACATAGCTTGTGCGTCTATTTGAGGAATAAAGCACTTAGTACCTGGCACATGTAAGTTCTCACAGCTGCTGACTTGTATCTCTATAGTCCTGATTACTTTCTTTGTGCCAAGCTATTTGTGGTAAAGTAATAATGGGATTCTGTTTCCTAAACAGTCAAAGCTTTGAGGAGGGGGGATATCTGCATTGTTTACCAATTTATCCCCAGCACAATACCAGTGTGTAGTAGACTCTTATTTAATATTTGAATGAAGAATCACTAGAATCATGTCTACTATGAGTAAATAACATATATTTAATTCTGGTTTGGTTAAGCTAATGCTGTGGCACTTAGGATCTTTAAATGAAATATTCAATTTATTTTCTTCCTGTTGATAAATGGTTTGTTTTTATTAACCATTAAGTCTATTAAGTGGAATCTACTGTGAAACAATCTGTAGGTTACTAAAACATAGGTCAAACCCATCTAGCTTGCTAGGTAGTCACAAAGTCGTTTGCTTTCGTTACAGCACTTCACCTTGTGCTTCAGCTGATTCACTATTTAGCCTTGAAATATCATCCCTCTGGGAACACATTGCTGAAATACTTACACTTCTGTAGGTTGGATTTGGCTTTGTTGGGTCCAGTCTTCCTTTTCCCCCTTTACTTTTATCTCTCTGCCTTTACTCCAGCTGAGTAAGCAAACAAATCCAAGAAATATGTTCCGGATTGGGAGGGAAAAGAACCAAAACAACAGCTACACTTTAAACTGAACTTCCTGGCAGGCACAGGCCATCACTTCTTCTGTGAGCTGCTCTGCAAGGACTCTGTCTTGCAGTTTAGCAGGGAAGAAACCCAGCAATTTAAAGCTTCAGCAAATCCTGATTAAACTTTTTATTCTTGGCTCCTGCTCAGCGATGACATTTTTGCCACCAGCACACGTCATTTCCATCTTAATATTATCACCTACCCATCTCTGCTTGGAGATTTATTTTAAAGAAAATCTGGTTAGTAGAAGATAGTAAGTACTAAAAGTTCATCAAAGCAGTTTTCTTTTACTATATTTTTTTTTTTTTTTTTTTTTTTTTTGCGGTACC
>NW_006781346.1:341010-354185 GCF_000442215.2 Lipotes vexillifer
CCCCTGCATCGGCAGGCGGACTCTCAACCACTGCGCCACCAGGGAAGCCCTCTTTTACTATATTTTTTAAGTGAACATCTGGCTCTACATTTGTGTTTGCATATTGTCTCAGTTATTAGATAGTTGGGTTTTGTTTGCTTAAAATAGCATCATTATCCATTTTAAAGATTAAATTTAGTTCTGCATTATGCACTTAATAGGAGCCCAGCATTTAGTTAAGATTATTGTGTGTAGTTAAGATTCTTAGACATGAATAAAGAATTATTTAAAAATCTTTTTAATGAGAATAAATAGCTGAAGATTCATATTTTTGCAGAAAGATCATGGGATGTAATCTTTTAATGCCAACATGATCCACTTTGTCATTAGCATATACAGGAATGATATACTTTACCTTATTTTTTTTTTTAGACTTGGGAAGACCCAAGACACAATGATGAAAACACTGGCTGCTGTGGTGACAATGACCCAATTGATGTGTGTGAAATTGGAAGCAAGGTAACGGAATCTGAAATATTTTTCTGTAGAGTTGAGACGATATCAATGAAATATACAAACTTCATACTTTTAAAAATATTGTAAATAACATGTGAATATTAGTGAAGTTATGATGGGTCTCTTTGGGTGACAAAAGCTTCCATTTCATTCTAAGCATTTCTACATTATAATTTGTACATTTAAACCTAGCCTAGAAAAAAAGGTGTATTGTATGCATGTGTGTGGAAGAACTGTACATGTTCTGCATTGCTTTGGAAGGCAAATGAGTAGTCAATAGATGAAGGCTACCAGGAGGCAACAAGGCAAACCTTGCCTAAGGATTTGGAGTGACCAGTGAATTGGCCCAAACCAGGTAACCTCATGAGTTGGAGATTTATGGTAGGGATTCCTCTCTCAAGTAGGGTTGCTCAAGTGGGGTTGCTCTATTTTCTTAGAGCAAGAAAATAGCAAAGAAAATAGTTATTTTCTTTATGATCTTTCCCAGCCTCAAGAAAATCTTAAGCGACTGAAAAAAGAAAGTTGTCATTCAGTTGCTTAACTCATCAAGTTCAGGCATATTGTATGACTTCCCTAACTCAGTGACTTCTATAAAATAAAAGGTAAAGAAAGTACATTAAAATAGGTATTTGAAATAAATTATGGAGGACTTTTTCTTCAGCACAATCGATGACAGTTTAAAAACATTAATTACCCTCAACTCTGATGGGACTAATGGACACTTGTTTAGCTTTTTTTTTTTAACATCTGTATTGATAATTGCTTTACATTGTTGTGTTAGTTTCTGTTGTATAACAAAGTGAATTAGCTATATGTACACATATATCCCCATATCCCCTCCTTCTTGCGTCTCCCTTACACCTTCCTTATCCCACCCCTCTAGGTGGTCACAAAGCACCAAGCTGATCTCCCTGTGCTATGCAGCTGCTTCCCACTAGCTATCTGTTTTACATTCGATAGTGTATGTATGTCAATGCCACTCTCTTACTTCGTCTCAGCTTACCCTTCCCCCTTCCTTTGTCCTCAAGTCCATTCTCTATATCTGCATCTTTATTCCTGTCCTGCCCCTAGGTTCTTCAGAACCTTTTCTTTTTTTTTTTAGATTCCATATATATATATTTGCATACTGTATTTGTTTTTCTCTTTCTGACTTACGTCACTCTGTTTGACAGACTCTAGGTCCATCCACCTCACTACAAATAACTCCATTTCATTTCTTTTTATGGCTGAGTAATATTCCATTGTATATATGTGGCACATCATCTTTATCCATTCATCTGTCGATGGACACTTAGGTTGGTTCCATGTCCTGGCTATTGTAAATAGTGCTGCAGTGAACATTGTGGTACATGACTCTTTTTGAATTATGATTTTTTCAGGATATATGCCCAGTGGTGGGATTGCTGGGTCATATGGTAGTTCTATTTGTAGTTTTTTAAGGAACCTCCATACTGTTTTCTGTAGTGGCTGTATCAATTTACATTCCCACCAACAGTGCAAGAGGGTTTCCTTTTCTCCACACCCTCTCCAGTATTTATTGTTTGTAGATTTTTTGATGATGGCCATTGTGACCGGTGTGAAGTGATACCTCATTTTAGTTTGGATTTGCATTTCTCTAATGATTAGTGACGTTGAGCATCCTTTCATGTGTTTGTTGGCATTCTGCATATCTTTGGAGAAATGTCTATTTAGGTCTTCTGCCCATTTTTGGATTGGGTTGTTTGTTTTTTTGATATTGAGCTGCATGAGCTGCTTGTATATTTTGGAGGTTAATCCTTTGTCAGCTGCTTCATTTGCAAATACTTTCTCCCATTCTGACGGTTATCTTTTTGTCTAGTTTATGGTTTCCTTTGCTGTGCAAAAGCTTTTAAGTTTCATTAGGTCCCGTTCATTTTTGTTTTTATCTCCATTTCTCTAGGTGGTGGGTCAAAAAGGATCTTGCTGTGATTTATGTCATAGAGTGTTCTGCCTATGTTTTCCTCTAAGAGTTTTATAGTATCTGGCCTTACATTTAGATCTTTAATCCATTTTGAGTTTATTTTTGTGTATGGTGTTAGGGAGTGTTCTAATTTCATTCTTTTCATGTAGCTGTCCAGTTTTCCCAGCACCACTTATTTAAGAGGCTGTCTTTTCTCTATTGCATATTCTTGCCTCCTTTATTAAAGATAAGGTGACCATATGTGCGTGGGTTTTTCTCAGGGCTTTCTATCCTGTTCCACTGATCTATCTTTCTGTTTTTGTGCCAGCACCATGCTGTCTTGATTACTGTAGCTTTGTAGTATAGTCTGAAGCCAGGGAGCCTGATTCCTCCAGCTCCATTTTTCTTTCTCAAGATTGCTTTGGCTATTTGGGGTCTTTTGTGTTTCCACACAAATTGTGAAACTTTTTGTTCTAGTTCTGTGAAACATGCCATTGGTAGTTTGATAGGGATTGCATTGAATCTGTAGATTGCTTTGGGTAGTATAGTCATTTTCACAATGTTGATTCTCCCAATCCAGGAACATGGTATATCTCTCCATCTGTTTGTATCATCTTTAATTTCTTTCATCAGTGCCTTACAGTTTTCTGCATACAGGTCGTTTGTCTCCTCAGGTAGGTTTATTCCTAGGTATATTTTTCTTTTTGTTGCAATGGTAAATGGGAGTGCTTCCTTAATTTCTCTTTCAGATTTTTCATCATTAGTGTACAGGAATGCAAGAAATTTCTGTGCATTAATTTTGTATCCTGCAACTTTACCAAATTCGTTGATTATCTGTAGTAGTTTTCTGATAGCACCTTTAGGATTCTCTATGTATAGTATCATGTCATCTTTAAACAGTGACAGCTTTACTTCTTTTCTGATTTGGATTCCTTTTATTTCCTTTTGTTCTCTGATTGCTGTGGCTAAAACTTCCAAAACTATGTTGAATAATAGTGGTGAGAGTGGACATCCTTGTCTTGTTCCTGATCTTAGTGGAAATGGTTTCAGTTTTTCACCATTGAGAACAATGTTGGCTGTGGGTTTGTCATATATGGCCTTTATTATGTTGAGATAAGTTCCCTCTATGCCTACTTTCTGGAGGGTTTTTATCATAAATGGGTGTTGAATTTTGTCAAAAGGTTTTTCTGCATCTATTGAGATTATCATATGGTTTTTCTCCTTCAATTTGTTAATATGGTGTATCACATTGACTGATTTGCGTATACTGAAGAATCCTTGCATTCCTGGGATAAACCCTACTTGATCATGGTGTATGATCCTTTTAATATGCTGCTGGATTCTTTTTGCTAGTATTTTGTTGAGGATTTTTGCATGTATGTTCATCAGTGATACTGGCCTATAGTTTTCTTTTTTTGTAACATCTTTGTCTGGTTTTGGTATCAGGGTGATGGTGGCCTCATAGAATGAGTTTGGGAGTATTCCACCCTCTGCTATATTTTGGAAGAGTTTGAGAAGTATAGGTGTTAGCTCTTCTCTAAATATTTGATAGAATTCACCTGTGAAGCCATCTGGTCCTGGACTTTTGTTTGCTGGAAGATTTTTAATCACAGTTTCAATTTCAGTGCTTGTGATTGGTCTGTTCTTATTTTCTATTTCTTCCTAGTTCAGTCTTGGAAGGTTGTGCTTTTCTAAGAATTTGCCCATTTCTTCCAGGTTGTCCATTTTATTGGCATAGAGTTGCTTGTAGTAATCTCTCATGATCCTTTGTATTTCTGCAGTGTCAGTTAATGCGCCTCCTTTTTCATTTCTAATTCTGTTGACTTGAGTCTTCTCCCTTTTTTTCTTGGTGAGTCTGGCTAATGGTTTATCAATTTTGTTTATCTTCTCAAAGAACCAGCTTTTAGTTTTATTGATCTTTGCTATCGTTTCCTTCATTTCTTTTTCATTTATTTCTGATCTGATCTTTATGATTTCTTTCCTTCTGCTAACTTTGAGGGATTTTTGTTCTTCATTCTCTAATTGCTTTAGGTGTAAGGTTAGATTGTTTATTTGAGATTTTTCTTTTTTCTTGAGGTAGGATTGTATTACTATAAACTTCCCTCTTAGAACTGCTTTTGCTGCATTGCATAGGTTTTGGGTCATTGTGTTTTCATTGTCATTTGTTTCTAGGTGTTTTTTAATTTCCTCTTTGATTTCTTCAGTGATTTCTTGGTTATTTAGTAGCATATTGTTTAGCCTCCATGTGTTTGTATTTTTTACAGTTTTTTTCCTGTAACTGATATCTAGTTGCATAGCATTGTGGTCGGAAAAGGTACTTGATACATTTTCAATTTTCTTAAATTTAAAGGCTTGATTTGTAACCCAAGGTATGATCTATCCTGGAGAATCTTCCGTGAACACTTGAGAAGAAAGTGTATTCTGTTGTTTGTGGATGGAGTGTCCTATAAATACCAGTTAAGTCCATCTTGTTTAATGTATCATTAAAAGCTTGTTTCCTTATTTATTTTCATTTTGGTTGGTCTGTCCATTGGTGAAAGTGGGGTGTTAAAGTCCCCTACTATTATTGTGTTACTGTCGATTTCCCCTTTTATGGCTCTTAGCATTTGCCTTATGTATTGAGGTGCTTCTGTGTTGGGTGCATAAATATTTACAGTTGTTATATACTCTTGGTCTGATCCCTTGATCATTATGTAGTGTCCTTCTTTGTCTCTTGTAATAGTCTTTATTTTAAAGTCTATTTTGTCTGATGTGAATATTGCTCCTCCAGCTTTCTTTTGATTTCCATTTGCATAGAATATCTTTTTCCATCCCCTCACTTTCAGTCTGTATGTGTCCGTAGGTCTGAAATGGGTCTCTTGCAGACAGCATATATACGGGTCTTGTTCTTGTATCCATTCAGCCAGTCTATGTCTTTTGGTGGGAGCATTTAATCCATTTACATTTAAGGTAATTATCCATATGTATGTTCCTATTTCTATTTTCTTAATTCTTTTGGGTTTGTTATTGTAGGCCTTTTCCTTCTCTTGTGTTTCCTGCCTAGAGAATTTCCTTTAGCATTTGTTGTAAAGCTGGTTTGGTGGTGCTGAATTCTCTTAGCTTTTGCTTGTCTGTAAAGGTTTTAATTTCTCCTTTGAATCTGGTTGAGATCCTTGCTGGGTAATCTTAATTGTAGGTTTTTCCCTTTCATCACTTTAAATGTGTCCTGCCACTCCCTTCTGGCTTGCAGAGTTTCTGCTGAAAGATCAGCTGTTAACATTATGGGAATTTCTTTGTATGTTATTTGTTGCTTTCCCCTTGCTGCTTTTTTTTATAATAAATTTATTTATTTTGGGCTGCGTTGGGTCTTCGCTGCTGTGCGCAGGCTTTCTCTAGTTGCGGTGAGCAGGGGCTACTCTTTGTTGTGGTGCACGGGCTTCTCATTGTGGTGGCTTCTCTTGTTGCAGAGCATGGGCTCTAGGCACGTGGACTTCAGTAGCTTGGCTTGAAGGCTCTAGAGCGCAGGCTCAGTAGTTTTGGTGCACGGGCTTAGTTGCTCTGCAGCATGTGAGATCTTCCCAGACCAGGGCTCGAACCCATGTCTCCTGCATTGGCAGGCAGATTCTTAACCACTACACCACCAGAGAAGCCCTCCCTTGCTGCTTTTAATATTTTTTCTTTGTATTTAATTTTTGATAGTTTGATTAATATGTGTCTTGGTGTCTTTCTCCTTGGATTTATCCTGTATGGGACTTTCTGTGCTTCCCTGGACTTGATTGACTCTCTCCTTTCCCATATTAGGGAAATTTTCAACTATAATCTCTTCAAATATTCTCTCAGTCCCTTTCTTTTTCTCTTCTTCTTCTGGGGCCCCTATAATTCGAATGTTGGTGCATTTAATGTTGTCCCAGAGGTCTCCGAAACTGTCAATTCTTTTCATTCTTTTTTCTTTATTCTGCTCTGCGGTAGTTATTTCCACTATTTTATCTTCCAGGTCACTTATTCGTTCTTCTGCCTCCATTATTCTGCTATTGACTCCTTCTAGAGAATTTTTAATTTCATTTATTGTGTTGTTTGTCATTGTTTGTTTGCTCTTTAGTTCTTTTAGTTTCTTGTTAAACGTTTCTTGTATTTTCTCCATTCTAGTTCCAGGATTTTAGATCATCTTTACTATCATTACTCTCAATTCTTTTCCAGGTAGACTGCCTATTTCCTCTTCATTTGTTTGGTCTGGTGGATTTTTACCTTGCTCCTTCATCTGCTGCGTATTTCTCTGGCTTCTCATTTTGCTTAACTTACGGTGTTTGGGGTGTCCTTTTCACAGGCTGCAGGTTCGTAGTTCCTATTATTTTTGGTGTCTGTGCCCAGTGGGTAAGGTTGGTTCAGTGGCTTGTGTAGGCTTCCTGGTCAGGGGGACTGGTACCTGTGTTCTGGTGGATGAGGCTGGATATTGTCTTTCTGGTGGGCAGGAACGCATCCGGTGGTGTGTTTTGGGGTGTCTGTGAACTTAGTATGATTTTAGACAGCCTCTCTGCTAATGGGTGGGGTTGTGTTCCTGTCTTGCTGGTTGTTTGTCATGGTGTATCCAGCACTGGAGCTTGCTGGTCATTGAATGGAGCTGGGTCTTAGCTTTGAGACAGAGATCTCTGGGAGAGCTCTCGCTGATTGATATTACATGGGGCCAGGAGGTCTCTGGTGGTCCAATGTCCTGAATTCGGCTCTCCCACCTCAGAGGCTCTGGCCTGACACCTGGCTGGAGCACCAAGACCCTTTGGGGAAGTCTGAGGTCTTCTGCCAGCATTCAGTAGGTGTTCTGTAGGAGTTGTTCCACATGTAGATGTATTTTTGATGTATTTGTGGGGTGGAAGGTGGATCTCCACATCTTATTCCTCCTCCATCTTGAAGGTCCCTCCTAGCTTTTTAAAAATTGCTTAAAGGAGCAATCTTAAGTTTGCAGAAATTTGGCGTCTTCCTCATTTCCTATTATCCACCCTAGTAAAACTTTTCTTCCAAAGTTTCATTCTGTAGTATTGACCTGGCTGTGGTTTTTGACTTTCAGGTATGTGCAAGAGGGGAAATAATCAGGGTGAAAGTTCTGGGCATACTGGCTATGATCGATGAAGGGGAAACCGACTGGAAAGTCATTGCCATTAATGTGGATGATCCTGATGCAGCCAATTATAATGGTAAGAAATATTTGTAGGGTCTGAAGTCTTTATACCTAAATCTTACCCAGCACCAAACTTAACCTGTAATGACAGAGTGGTAAGCCCATGCCTTCAAACTGTTAAAGAATGGAGGAGCGAAACATTTGACAAAGCATTGTTATTTCTACTACTGAACTTCTGTGGTTAACTAAGTAAACTTTTCTCCTTCATTCCAGGAAAGAAAAAATCTGGTAGTTTGTATTTCCTGTTTTCTTCTTTCCTTCCCCACATGCTAACACTTAGTTGCTCTATTTATTTATTTTTTAAAATTTGAAAACTGAGATATAATCCACATGCCATAAAATTCACCATTTTAAAGTGTACAGTTCTATGGTTTTTGATACATACACTAGTCTGTTAACCATCACCACTATCTAATTCCAGAACATTTTCACCACTCTGACAGGAAGCCCCATATCCATTAGCAGTCACCCCCTATCCCCACATCGCTCAGTCCCTGACAACTACCAGTCTATTGTCTGTCTTTATGGATTTGCCTATTCTGAAAATTTCACATAAACGGGGTCACATGATACCTGGCTTCTTTCAGTTAGCATACTGGTTTCAAGGTTCATCCACATTGTAACGTGTATCAATACTTCATTCCCTTCTTTTTTGGTGGTAAAATTAACATAACATAAAATTCACCATTTGAACTATTTTAAAGTGTACAATTCAGTGGCATTTAGTACATTCACAGTGTTGTGCAACTCACCACTTATCTCATTCTAGAACATTTACATCACCCCAAAGAGAAACTCTGTACCTTTTAGTAGTCACTCCCTGTTCCCTCCTCCTCCCAGGACCCGACAACCACTAATCTGCTTTCTGTGTCTATGAATTTGCCTATTCTGGATATTTCATATACATGGAATTGTAAAATATGTGGCCTTTTTGTGTCAGGTTTCTTTTACTTAGCATAAGGTTTTCTAGGTTCATCCGTGTTGTAGCATGTATCAGTACTCATTTTTTTTAATGGCTGAGTTGTATTCTATTATATAGATATATATCACATTTTGTTTGTCCATTCATCTGTTGATGGACATTTGGGTTGTTTTTGGCTATTAGGAATAATGCAGCTGCTATGAACATTCCTGTACAAGTTTTTGTGTGGACGTGTGTTTTTAATCCTCTTGGGTGTATATACCTAGGAGTGGAGTTCCTGAGTCATATGGTAACTCTTATGTTTAGCCTCTTGAGAAACTGCCAAACTTTTTTCCAAAGTGGCTGCACCATCTTACAGTCCTGCCAGCAGTGCATAAGGTTCCGATTTTTCTACTTCTTTGCCAGCACTAGTTGTTATTTATCTTTTTTAATTATAACCCTTCTAGTGGGGTGTCTTTTTATTTTTGAGTTATAAGAGTACTTACATGTTTTGGATACTAAACCTTTATCAGATATATGATTTGTCTGTATTTTCTTACATTTTGTGGATTTGTCCTTTCATTTTCTTTTTTTTTTTTTTTTTTTTTTTGCGGTACATGGGCCTCTCACTGTTGTGGCCTCTCCCGTTGCGGAGCACAGGCTCCAGACTCACAGGCTCAGCGGCCATGGCTCACAGGCCCAGCCGCTCCGCGGCACGCGGGACCCTCCCGGACCAGGGCACGAACCCGCATCCCCTGCATCGGCAAGCGGACTCTCAACCACTGCGCCACCAGGGAAGCCCTGTCCTTTCATTTTCTTAATGGTATCCTGTGAAGCACTCAAGCTTTTCGTTTTGATGTAGTCCATTTTTTTATTGCTTGTGCTTTTGGTATCATTATCTAAGAAACCACTGCCTAATCCAAGGTCACAAAGACTTAGTTATGTTTCCTTCTAAGAATTTTATAAATATAGCACTTACATTATTTCTTTCTGCTGTTTTACAGAGTATGATCTTATATATATTTAAATATATGCAAGTTATATGTAAACTCATTTAAAAAGGACTCAACACCAACCTTTAATAGTACAATGGGAAGAAAGATGAAAAGAGTCTGACTTTTTGTTTCAGATACTTCTGTATTGACTAAGTTTTGTACAATGAGAATGCATTCCTACATTTAGCTCTGATTCTAAATGTAGGAATGTGTGTCCATTTTCAGATGCTATTTACACAAGTGTGCACATGCTAAATAGCGTGCTTTGGCCACAGTTAATGAAGCCACGCCATCATTACATCAGCACAATTTTCTGGGTGTCATTTCCCTGCAGTAGATGTTATTAGGACCCTAAAATTTTCTCTGGGGGGGCTGGCCCCATGATGCAAGCAGTATGCAGCTTTCCTTAAATGTCAGCCTAAGGCAATGTCCATCATCAGTTATAACTGGAAGAGTATTAGGTAGAACTAACTAAGAGTAGAACTCTTGACAAGCCACAACTTTGGGAGGGATACACACAGAGCCATGGAAGAGGATGGCGGGCCCACGACGGCCAGTAACCCTTCTGCCTCAGTTGTGGGCATCAGGAAATTGAGCATTTTATGCTCATGGTTGTGTGCTGGTTAGAGGCTGAACCCAGGGAACAGCACAGAACTGGTGCTGTCTTCGGTAGCATCTTTTTCTTTTTTTAATTTATTTTATTCTGAAATTCAGTGACTTTTTGGGGGGCTATTTTTATATTTTAATCCTGGGGGGGTTTTTTGTTTGTTTGTTTGTTTTTTTGCCATGTGGTTTGTGAGATCTTAGTTCCCCGACCGGGGAGTGAACCCGGGCCCTTGGCAATGAAAGCATGGAGTCCTAACCACTGGACTGCCAAGGAAGTCCTTGTCTTTGGTTGGATCTTGATGTGGCATCAGGAGGCAGTTCAGGGAGCTCTGCAGACCACTGGCTTTGTCTGTACGTGTATAATGTACAACTGGAGGAACAAAAATTGACTGAGTTCCTTTCTCCTACTTTTTTCCTCTGGGTCTGGTGTTCACAGTTCCCTAGTCAGGATCCAGCATACCTTTCAATACCTGGTTCACAGTCAGTGAGTTAATCAACTGTTATATTTTTCCTTGCTGCAATGTAATACAAAAATATGTTTGATCTTTGTCTCCAGTTCCTGGCAAGGAACTCCTAAAACACTTGGACTTTCCTGAGTGACGAGTGTCTTTTTTATTCATAATGAGCCCCTTTCATCACCCCTGAGTTTATGCTAATAAGGTGACTTACGGTGGGGCCCGTAGCTAGCCTCAGACTAGTTCAGTCAACAGAAAAACTGAATGATTAGAGGGTGGGAACCTCCAGCCCCAGCCACTGACCTCTGGGATTGGGAGGAGAGGCTCCATAAAAAGTCTGGAGTCACGAGATGTAGAGCACTTGTAAGTTGGTGAACACACTGAATTGCTGGGAGGGTGGTACGCCTCCCCACCAGAGGGCATGGAAACTATGCACCCCGCATACTGTGCCCTATGCATCTCCTCCTTTGGACTGTTTCTGAGTTGTATCCTTTATACTAAACCAGTAAACATAGCACAGTGTTTTCTTGAGTTTTGTGAGTCTTTCTAGCAAATTATCAAACCTGAGCAGAGAGTTGTAGGGAACTCTGATTTATAGCTGTTGGTCAGAAGTATGGGTGGCCTGGGACTTGGCGACCAGCGTCTGAAGTGGGATCAGTCTTGTGGAACTGAACCTTCTGACTGTGGGACTTGATGCCAACTCCAGTTAGATAGTGTCATAATTGAATTGTCGGACACCCAGTTGGTATTCCTAAGGAATAGAACTGGCTGGAAAATTTGTTGGAAGATACCCTACACTTGTATCTTGGATTTCTGGATTTTCAAACTATTTCTGTATCAGGTGATACGTTTTATATGAATTCTAAGTTCCTTGAAATTTATCAGTGTTTAAACATTTCCCAGTTCAGTTTGTAACCTTTCCATACTTTTAGTGGTACCCTGATAATAAAATGCATGGTATTCTTTAACTATGTAGATTATAAACTGGGCTTAAGCAAAGTTATTTTATAGAAATATAAATAAGCTGTTGTTGAATGTATTCCTCCTTCCAATTACAATTTTCCTGATGGATTTTTTTTTTTTTTTTGCACATGTATCTAATATCTGTTTGCATGGAGAAGCAGTTCAGTCATTTAAACTTGAGTTTGGTGACACTGAGGCTAGGCACTGTTAATGGCTGTACAGAAATTTTTCAAAGTTTTTTTTACACAGGACACTTTTTTTTTGTTGGCCAGAACTAAAGTATTGTCATACTGAATGCCTATACTGTAGAGTGAGAAAAGCCTATTCACATTTAATATGTAACCTATCAATGAATATGTATAATGCATTTTTCTTGTCTTTTTGTATGTAATTGGGGTGTGATCCTCGAATACAGCCTCAACCTGTCTTTTGGTATCTTCTGTCCATCTCTTAGAAGTTATGTACACCTGCCGAACTATTCTCATTATGTAGCTGCCAGTTATTTCTCCCTTCTCTTATCTAATAGGAGTCACTATGGTACTGATTGTTCTCTTAGTATACTTAATGTCAGAGCTATTTTAAGACACTAGATGATTTCCTTTTATTTATTTATTTAATTTATTTTTGGCTGCGTTTGGTCTTAGTTGCTTCACGGGCTTTCTCTAGTTGAGGCGAGCGGGGGCTACTCTTCTCTGCAGTGCCCAGGCTTCTCACTGTGGTGGCTTCTCTTGTTGCGGAGCATGGGCTCTAGGCGCACAGGCTTCAGTAGTTGTGGTGCAAGGGCTCAGTAGTTGTGGCGCATGGGCTTAGTTGCTCTGTGGCATGTGGGATCTTCCCAGATCAGGGCTCAAACCTGTGTCCCCTGCACTGGCAGGCGGATTCTTAACCACTGCGCCACCAGGGAAGCCCCGATGATTTCCTTTTAATGTGTGTATGTGTTCTCTTCTCAACAAGGTGTTAGCTCTAACATTGTCTTGAAAGTTTTTGA
This sequence comes from Lipotes vexillifer, assembly GCF_000442215.2. NCBI lineage: Eukaryota > Metazoa > Chordata > Mammalia > Artiodactyla > Lipotidae > Lipotes > Lipotes vexillifer. The sequence continues at coordinate 353,481 of NW_006781346.1, forward strand.
TAATGCATCCTGTAGCTCTTTCAAAGTACGCACTTGATATTTTTATTGAATGCATAAATAATTACATACACATCTTGCAATCTGAGAAGAGAATCTTATGCTCTTCTTAGATATTAATGATGTCAAGCGGCTGAAACCTGGCTACCTGGAAGCTACTGTGGACTGGTTTAGGAGGTACAAGGTTCCTGATGGAAAACCTGAGAACCAGTTTGCTTTCGACGCAGAATTTAAAGATAAGGTAATGTGTCACTCAGAACTGTAGCTTTAGGCCTATTTGTATTGAGACTTATAATTTAACCATATTGTTACCATCTAAAGACAATATGATCATAAAACAGATGTCTAAAGACACACGACAGGCTTGATGTTGATTGATTCATTTAAATGATTTCTTCCATTTTTGATAGAAAGAAGTGATTCAAAAGAGACAAAGTTATCAGGCTTTGGGAAAATATTGAGAATAAGAAAAGAACACGTTTCTATTATTTAACGTATATCTCTTCAAATTATAGGACTTTGCAATTGATATTATTAAAAGCACTCATGACTATTGGAGAGCATTAGTGACTAAGAAAACTGATGGAAGAGGAATCAGTTGGTAAGCATTAACTCTTTTCTGCATGTTTAACACACAAAGCAGACTAGCTTACTCCAGAGGTTTTAATTACCTTAACATACTCCACCGTTACATTCACTTAGGGAAAG
>NW_006781346.1:354195-430968 GCF_000442215.2 Lipotes vexillifer
GGTTTTGTCAATGCTTATTAAGTCAGTAGGAAGTGTAGACTGAAAGAAAAACCACACAACGAGAAGGTTGTGAGTTAAGTTTTATTCGAGGACTGTAGCCCGGAAGATAGCCTCTCAGATAGCTCTGAGGAACTGCTCCGGAGAGATAAGGGAGGAGCCAGGATATGTATGAACTTTTTTGCCGGGAAAACATGTAGTCAAGCATAAAAAGATTGCTGCTATTCATAAGGAAGAGACCTCTCAAGTTAATGATTTTAGTGTTTTTCTATGTATGGGAAGAGGCAAGAATCTGGGGTCATGTGAAATTTTTTCTTAGAAATGCATGTTAACTATCTAGGGGCCAATATACCCAAATGTTTCCTGGTTTTCTCCATCCTGAATTCCCCTCAGGGCTCACTGTCGTGGGTGACTGTAGTGGCTAATGGCTTGATCCTTGTAGAACTGGAATGGCAGGCAACATTTTTTTTCTTTACAGAAGGTAACTATATAAACAACTGAAAAATGCCACAAGATACTCTCTGAATAAGTACAAACTAAAACTATAAAGGGCACAGTGAGATCAGAGCTTTGTAAGGCTAATCGGGAAAACCTGCCTAGCATCAGGGTGCTCAGAATGGGATGGGTATAATCAGGTTGAGTTCAAGGGTTGGTATTCTCTGATGTGAATATGTAAGGTTCATTACAACTAAACTAGGATCTACTATGCACACTGAATTAACTACTACTACTAATAATAGCTAATATGACTGAGCAGTTAATATTTGCCAAGCCTGCAACACAGATGCAGGGAGATTAAACTTAACCAAAGTCATACCACAGTAAGCGTTTTGGAGTTAGGACTCACATCCAAGTCTATCTGGCCCCAGATCATTTTTAGTACAGTACCTCCTCTTTTAAAGATTATGAAAGAATGCCTACCATTACCACTTAACTAGTGTTGTTCTGGAAATACTAGTTGATGAAGTAAGTAAGAGAAAGAAGATGCAGGAATATTGGAAAAGGGGGAGCAAATTGTTGCAGATGATATGATTGTGTACCCAGAAAACCCTAGAAGAACTCAGCAAGGTGAATGATTACAAAATGAGTATATATGTACATTGCTAGCTTTCTATATGAAGTGTAACAGAAACTGTAATGGAGGAAAAGATCTCATGTAGAATAGTATTTAAAAACAAAACACAGTATAAATAAGAAACCTGAAGGACCCAGAAGAAGAAAAGTTTGACTCTCTTGAGAAATATGAAAGATGTTAAATAGAAAGGTATATATTCATGAATAACATTCAGTTTCATCTAGAAAAAATCTGCATCTCAGAATAACAAGGGAAATTCTGAAAAAAGTAAGGGTAGTGGTGGTGAGGAAGAGTGTTAATTATTTTAGTACTGTTTAGTAATATTGTCTTACTAAGAATTTGGTACTGAAGAAGAAAGTCAAATTATTCAGTTGTTAGAGTTTGATAGACCTAAAGTAGATCTAAAGATGTATGGGAATTCAATTTATAATAAAGAAGGTGTTTTAAATGAGTGGTTTGGACCAACTGCCTGTTTAGGAAGAAAATAAGACTAGATCTCTATCTCGCTGCTTAACATTCCTTACGCCAGATATACACACTGGCAACCACCCTCACGGCTGTGGACGTTTCATTTTGGAAAGGTGCTGTAACCAGGCAGGTGCTCCACGAGTGCCCTGTGCAAGCAACCCAGCACCAGTGTTCTTACCTCCAACTACTTTATATCCACATGTTAACTGGGTGCTGGCTGCAAACTAGGGTTTATAACCCTAGTCTTACATCAGCATTTAATTCCAGACAGAGAAATTGTAATGTGAGAAAATTCTAGAAAAAGTATAGGTGAATTTATTAATTAGCTTGTAATAGGGAAGACCTTTCCAAACAGAAGACAAACTCAAAATCCATAAAAGAAAGATTTACTTGTGGTATTATTTTTTTTATGTATCAGGAGACAATTTTTCCCAGTTTCTGCTTAAACAACACATGACAGAGGGCTAAATTCCTTAATTTATAAATAGCTTATTCTAATTGATAAGAAAAAGAATAATTCAATAGAAGGAGAGGAACAGATAAAAAAAGAACATTTACATATAAGAAGATGTACAGTCTCATTTTATAATATTTTTAATACATTCTTTCAGGATTTGTTTATTTCATTCGTAGTGGAATGAGTTTATTCTTTTTTTTTTTTTGGCCGTGTTGGGTCTTTGTTGCTGTGCGCGGGCTTTCTCTAGTTGTGGCGAGCGGGGGCTACTGTTCGTTGCGGTGTGCAGGCTTCTCATTGCAGTGGCTTCTCTTGTTGCAGAGCATGGGCTCTAGGCGCGCGGGCTTCAGTAGTTGAGCACGTGGGCTCAGTAGGTGCAGCACGTGGGCTCTAGAGTGCAGGCTCAGTAGTTGTTGCACATGGGCTTAGTTGCTCCGCAGCATGTGGGATCTTCCCATACCAGAGATTGAACCTGTGTCCGCTGCGTTGGCAGGCAGATTCTTAACCATTGCGCCACCAGGGAAGTCCTCATTTTATAATTTAAAATGCAGCTCAGAAAGATAGTGTTATCCCCCAGTAGCTTTGCAAAATTTAAAAAAATTAAATGATAGCCGGGATGGCAAGAATATCTATATCTATCTATCTGTCTATCTATCTATCTATCTATCTATCTATCTATCTATCTATCTATCTATCTATATGGTTGGTGAGAGTTTAAATGGGTACAACCTTTGTGAAGGGCAATTTGACAATATTCAGCCCAAAATTTTAAATGCATGTATTTCTTTGTAGAACCACTACTAGGAATGTATCCTATAGATATAGTCCCCAAAGATTTATGTATAAGGATGTTCATTGCAGTGTCATTTATAATAGCAAAAAGTAAGAAACAGCCAAAATGTAATGGTTAAGCACATCCATATAATAGAACAGTATATGTCACAGTAAAAAAAAAAAAGTTCTCTCTATGTTCATAAGGAAAGACAACCAAAATATATTGTGAGAAAAGCAAAGTCCATAGTAGTATATTTAGTATGATCCCATTTATGCAAGGTGAGATACACACACACACCCCAGCATCTGTTTATATTAAAATTTTTTTTTCTGGAGGGAAACAAGAGCTATAGATAATGATTGCCTTTGGAGACAACCATTTGGAGATGGGAGGGAGAGAGGCTTTCAATTTGTGACTTTCTGAATTTTCTAAGTATATATGTGTATTACTTTTTTTAATAAATGTCACTTAATCTGGGTAGTAAGATTTTTTTCTGATTATGAGAAAATCCTAATGTAAAAATAGTTCTCAGGAATCTTCTGTTCTGTAAGTCAGAATAATGTCCTGTAAAATTCAAACATTGTCTCTCCACAAACATAAGAAAAACTGAGCACACTTACACATTTGTGTGAAAATGTACAATCATGAGACTTTGCTTTTAATAACTTCTCTATTTTGTGGTGTCCTATTATTTCTATGGAAATGGGCTTAATGCATGTTAAGTGGCAGGTAACTGAAGATATTTATTTTTCATTTTAATAGAATATTTCTGATCATACCCATGTTATAATAATACACAATAATTTAATACATAGTAAATTTTGAACTATAGTTAACCAAAAAAAGTTTTTAAAAAATCATTTTAATCACAGTTTTTCCATAGATACTCTTATTAACATTTAGAGTTTTTCTTTTTACAGTCCTTTGTGTATAATATTTTCAAAAATAATTAGGATCATATCGTATATACAATTTGTTTTATGGTTTAAAAAAGTTAACACTATAAGCATTTCTCATGTCATTAAGAATATAATACTTTTCTACTATATAACATTCCATCTGTGTAATATTCCATCTCATGGATAAATCATTTTTAATCATCCCTGTTGTTGGACATTTTGGTTATTTCCAAGTTTTCACTCTTACCAATAGTGAAATCGTGTATGTCGAACATCTTTGTACATCATAGTTTAAATCTCTGAGTTCTGAGGTGTGGAATTTATCAAACAGTATGTGCTTTTTAAAAGGTTTTAGACACATTTGTTTGTTTATTTTTTTCTCTTACTTTTTCTTTTTTTATTTTGTTGTGGACACATTTTACCAGATTATTTTTCAGGAATATTGAACCAGGTGTTACTCCTGCCAGGAGTGTCTATCTCAGATGTCAACACTGACAGAAACCAGATTTTTTTGTTTTTTTCATTTTATCTAATTAGGAAAGATATGTTTGTCATTTTCATTTGCATCTTAGCTCTTTCATTGAGAATTATACTGCATTCAATCACATACTTTAAAATCTGAACTTCTTAAGCGATTTGAGTAAAATTGACCACGAGAATAGCTGTATATTAAATAATTAGAATATTTAATATAGGTGAGAAAGCTTTCAACTAAGCCAGACTTGAATCTCATCTGGCCTACCACCTTCAACTTGTTATTTTTAACAAGAGAGAGTTTTAATAATAGAGAAGTTTTTGTTACTGTGACTCATGACAATTTTCCTTTGTTCAATAGCATGAATACCACAGTGTTTGAGAGCCCCTTCCAGTGTGATCCTGATGCTGCCAAAGCCATTGTGGATGCTGTAAGTAAAGGTTTCCTTGAAAAAGAACATGCCTGGTGGCCAAAAAATATGGTGTTGAATGGGGAGGGAAGGTACCTTCAATAAATATTTGAGGATGTCCTGTACACATATTACAATGTGAGATCTTGAAATAATTACAAACCATAAATACAAGTAGACATTTGACTGAGGGGGAACCTGAGGAGGGTCCTAGCCAACACTATATTGGGCAGATAACAAAGTAGGACAATTTGTAAAAATCAAAATGACTCCAGAATGTTCTAAGTAACCCAAGTGCCTGAGTACTTATCATGAGCCATTTTTCACAAAAGTACCAATGGGAACTTATTTGACTTGGTCATAGCAAGGAATGAGAAAGTTACCAAATTTCAGGTACCATTGCAGGAGTGGTTTATAGTCCTAGAGAATTTCATGTGAGGAAGTAAACTGTCCATCAAAGAAATAATTTTGTTTTTGTATTATTTTTAATGATCTGATTTGTATTAACCTAAAGACTGAAGATTGTCTAAACTTATTCTCATTTACAATATTTAATAAGGAAAACAAATGAAAATGAGGTCTGATTTTACAGCCTTGTAAACAGGGTAATACAAGGGAAAAGGACAATTTAATGCTGAAGCCAATACATTTAGATTTATTTTATTTATATATGAATTTTGACAAAGTTGAGATGAATATGATAAATTGGAAGGGAAAAGCCGTTGGTTAACAATCATAACTTTTCAATGAGAACATTCTGCTTACATTTTATATATGTGTGTGTATATTATAAAACCTTTATATATACATATGTTGGTTTTTTAATTCTTTATTTCAGAAAGCAGGTTTTTTAAAATTGGAGTGTAGTTGCTTTACAATGTTGTGTTAGTTTCTGCTGTAACAAATTTATTTTTATTTATTCTCCTGTATGTCATTAAAAGGTAAGAGGTTTGAATTTGTTAGCATTTCTTAGCAGTAGAGCAAGCTCTGCATTGTTACTATCTATTGTAAATTATTTTTAGGACCTAAAAATTGGGATAGTTGTCTTCTGTTTAGATTCCTTTTAATTTTTGTATCAGTATACTTTTTTAGCTTATTCCTTTTCTGGGATTAGACTAATACATTTTAACATTTTATTTTAGTTACCACCACATGAACCTGCCTGCACAATACCAACAGATGGTAAGATCTATATCTAGTAAAATTACATTAAACATTATGCATATGTGTGGGAAAATTACATCTATATCTATAGATACATCTTACATACGACATACATACAGAGAAAGAGAAGGACAGGGAGAAGAAGCATTTTTAGAGTTCTGTAGCATATGTGGGAAGAAAAATGGCTGTACCTACCACATTTAGGGCCACCGCTGGGACAGCATGACCATGACCCACTGTTCTCGGAGTTCCTGGTAGATGCCTTGTGGAGGTTGGAGCAGGCTGGGCTCTTCGTCCCCATCTGGCCCCAGGCTGCTTCACCCAGGAAACAGTTCTTTCCACCTTTAGATGTTAGAATTCTCTGTAAGGTTCTTCTGGTGAGAATTGCATGTCCATAGGATCAGCATCAAGAGTAAAGAAGCCCAAAAGAAAACACTGGTAAATTACCTGTTTTTGCTGTAGTGAAGCTTTGCATGTATGTAGGTTTGTTTTAATGTAATCCATAGGAGGATACATTAAAGCAAATATATTATTCATTGTTATATGTTGGGTGTAATTTTGATTCCTAACAGGGATTCTGATTTTTTCTTTTCTCTGACTACAGTGGATAAGTGGTTCCATCGCCAGAAAAACTAAGGAAATTTCTCTGGAATACAAGCTGATATTGCTGCATCCTTTTCGTCTGAAAGCATTAGATGGAAAAGTAGTAACTTTTCCAAGCTTTAAAGTTATAGAACTAATCAATCAAATTCTGCTGTGACCAATCCAATATATCCATACTGTTATCCATCTAAAAGCATCTTTCATATCAACGAAGATAACTTTTAGTTCCTGCTTAAATATCAAGACAGTTGTAGTTTGGAAGTCATCTGTGAATAAATGTCCAAGATAAGTACGTATTGGATGTATATGTTTGCCTTGTGTTAGGAAATAAAATTATTTTATTGAAACTTGGTTTATGATATTTTTATTTTAATCTGAAGCCTAACACTACCAAGCAGGCTTGGGTGCTGTTTGGTATTTGTTTTCTGTGAATGATCTTATAATTCACTTTTATTTGTTAGACTAAAGCTGACTTTATTTGTAGGCACCTGAAAATGAAATCCCTTATGTTTACAGCAGTCTTGATACTATACTCTTACCTAATTTCTGTCATCCCATTGTGAGCCATCAGCCAAGATAGTTTTGTGATTAAATTCGTGGCTTTGGAGCTGTGCGGACCTGAGTTTTTAATCCTAGCCCGTCTACTTATTTAGCTCTATAATCTCAGGTCAGTGTTGGCATCCACTGACTGTGTTTTCTCAACCAAGTTGTGATTTTCTTGGTTGTTGTTATGATGGGTGATTGTTAATAATATCCTAGACATTTTGTCTGTTATGTTAGGAGACACTAGGATCCATTTAAATCTTTTAGCAGGCATCACCCTATTTAGGGTTAGCACATGGGTCTTGGCCTGCTTTTGTGGACTGTGGTTTCAATGGCAGTTTAACTTTCAGCAGCTTTGCAGTGTTGTTTTGGTCAGCTTGGTTTATCTGGTGCCACTGGGGCTTCTGTTGGTTCCCGCTGGTGCTGCCTGAGGGGGCTGAGTATCTCTTGGTGGAGGAGGAGAGTCTTAGGCTACAGGGAAAAAGAAGCTTCCTGAACTGGTCTACCCTTTATAGCTGGATTTCTCCCTCAGGCTCAGCTCACCCGCCTACCTAGGTAACTCTTGGTGGAAAAGGGGAGTCTCAGGCCTTGTGGGGAAGGAGAGTGCCTCCCTGGTTGTTTATTTCTGCCTGGGCTCCCAATGAGCCCCCTTGCCAGGTAGTGTCATGCCCACCAGAGGGACCCCCATTCCCTATGGGGGCGGTGGAGGAATGAGCCTGTCTGGACTGCCTTCTGTTGCTAGGTTACGGGTTGGGGAGGACTCTCCTCCTCCTGGTGGTGGTAGGATGCATATGCCCTGTCTCTGCTGTCCTCTGGTCCTGGGGGCCCAAACCAGCTCGCCTTCTTAGCACCTTTCAGAGTTCTTGGTTGTGTCTTGTCATCTCCAGGGTCCATAGCTGTGCTTAGCAGGAGAAGTGGAGAAAAACAGGTCTATGCCTTCTTGTCTGGTCCGGGACCAGAAACATCAGCATTCAGATTTTAGTAATATTTCTCTTATTCCTTTTATAAGTTCTGTTTTTAAATGCTGCCTCAGTCATTGTAATATGTGATTTCTGAAGTGATTTGTTAGGATAAGAAATATGTTTTCTAATGAAAGACTATACAAAGTGGGGGACTTCACAAGTATTGGTCCAATAAATAGGAATCACCCGCCCAAATTTATGGAAAGGAAAGGGGATAGAACACTAGTCAGAAGAAATGTCAGCAATAGTTCTCCCGTATGAGATCCTCTGTAGAAAGCTTCCACTCCTCTGTTCAGGTAAGGAATGTAAAATACTCTTGTATTCACTTGCTAGGCTACCATAACCAAGTACCACAAACTAGATGGGCTAAACAAGAGAAATGTATTGCCTCAGTGTTCTGGAAGCTAGAAGTCCGAGATCCAGGTATCAGCAGGCCCATGCTCCCTCTGAAGGCTATTGGGAAGGATCTGTTCCAGGCCTCTCCCTGCTTTTGATAGTTCCTGGCTTGTGGCAGCATAACCCTAATGTACACAAGGTGTTCTCCCTGTGTGCTTGTTTCCAAATTTCCCCTTATAAGGACATCAGGGGAAAGAATTCCCTGGGGTCCAGTGGTTAGGACTGTTCTTTCATTGCCATGGGCCCGGATTCAATCCCTAGTTCGGGAACCACAGGCTGTGTGGCACGGCCAAAAAGAAAAAAATACGAACATCAGTCAGGGCTTCCCTGGTAGTGCAGTGGTTAAGGATCCGCCTGCAAATGCAGGGGACACGGGTTCGAGCCCTGGTCCGGGAAGATCCCACATGCCATGGAGCAACTGAGCCCGTGCACCACAACTACTGAGCCTGCGCTCTAGAGCCTGCGAGCCACAGCTACTGAGCTCACGTGCTGCAACTACTGAAGCCCGCGCGCCTAGAGCCTGTGCTCCGCAACAAGAAGCCCAATCACTGCAACAAAGAGTAGCCCCCGCTCGCCACAGCTAGAGAAAGCCTGTGTGCAGCAATGAAGACCCAACGCAGCCAAAAATTTTAAAAAATAAAATAAGTAAATTGAAAAATAAAATAAATTAAAAAAATAAAGTATACAACACAATGGTTCTTCCTATAAAAAAAGATACATGCACCCCAGTGTTCATTGCAGCACTATTTATAATAGCCAAGATATGGAAGCAACCTAAATGTCCATTGACAGAGGAATGGATAAAGAAGATGTGGTACATTTATACAGTGGAATATTACTCAGCCATAAAAAAACAATGAAATAATGCCATTTGCAGCAACATGGATGGACCTACAGATTATCATACTAAGTAAAGTAAGTCAGACAGAGAAAGACAAACATCATATGTTATCACTTATATGTGGAATCTAAAAAAATCATACAAATGAACTTATTTACAAAACAGAAACAGACTCACAGACTTGGAAAACAAACTTATGGTTACCAAAGGGGAAAGGTGGAGGGGAGGGATAAATTAGGGGTTTGGGATTAACATATACACACTATTATATATAAAACAGATAATCAACAATGACCTACTGTACAGCACAGGAAACTCTACTCAGTATTCTATAATAACCTGTATGGGAAAATAATCTGAAAAAGAATGGATATATGTATAACTGAATCACTTTGCTGTACACCTGAAATGAACACAACATTGTAAAGTCAACTACACTCCAATATAAAATAAAAATTAAATTAAAAAAAATTTTAAATGTAATCTCAGCAACACTGCATGATCAATGCAGTTTTTCAGGTAAGGGAATATGAAGCGTTGGCCCAGTTGTATAAAGGGTCCGAATGAGAACTCCAATTAGAAATTCAAAATTCATTTTCACCATCCCTGAGCCCAGGCCTGCATGTGCTGCAGCTGTAATGGCAATTATGTCCTATCTAATCAGCATATTTGCTACGCAAGAGCTTATATTGTGCTTTTGCACAGAATGTTCTTTACATTTAGAACAGCTGCTCTTACTGCTTTCTGGGAGTCTAGGCCAAAGGGAATTTGCCTTTACACTGACAAGAATGCTGTGTGAATTGCTTCATGATGGCAAGTATTTATTGAAGAGTTATTAACTCGAGTCGATTGCCACAGAGTTTATTGCTCCCTCTGTCTCTCTTTGGGATCTTTCCCTTAGTTATTACAAAACCTTTAAATTAACAGAAAATATTCGCCAGAAATAAGATTAAGCAATGAACACCACAAGGGTATGTGGCAATCTGAATTTTTTAAAAAGCCTGAGAGCAATTTGGCAATCTCTATCAAAATTTTAAATTTGTCTTTATACTTTGAGTCAGCAGTTCTGCTCTAAGAATTCATTCTAGTTGACTAAGAATAGTCAACCAGGCACACAGCCTATGGCAGCTTTGTTAAGTATAGCAAAACCTGGAAAAATATCTAGCAGTCCAGTTGAGGAATGGCTACATACTCGTACATGTAGCAGTCAATGAAGTCACTGCATGGGCTGATACGGAAAAGATGTTCAAAATACCTAAGTGAAAAGAAAAAGTTGTAGTACTCTATAGCTGCCAGCTATGGCCTGTGGGCCAAATCCAGCCTGCCAGAGGTTTGGTAAAAACACTTTATTGGAACACAGTCACACCCTTTCATTTATGAATTGCTGTGACTGCCTTCCAGCTACAATGAAGAGAGAATTTAGTAGTTGGGATAGAGATCTCATGACCTGCAAAGTCAAAAATATTTACTATTTGACCCTTTACCAAAACCATTTGCCAATCCCTGCTCTATGCTATGATCCTATTTGTGTTTTTACAAAGGGAGCACTGTGGGGAAGGAGACACATTAATGGATATGCTTGTATGGGTATAGACAATTTCTGGGGACAAACAAACAAAAATAAACCACAGCCAACAATGGTTATCTCAGGGAGTGGGAATGAGTTACGTGCGGAAGAAGTCAGGCCCATGGAGTTTCCTTCCACTTTGTAAGCGCCTATGCTCTTTTTTTTTTGTTTTAATTTATTTATTTGTTTTTCTTTTTGGCTGTGTTGAGTCTTCGTTGCTGTGTGCGGGCTTTCTCTAGTTGAGGCGAGCGGGGGCTGCTCTTCGCTGCAGTGCCCAGGCTTCTCATTGCGGTGGCTTCTATTGTTGTGAAGCATGGGCTCTAGGCGCGAGGGCTTCAGTAGTTGTAGCACACGGGCTCAGTGGTTGTGGCTCGCAGGCTCTAGAGTGCAGGCTCAGTAGTTGTGGCGCATGGGCTTAGTTGCTCTGCAGCATGTGGGTGGGATCTTCCTGGACCAGGGCTCGAACCCATGTGCTCTGCACTGGCAGGCGGATTCTTAACCACTGCGCCACCAGGGAAGCCCGTAAGCTTCTATGCTCTTTGAATTGTTTTTCTAAAAGCATGTGTAAAATTTTAAATTTTTTTAAAGAAAATCAAATGAAGTAGGAGAAGGACACCAGTGGACAGTGCTCAGCTCAGCTAGTGGCAGGGGGCTTCTCTTTCTCTCTCTCTCTATATATGTATACATATGTGTATACATGTAATATATATATTACATATATCGTATATATGTTACATATATACGATATATGTAATATATATCGTATATATGTAACATATGATATATATAATATATACCGTATATATGGATATACACATGTGTATATATATTATATATACTTATATGTATATACATATATATATACTTTAGACATACAGAATAAGGACTGGGAGGGACTGAGCCCTGGAATCTTAATTTTTAACCACTTCCCCAGGTGATTCTAACATCGCCTATGTTTGAAACCACTGCTCTAGTCGTAAATTTCAGAGATCAGGAAAAATTTCTCATGGGGTTGTAGTTATGATCAGCATGAGATAATCCAGCAAACATCTATCACAGCAACAGCAGCAAATGATAATAGCTCCCATTTGTGAACACTTCCTAAGTGTCAGGCCCTATGCTATAGGCTCTATGTGCTTCATCTCGTGGGTATCCTTGTCCTGTCCCTCATCTTAGAGGATATGCTTTCAGCTTTTCACCATTGAGTTTAATGTTGGCTGTAGGTTTATCATATATGGCCTTTATTATGTTCAGATAAACCTACAAATGTTGGCCGTAGGTTTATCATATATGGCCTTTATTATGGTCTTTATTATCATATATGGCCTTCATTATGTTCACTGTATACCGACTTTGTTGAGAATTTTTATCATAAATGGATGTTGAATTTTGTCAAAAGCTTTTTCTGCATCTATTGAAACGATCATATGATTTTCATTCTGTAATTTGTTAATGTGGTGCATCACACTGACTGATCTGTGGAGGTTGAACCATCTTGCATCCCAGGGATAAATCCCACTTGATCATGGTGTATGATCCTTTTAATGTATTGTTGATTTAATGTATTTTATTTATTTTTAAAATTACACAAAATTTTTAAAATTAATTTTTTTGGAGTATAATTGCTTTACAATGTTGTGTTAGTTTCTACCATACAGCAAAATGAATCAGCTATACATATATATATATATATATATCCCCTCTTTTTTTGGATTTCCTTCCCATTTAGGTCACCACAGCGCATTAAGTAGAGTTCCCTGTGCTATACAGTATGGTCTCATTAGTTATCTATTTTATACATAGTATCAATAGTGTATATGTGTCAGTCCTAATCTCCCAATTCCTTCCATTCCCTCTTCCCCCTTGGTATCCATACATTTGTCCTCTACATCTCTGTCTCTATTTCTGCTTTGCAAATAAGATCATCTATACCATTTTTCTAAATTCCACATATATGCGTTAATATACGATATTTGTTTTTCTCTTTCTGGCTTACTTCACTCTGTATGACACTCTCTAGGTCCATCCACGTCTCTACAAATGACCCAATTTCGTTCCTTTTTATGGCTGACTAATATCCCATTGTTATATGTACCACATCTTTATTGATTCCTCTGTTGGTGGACATTTAGGTTGCTTCCATGTCCTGGTTATTGTAAATAAGGCTGCTATGAACATTGGGGTGTGTGTGTCTTTTTGAATTATGGTTTTCTCTGGGTATATGCCCACTAGTGGGATTGCTGGGTCATATGGTAGTTCTATTTTTAGTTTTTTAAGGAACCTCTATAATGTTTTCCACAGTGGCTGTATCAATTTACATTCCCACCAACAGTGCATGAGGAGAAAATATTTGCAAACGAAGCAACTGACAAAGGATTAATCTCCAAAATATACAAGCAGCTCAATATAAAAAAAAAAAATAACCCAATCAAAAAATGGGTGGAAGGGCTTCCCTGGTGGCGCAGAGGTTGAGAGTCCGCCTGCCGATGCAGGGGACACGGGTTCGTGCCCCGGTCTGGGAGGATCCCCCCTGCCGCGGAGCAGCTGGGCCCGTGAGCCATGGCTGCTGAGCCTGTGCATCCGGAGCCTGTGCTCTGCAATGGGAGAGGCCACAATAGTGAGAGGCCCATGTACCGCAAAAAAAAAAAAAAAATGGGTGGAAGACTTAAATAGACATTTTTCCAAAGAACATACACAAATTTTAATATGTTAAAAATTCAAAAATTACAGATAAAGTCCTCCTTGCTTGCTGTCAATCCTACTCCCTTCTTAGAGATTAACCACTATCAGTTCGGTATGACTCTTTCTTGATTTTTCTCTATGCTTTTACACACATTTATCTGAATATAAATATACAATTTAGTATTTTTTAAGTATGTATAGGATCATAGTTATATACATTTTGAAATTTCATGTTATTATTTATAGATGCTACCTAATTCTTTTAAACTGGTGTAAAGATAATACAGATGTATTGTTGAACACATATTCTTAATCGACTCCATGAGACATGTTCCTGAAATCTAATGTGTTGTAGGTAGCTGGGATGCTGATTACAAGTTGGAGGATAGAAGGAGGCCAGGCAAGAAAGGTAGGCAAGGATCAGATAATGAATGGGCTTGCTAAGGAGACCCTGGACTTTAGGAGGCCCTCGAGAGGCACCAACAGTTTTTAAAACTGGAAAGGACTATTATCGTATTTCCGTAATGGGTACAGAAATATTTAAGGAATCCTGATGATCTGCAATGCTGTTTGATAATATCTCCCCCTCCCCGCCATACCCTTCTCATTAGGAAATATCCAAGCATATTTATTGAATGCATGACTCCTCTATAAATACTGGAATGGTCATGGTGTGATATGCCATTTGAACATGTTCCACAAGCATTTGCTGGGTGGCCCTACAGGAGGCAGTGGAGGGGAGTACGAAGTGGTGTAGTGGTTTCCAAAGCAGGGTCCAGGGCTCTCTAGAGGTGCTAGAGCGCCCTCCAGTGGGGCCATTAAAAATCTAGGAGATGATTTCCAAGTACCACTAGACTGCAAGACTCATGAGGGCAGGGACCCTATCTCTTCTGTTCCCCTCTGTATTCTGATCACCTAGCATATGTCCTCACATATAGCATGTACTTCATAAATATTGAATGAATTAATCTAAAAAATACAAATTCTTTCATTGCTTCCTAAAGGGAAATGAATATGTAGCAAAATATGACTATAATTGGGTATTCACAAACTAAAATGTATATTTTTGGACTTCCCTGAGAACTCTAATTCAATATTCAAAGTAGTCAAAAATTTTGTAAAGATTCCACATTCAGGCACATTTTCTTTTCCTTTTTTGTACATATGGAGGGGGTTGGAATTTCTGCAATGTAAGGAAAGAATCTTTATTTTGTTGCATCCTTAATGCTTCTTGGGGACCTCGACCAATGTTTTTAAATTAAGAACTATTATTAATTATTCTACTAATATTAAGGGAGTATGTTGTGGGTGCTGGGTTAACCCTGTAATATGAATAGATACAAGAGTAGCTGCTAAACCTGTGCCTCCAAAGCCAGAGCCCAAGCCTGAAAAGACCCCTGTAAAGAAGGGAGAGCAGGGACCCAAACAGAAAAGTGGAGGGACTTCCCTGGTGGCACAGTGGCTAAGACTCCACGCTCCCTGGTCAGGAAACGATCCCATAAGCATGCTGCAACTGAAGATCCCACGTGCTGCAATGAAGATCCCACACGTGGCAATGAAGATCCTGCGTGCTGCAACTAAGACCTGGCGCACCCAAATAAATAAATAAATAAATACTTTTAAAAAAAAGAAAGAAAAGGGGAAAAGTCGATGTTGGCAAGGATGGGAATAACCCTGCAGAAAATGGAAATGCCAAAATACACCAGGCACAGAAAGATGAAGGTGCTGGAGGTGCCAAGTGAAACCAAAAACTGTTTTGTTTAAAAAAAAATTTTTTTTAAATATTTATTTTTATTTATTTGGCTGCATCAGGTCTTAGTTGCGACACTCCGGATCTTTGTTGCGGCACACGGGCTCTTTTGTTGTGGTGTGCGGGCTCAGTAGTTGCGGCACGTGGGCTTAGTTGCCCCGCAGCACATGGGATCTTAGTTCCCTGACCAGGGATGGAACCTACGTCCCCTACATTGGAAGGCGGATTCTTAACCACTGGACCACCAGGGAAGTCCCCTGTTTTTTTTAACTGTCGTAAAATACACATAACATAAATTTACCTTCTTAACCATTTTTAAGTGTACTGTATAGTTTAGTAGTGTTAAGTACATTCACAATGTTGTGCAACAGATCTCCAAAATTCTTTTCATCTTGCAGAACTGAAACTTTATAACCATTAAACAATTCCCCATTTCTGCCCCCTCCCAGGCCATGGCAAGCACCATTTTACTTTCTGTCTCTAGGAAGTTGAGAACTCTAGGTACCTATTATAAGTCTTTTTGTGACAGGCTTATTTCACTTAGCATGTCCCCCAAGCTCATTCATGTTGTAGCATGTATCAGAATTTCCTTCCTTTTTAAGGCTGGATAATATCCACTGTATGTGTATATCACATTTTGTTTATCCATTTACCCATTGATGGACACGTGGGTTGCTTCCACCTCTTGGCTGTTGTGAACATTGCTGCTGTGAACATCAGTATACAAATATCTCTTTGAGACCCTGTTTTCAATTCTGTGGGTTATATACCCAGAAGTAGAATTGCTGGATCATATGATAATTCTATTTCCTATTTTTGAGCAACCCCCGTATTGATTTCCATAGGGGCTGCACCATTTTATATTCTCACCAACAGTGCACAAACTAGGAAACATACAATTAGTTTAAGAAAAAATAAGGTTTTTTCCTAATTGCACTCTAGATTATGTCAAAGGGAAAACATTTAGAAATCTTAAGACTTTTACCTCTTCAAATTTTAGATGGGTTGCTTTTCAGAATGATTTTTCTAATCAACATTTTATGAAATCCTCTAGCTGATAAAAGGCTAAACATTTACATTCTTCTCAAGAATTGAATGAATTTTTATGTATTAACACAGATGGTATTCCAGTTTTTACCATGCTCAATGCAGCGAGGGATCATTAATTTTCAGCATCCATGCCCTTTCGGCTCCCTGGTCTCTCCTCTCCTTCACAGCCACATTTCTAATGGCACTGGCCAGGGTCACTGCCCCCTTTCCTCCTCTCATGGTCTCTCCTTAGGTCACTCCAGTCCAGCATCCATCCCCATTACTCCCCTGAAACTGCATGGGGGTCCCCATGGCCCCCATGTTGACAATTCCAATAGGTGGTTAATATTATGGGTCAACTTGACTGGAATAAAAAACACCCAGATAGCTGGTGAAACATTATTTCTGGGTGTGTCTTGTTTCCGGAAGAGGCTAGCATTTGCTTCAGTACACTGAGTAAAGAGATGTGCCCCTCACCAACGTCAACGGGCATCATCCAATCCGGTGAAGGCCCAGATGGAACAAAAAACCCACAAAGGGCAAATTCTCTCTCTTCTTGAGCTGGGACGTCCACCTTCCTGTCTTTGGACATCAGAGTCCCTTGCTCTAGGACCTTCAGACTCCAGGACTTACACCACCAGCCCCCTGATTCTCAGGCCTTCAGAGTCAGACTAACTATTCCACCAACTTTTTTGCTCTTTAGCTTTTGCAGATCGAAGCTCGTCGGACTTCTCGGCCTCCATGACTGAGTGAGCCAATTCCTTCATGTATCTCCTCTTATACAAATCTATGTATCCTATTGGTTCTCTTTCTCTGGAGAACCCTAACACAGTCGCTGTTCAGTCTCCATTTCAGTTTCTGAGTGCCTGTCGACCTAATGTTGAGCATGCACAGGGGAATAAGAATAGAGTGGGGAGAATTACATAAAACTCCTCTGCTCAAACCCTCCAACTCCAGATCACTCACAAGAAAGTCTAAAGTCCGCACAGTGGCCTACAAGGCTCTAAAGGTTCGCCCCCGTAGGGAGACAATTCTCTATGAATCTCTTATATTTCTGCACTTCTTGGAGCAGAGGTACTGGAGGCCTTTATTTCGACTATCTTTTCAAGGACGTTTATATAAAGAACAGCCTTGGAAGAGCCTCTCCATCTGAGGCAGGGGATAGTTTTGTCTGCTGTCCAGTGTAATACTGTCTCCATCTGGGTCAAAAGTCAGCCAGGTTTGCCTGCAGTCCATTATGAAAGACTGGGGCTCCCTAAGCTCTGGGTTCTTCAGCTGTGACGCAAATCCACTCTATGGGCAGCATCCACCTGGGCTGCTCTGCATCACCCCAGAGGACTTGTCGGGGGGCAAGTGCAAAACACACCAACATGAAGCTCAGGCTTTGAGGTAATAAAATCCTTTGTCTCTGCCCCAGGAGTCTCGTGTTTGCCAGTATCCATGGAAGTGTGCCTGGCTAGCTCATTAGGTAAAGTCTCAGAACCTTCCCACTTCTTAACCACCTACCCCACACCTTTCTCACCTCACCTCCTGCCACTACTTCCCTTTTCACCCTGCCTGGCTAAGCTGGCCTCCCAGCTGCTCCTGGAAGCTGCCATGAACACTCCTCCTTGAGGCCTCTGCACATGCTGTGCTGTCAGCCTGGAACATGTTACCCCCAGATGTCCTTCAGGTCCTGTCCAAATGGCACCTTGGTGGGGCCTTCCTTGACTACTCTCTACAACAGCCTCGCCACCAATACACGGGTCGACTTTTGCCAACCTGATGGGTGAAAACGGTATCTCAGTGAGTTTTAAATTTCTTAACTTTTGTTATTTTCTGTATTTATTATATTTCTATTATGAGTTTATTATGATTAAGAGCCATGTGTATTTCTTTTCCTGATAATTGTGATTCTCTCCTTGTCTATTTTTTTTAACAAGTCTTTTTCATGTTAATTTTTCACTTGCCTATGATGGGATTACACATATTTTTTCTCGTCATCTGTCTTGAGTTTACGGTGTCATCACTGTTGCTGTTTTGCCATATAAAATACTTTTATTTTTCTGTGGTTAAATTTATCAATCTTTTCTTTTATGGCTTCTGGATTTTCAATCATAGCCAGAAAGCCCTTCTCTATTCCAGGATTATAAGGAATTCATCCATGCTTTTTAAAAATTTTTCTAGTACTTTTATGGTGTCATTTTTAAACATATATATCTTTTTTTTTTTTATTTTTTTTTATTTTATTTTTTTTAACATCTTTATTGGGGTATAATTGCTTTACAATGGTGTGTTAGTTTCTGCTTTATAACAGAGTGAGTCAGTTATACATATATATATGTTCCCATAAAACATATATATCTTTGAATCATTTGGAACTTACCTGATGTGGCATGTGACTTATAAATTCAACTTTTAGGTTTTCTTGACAACCCAACTGTCCCAACCCTTTTATTATTTATTTATTTTAAGCACATAATTGAAACACTTCTTAAAAACGTACTCTGAAAAAAATTGCTTACGTGCATGACAATGCCTCTTTCACCCATTTTAGAGGTGGGTACACTGTAGTTTGGGGCATTTGTCAACTTGACCAAGGCTGCCTAGCTGGTAAATGAAATTTGCAGCTCTCCTGAGAATCTGCCTGTGTGCTCCCTCCCTCCTCCTGAGTCCCCCAAGTCATCCTTGTGGTTTGGAAGCCTCTTACCTTACAGCCAGGCTTCTAACAAGGCCCGGTAGTCCAACGCATTAACTTGCATCATTAACTTGCACCGGGGCCAACTTGCGCCTCCAGGTGTGCACACTGGGGTTCCAAGCCCTCTGGACATAGTTCCCCTGGTTTAGTCAAAGCTGGGGAGAGGCCTCAGAACACAGCCTGACCCCTTTCAAATGTGTCTGGGCAGGATTTACACTCAATGCAGAAGACCCATAGGATGAAAGGAGGGGGAAGGTGGTGAGCTTGCCTATCCAGCCCCCTCTGAGTATTGTTGGAGTTGCCAGGTGCCATTTTATCTTTTTAAAATTTTATTGTTTAAAATTAACTTTTGGGGACTTCCCCAGTGGTCCAGTGGTTAAGACTCGTTGCTTCCAATGCAGGGGGCGCAGCTTCGATCCCTGGCTGGGGAACTAAGATCCCACGTGCCACGCAGCGTGGTCAAAAAATAAAAAAATAAATAAAATTAACTTTTATTGGAATATAGTTGATTTACAATGCTGTGTTAGTTTCTGCTGTACAGCAAAGTGAATCAGTTATATATATACATGTATCCTCTCTTTTTTAGATTCTATTCCCATATAGATCATTACAGAATATTGAGTAGAGTTCCCTGTGCTATACAGTAGGTCCATATTAGTTATCTATTTTATATATAGTAGTGTGTATATGTCAATCCCAATCTCCCATTTTATCCCTCCCCCCTACCCAGATGCCACTTTAATTTTATTTCTGCATGTATTTGAGTTTATATCTGTACTTCGTTCCATTGGTTTGTGTGCCTTTTTGTGCACTAATACCAAACTGTTTTAATTACTGAGGATCTATAATGTTTTAATATCTGATAGTGCTGGATCCCTCTCATTGTTCTGCTTCTTCAGAGCCTGTTTTCTGACTATTCTTGTTTATTTTTCCATTTGAATTTTAGGAACAAACAGGGTAGTTTAAAAAACACACACATAACACTCCTCTTTCACTTTGCCAACTGGACTTACGTCTTTATTGGTCATTCAAGTGGGGCAAAGGAAATACCCTTTTAAAACTCAAGTAAACGGGGTGTTTGTCTCGTAACCTGTCAGAGGAAACAAACTGTAATAAAAACACACACATAATAATTAATCTTATTAGTTCTTTTATAGGAATCAGGTTAAATTTGTAACTTTACTTACAGAAAATTGAGATCTTTATGATAGAGTCTTCCCATCCAAAAGCATCATTCATCTTTCCATTTGACTCAGTTTTCTTATCTGTAAAATCGGAGTAATAATACCAATCTCATAGGGCTGTCCTCAGAATTAAATGAGAAAATGCAGGTGAAGGAACCAATGATTTGGTTTGGAAGCGATTTGCCACTTCCTAGGGTATGAACTCGGGCTTGGTTACCACAGTATTCTGAACTTCGGTTCTCATTTGTAAACTGGGGATAACAATAGTATCTGCTTCACAGGGCCGTAATGAAAGGGTCAAATGAAATGAGGCCTGCAAAGTACTCAGTGCACTGGAACATAAGTACTCAATGAATATTAGCTGTTCTTCTAGAAAACAGGCTATCCCAGGGAACTGCGATTTAACGCAGAAGCTCGCTGGGATCCATCTTAGGTCGAGGGCTCTGAGGTCAACTCTTCCTTCCGAGAACCTACCTACCTGCCGGTCGCCACTTCTGATTTTCCCCCAGCGTCTGGGAACGCACTCGGTCGGATTTGAAGCCGTCTAGGTCCCCCGCGAGACTCCAGGATGACGCCCCCACCCTCCGGGTCTTGGCGCTGCCACGTCTCGCGGCTCCCGCACTCCCTACGGGAGGAGGCGGGGCCAAGTCGGGCCCGCCCCCGAGAGCCTTCGTCTCGCCTGAGGCCCGCCCCTCCGCTGTCCCAGTCGCTGGTAGGGCGGCACGGGGTGTCAGAGCGCCGTGACGCTACGACGGGGCGGGGGCGAGCACGCGCTCGGAAGTCCCGGGGGAGGGGGTGTTACGTATATCCGGCGAGTAGGTGGCGGTCCAGGGTGTTTCTGGGCTCTGGGCTCTGTGCTCTGAGGGAGGGTTCAAGCCGCCTGCCGTCGCCGGAGGAGCCCCTTAGGCCGTGAGTCGGGGGCCGCGGCGAAGGAGGGAGCCGGGGCCGGAGCGGCTGGGGTGGCCGGCGGAGAGAGTCGGGGCGGAAGCCGGCGCAGGCGGGATTGTGGGGGGGAAGTGACACGCAGGCGGTTCTGTGGGGCCGCGGGACTCGTTCTGGGCGGGGACGGGCCGGCTTGGCCGGGTCTGCTCGGTCCCCTGCCGACCTCTCGGGTATCGGGTCCATCAGCATTCCGCTCCGGGGTCTTGCAGCTACTGGGCAGGATAACAGTTTTCCTGTCGGTACCGTGCGCTCCGGTTTACGAATCGGCTTCACATCCCCTGTCTCGGATGAGCTTCAGCCCTCGGTGGGGTGGATTGAAGTCCTTGATGATTATCCTTTTTTTTTTTTTTTTTTTTTTTTTTTTTTACAGATTCGGGGACTAAGGCTCGTTGAGGCACAGTGAATTGCCCAAGGCCCCGCAGATAGCAAGTGTGAGCGTTCGAACCAGATCTCCTGGCTCCTAGTCCAGGGCTCTCCCCACCCCCACTTCAGCTGTGTGTTATCATCTGCTGCTGTCCTGGGTCGAACCCCGTGTTTTCTTCTTCCACTTCCCCCTTTTTCCCCCTCTCTCTTCAGTGCATGGAAAAAAATCTCTGTTAGTATTCTCCCTTTTTCTTGTCTTTTCTCCTTTACCGCGGTGCATCTGCTTAGATTTTGACAGGGGGCCTTACAGAGTTTTGCAATGGGGCTGACCTTTGACGTTTACCCTGCAGCCAAGCACAGTCTCTTAGCTAAAAACCAGCGGCTTGCTACCCCCAGATCTGTCTGAAACGGTGTCTTCAGGTTGCTCTGAGCATGAATAAGAAGTAATGAGTATGTATAAGAAGTGATGCATAGATTTTTTATTGGTTAATTGTCAGTCTGGTGCTCCTCCTTGTTATTTATTTGAATCAGTCAGTCCTGAAATTTGCAAATGTTAGTTTTAGGTATGTTGGCAGTGCTTTTGTTGGTAGTTAGAGCCCTTAGATTGTAGTCTAATTTGCCATAAGGTTCCATAAGGTGGTAAAGTGGATCAAGGATAGAAAAGGAATAAAATGCTGGTTATTAATATATCGTTCAGAAGTTGTGATGAGTTGTAAGGAAGAAAACAGCAGGTTATCATCTGTGTAGTTGGTAGTTTAAGGAAGCTTTATGTTTTTTTAAAGCAGTTTTGTGATTTGCGTTGGAATTTTATGTGATATTAACAGGAAGAGCTTTGGCTTTGGCAGTAAAAGAGGAGGGTTTAAGTCCTGGCATTGTTACTTTTTCAGCTGAGCAGTCTTTGTTATGCTAGCTAATCTAGGACCATCAGCATCCTCATCTTGTTAAATGAGGCTAAGGATTCTTACCTCATGGGGTTGGTGTGAGGCTGAAATGAGGTGTATGTGCAGGCACTGTATAAACTGAAAAACTGCTCACGAGGGGGTACAAAGCCTAAGATCTCAAGGATGGAGGAGCCATCAGAGACATTTCCTTAACTTTGGGTAACAATACAGTGCAACTCTTTGGGTCCAGTAAGGGGTTTTATTATTTTTTAACATCACCTGAAGAGTTTCTTCAAGTACTTTCTGTAGATCATTTTGGAGGGAAGAATTAT
This sequence comes from Lipotes vexillifer, assembly GCF_000442215.2. Lineage (NCBI taxonomy): Eukaryota > Metazoa > Chordata > Mammalia > Artiodactyla > Lipotidae > Lipotes > Lipotes vexillifer. The sequence continues at coordinate 376,664 of NW_006781346.1, forward strand.
GGGACTTTTAAAGCAGGGATGTCAAGGGAAAATAAATTGGAAAGTCAAAGTAGTTCAGTTAACCATGAAAAATTCCCTAAAATGGGCTTTTCCCCTTGTCACCTTGGGAGAATTTATCTAGTTGGGAATACTTCTACAATGATGTAGTAAAACTTTACAAGCTGTCTAGAAAGTAATGACTGCAAACCAGTGTAGTATAAATGAATATATAAGTGTTGGGTTTTAAAGTCGTAATCATTGGGAGTGACCTTAATGAGAGGTGCTCTCTAAAGGTAAGCCCTGCTTCTCCAAGTGGTAGACGGAGAAAATAGGGAAGGATGACTGGTTTGGTGGGATTGCAGAGGAGAGGCACATTGTTCTTTTACTTAACATACAGTGAAAACTTAAGCACAGGAACTTTGTAAGCATATTTAAGTCATTGGACTTCTTAAAGTAGAGACAAAGTTTCCGGACAAAACTATTATTTAACATACTAAATTTGGTTTTTCTGCCAAAATATATTTTGATGTTTCTGAAGCGGGGAAAAAAACCTTATTTAGTATCCTTTTTTTTTTTTGGCCGCACTGCGCGGCATGCAGAATTTCCCTGAACAGGGATTGAACCCGTGCCCCTGCAGTGGAAGTACGGAGTCTTAACCACTGACCACCGGGGAAATCCTAGGATCTTTCTATAAAAGCTTTTTCCTTCAGCCTCCACCCCACCCAAACTCCCAAGCTTCATTTGGCCCTTCTATGGTAAGAGCCATAGACGATAAGCACTAAAGCAGTCCCTAAAGTTTACAGGTCAGGCCACAGGCCTGATTTTTAAAAAACGCAGTAATTGGATGAAAAAGAAAATTAACACATACTGTCTCCATTTTTCAATTTCTTCTTCATCTAGCATTCTTTGAATGAAGAATATAGGTGGGTTTTTGTGGCTAACCCTTTTACAGTAAACTTCTGTTTACTTTTTTTTTTTTTTTGGTGGTACACGGGCCTCTCACTGTTGTGGCCTCTTCCGTTGCGGAGCACAGGCTCCAGATGCGCAGGCTCAGCGGCCATGGCTCACGGGCCCAACCGCTCTGCAGCATGTGGGATCCTCCCGGACCAGGGCACGAACCTGCGTCCCCTGCATCAGCAGGCGGACTCTCAACCACTGCGCCACCAGGGAAGCCCTGTTTACTTTTTTTTAAAAACAAAACTTCAGCAAATTTGTTTGATAGCGCTTGGCCACCTTGTGTTCAGGTGTTCTTGCTGATGGAGAGGAGTGAAAGTGGGGGAATCATCCTTTTTTCTGCACCAGATCTGAGATACTGAGGCAGAAGTTCATTGTGATCAGGACATGCTGACTCTGAGAAACCTTAACACCCACCATTGGCTCTAGATCCTACCCTCTTAACATTCAGAGGTCCTCTTGCTTATTCCCCAGTGTATGTTGACCTTTTAGGAGCTTCCGGTCATCTTCTGTTTTGTCTAGGCTTATGAGAAACAGTAGAAAAAGTGGTGTTAATATCAGTATTGAGGTACGTCCTTGGCTAGGAACCTACCTCTATGCCCTGAATGAGTATTCTTATTTTAAGAAAGTCCATATTTGTAAAATGGGTTTGGTAGGTCTCGATTATTCACATTATGATCGGATTCTCTTATCTCTTCATGGCTCTCCATTATAGTGATATCATCTTTTTTTAAGTTGAGATACATATTATAAGAGGGGTTAAACAAATATTAAGAAGAGATAGCATTGGTAAATGGAGCAGTGCAAATTGTGCCAGCCAGTAGGATTTTGGTGACCTTGTTTTTTAGAGTTGTTTGCAAGGATGGGTTAATATGCTTTTCATTCAGGTTAATATGCCTTTATTCTTATTTTCTACTTAGTGCATCAGTGTGACATTTTGATCCAGATTATTGATGGGGCTGATTTCCTAGAAGTTTTGCTAACTGGTAGACAGCAGTGGTGTATCTAGGGAATGCGAATGAGCAGCTGCCTGGAGGAGTGACTCACACAGCAAAAGAGGAAAGTATCTTTAACTCCTAGTCTTCTGAGTATCATAGATTGAAAACTTAGAAAACCAGAAGTTTGTGCAGATCTGAGGACCCCAGAGACTTCCCTCCAGAGTGCACAATCCTTTGTTTTCTTATGTCCCAAAACATGGGACTGTAAACATGCATCAGGGCCAGCGAATGAGAGTTAACTTCTCCAGAAATATACTAGCATTCAGAAAGCTAATGTTTGCTGCTTTCCTATTTTATACAGGTAGTAAGCATTAATAATGTCTTTCATCTTTGAGTGGCTCTACAATGGCTTCAGCAGTGTGCTCCAGTTCCTAGGTAAATCCATTTCCTTGAAATATATCATAGGTTTCAAACTATGTGTATTTCCTGTAACCATTTAAATGTTGATACAAGTAGGCTTTGGTGTGTGGAGAGCAAATTATGTTAACTTTTTTTTTTTTTCTTTTTTAGGACTCTACAAGAAATCTGGAAAACTTGTATTCTTGGGTTTGGATAATGCAGGCAAAACCACTCTTTTACACATGCTCAAAGATGACAGATTGGGCCAACATGTTCCAACATTACATCCGAGTAGGTTTGAAAATACCTGGTGACCTTTTGATATTTGAGGGTCAGTGTCAGGGCTGTAGGATGAATCCCAAGTTGATTCAGTTCTGTTATTAACTGAAGCCCCAAAAGACAGCTTACTTGAAAAAAATTCCTTATAGGACACACTCAGGTCAAATACCCATAAATCTAAACCTCTGGAACTTTGTCACTATCTGTTCTCACTAGTCCTGCAATGGGACACATCTCCCATATCTACTTCTAAGGAGCAGCAAACACTTTGGAGGAAAAGAGACTTGGCTTTTTAGAATTATTTAAGAGTGTTTTCACCCTTGTGTCCTTTTCTTTACATAGTGAAAGCTTCATTAGGTTTTGCATTTGTATTGGATTAGAATACTGGTAGTTGGGCCTTGTTGGATAGAGAAGTTTATTTCCTTCCTTTATTTTTCAGCATCAGAAGAGCTGACAATTGCTGGAATGACTTTTACAACTTTTGATCTTGGTGGGCATGAGCAAGGTACGAGATGATTCAGTGGAAGGGTGGTTGACTTCTGGTTCATTTTGTTCACCTTTTTTAAAGCAGTGTGCCATATATACCTTTTAAATTGCTTGAGATCTTACTTAATGAAGTTGTTTTATTCACTTATTATTTTTAAGTAATTTCAAACTTGCCAGAAGTTGCATAAATAATACAGAGAACTCCCCTCCTTTATAACTTTTGCCCAAATTTATTAGTCTCCCTCTCTGTGTAGTACACGTTAATATTTATTTTTCTTGACCCTTTTGTGAGTTCATCATGTTCTTTTACTCCTTAAATACTTTAATGCATGTTTCCTAATAACAAGAATATTCCCTTATATAATCATAATAATTATCAGACCCAGGAAGCTTTGTCTACTCTATAGTGTATATTCCCTTTTTTTGTCATTTGTTCTAATAATCTCCTTTATAGCATTTTTCCTCTTATGCAAGATCCATTACAATATCACATATTGAATTTAACCCTGTCTTTATTGTATCCGTTATTCAATGGAGTTAAAGTATGTAGGAAATTTATTTGTAAGTAATTTTAAATTTGTCAAAAGTTGCAAAAATAACACAGTGACTATTTGACCACCGTGATCTGAACTGATTTTTGTATACTCTCCCCACTTGGGGCAGTTGGTGGAACATTTTCTTCTGCCTTCTTGCTCTCCATTTGGTTCCCAGTTCTTGTCAGGTGTTTTGGAGATATGCAGAATGGGGCACCTTTACCCAATCAATGCCCACTTTACATTTGGCAAGACTCTAGGCTTAGGAGTAAAACATTTAAGATGTGGGAATAAATATTCTGGGAAGGTAGAAGAAAGAACCTATTGAGATTCTGTCAGGTTTACTCATTTGTTATTAAATTGAGTTGAGATGTCTCCTTTTGGAGCATTATGTTATTAGGTTGAATCTAATACAGTTTTTTTAAAAAGTATAGTTAAAAAAAATAGAATATTGGTAATTGTAAATGTAAAGTCAGATAATTTTAGCTAGAAGGCTGAGAAGAGATCCAAATAATTTTATAGTCAGTGATTTCATTAACGTATAATTACATTTATTTTATTCATTTATTATTTACATCCTACAAAATCATTTATGTAGTATGAGCACCATCACATAAAATACCTATACAGAAGAAAGATTGAAAGAAAGTATACAGAAACATTAGCAATGGCTGTGTATTGATGGAGGATTATAGATTATCTTGTTTCCTTTTTCTCTGTAATGAGCTTGTATTATTTCCATTTGGGTAGGGATGGGTGTATGGTCTCTTTTCTGCTTCTTTCAAAAGTATTTGTAACTGCTTACAAGTTTAAATTCAGAGGTAACGCGGTTATAAGCTGAACTGAGACCATCTGGAGAATGCAGAAGGAGTAGGTGTTTTTAGACACCTGAACTGGGAATTGTGTATTATTTGGTGTGATAAATTTAGCTTTCAGGTTTTTATAGAGAAGGGAAATGCGTTTATGTACAGATGGTCCTCAACTTAATGATGGTTTGACTTAAGATTTTTTGACTTTATTGTGATGCAAAAGTGATACGTATTCAGTAGAAACTGTACTTCAGATTTTGAATTTTGATCTTTTCCCAGGCTAGCCACATATGGTATTGTACCATACATAGTCTCTCATCATGCGGGGCAGCTCCCAGTCAGCCATGTGATCCTGAGGGTAAACAACTGATATACTTACAGCCATTCTGCACCAATGCAACCATTCTCTTTTCCACTTTCAGTACAACGTTCAATAAATTACATGAGAGATTCAACACATTATAAAATAGGTTTTCTGTTAGATGATTTTGCCCAACCGTAGGCTGATGTAAGTGTTCTGAGCACTTTTAAGGTAGGCTGGGCTAAGCTCTGCTTGGTAGGTGTATTATGACTTATGAGATTTTCAAATTACGATCGATTTATGGGGACATAACCCCATTATTAGTCAAGAAAAATCTGTACATAGTTTTTTTGTTTTTGTTTTTGTTTTTTCGGTACGCGGGCCTCTCACCGCTGCGGCCTCTCCCGCCGCGGAGCACAGGCTCCGGACGCGCAGGCCCGGCGGCCATGGCTCACAGGCCCAGCCGCTCCGCGGCACATGGGATCCTCCCGGACCGGGACACGGACCCGCACCCCCTGCATCGGCAGGCGGACTCTCAACCACTGCACCAACAGGGAAGCCCCATAGTTTTGTTTTGTTTGAGCAAAATTTACTTAACGGAAACACTTTTTCATGATAACCTAGCCACAATTTTACACAAATTACTAAAATGCTATACATTTGGAGGTTTCCTTTTTTTTTTTTTTTTTTTTGGTATAACTTAAAAATTTTAACTTATGCAAGTAGTCCAGGCTCAATGTCACAAATTCAGTATACAATCAGTATTCAAATATGGGAGGTAAAAGTGAAATTCCCCGACCTCCCCTTCCCAGTCCCACTCTTCAGAGGTAACCATTGTTAAATGTTTGATGATTTTAGACACCTAGAGGTGTTTTCTTAATCATCCCATTGAAAGGACCAGAAACGAATGGCTTAGAAATTATAATACAATTAAAGCATTACTTCCCAGACCATTATCACTTCATGTCATAAACAAAAAAATAAAATTTATAGGGCACACTGGGTTAACTAAGGAAACTGAGGTAATTGGCCTGGGACCTTAAACCACCTGTCAAGCCTAGTCTCCCTATAGGCTGCGTGGATGAATGTGTCAGTACACTTACACAGTGGTTACTTAGGAACACATTGGTTACTTGGGACGAAAGTTATATTGAAAAGTAATTTGCATCCTGATATTTTAACTCAGAGGTTGCAAACTAAAATGGCTCCAGGGGTGAGGTAGGTGATTTAAGTGAGTGAAATTGGGAGTAAGTAGGGAGTGGTGGTAACTCTTTCAGACTGAAGAACTAAGACCTCATCTAAAGGGGTAGCCACCACTCAGTTCCAGCTGATTATTATCCATCCAGCATGTGGATAGATAGGCATGGGATTGCCAGGTGTTGCACTTTTTCAGAAAATCAGGCAGAAAACCCTGATTTTCAGATTTTAAAAAATCAGATTCAGTTCATGGACCATCAGTTTATATCCTCTGTTCTGACTTAATACTGGCTAGGGTTTGGAGAATCTATACAGAGTCTAATGCTATTGAAACCTGGCCAGGATTTGTCTACTTTATAGACCATTAGGTTATTCATTTTCAGCATATACGTTTTTAAATTGATGCAACTGCAAACTTTGTCTTTTAGCCCGTCGAGTTTGGAAAAATTATCTCCCCGCAATTAATGGGATTGTCTTTCTGGTGGACTGTGCAGATCATCCTCGACTCATGGAATCCAAAGTTGAGCTTAATGTATGTTTATATTTTTTTCCTTTCTTGGCCTCTGTTTAAGAAATACAGCTCAGTAGTGCTAATACTTAATCATTCCAGTTAACATTTGGTAAAAGTTCTAGTTACAGGAAGAAAGTGTTTTAAAATCTAAGACATTGCATTTCGATGTTCTGAGGAAACTTGGCTTGAACACAAGTAAATTAACTTTGCTTGTATCTATCATAGGGTGACTCTTTGTGCAGTTTGCTCAGGACACTCCTCAGTTAATGCCTGTTTTCCCAGCATAATTAATGTCTTTCCCTTTCACATATCACATATGTTCACTGTTTATGAAGTGTTGGCATAGTGAAACCTTAAAGGAGATATTAGTGTTCTTTGCGTTTTTGAATCTGTGTTCTCAGGTTGTGCCTGCCCACTCTTGCACTGAGTGACTTGTCAGACCTTAATAGTCTGTTCTGTCTTCAGTTTCAGTCACATGCAGTGTTTGATACTAACTAGGACTCACCTCAAGTTTCTTCCTTTCTCAACATTGCATTTTCTTGGCTTGATAATTTCTGTAATGTTGCCTTTGTAATGCCAACTGTGTTACCCTGTGCCTCAGTCTTTCTCTTTGATTTACAACTCTTTCTGCATTTTTGTTCCTGGCAATTTGAACCTCTCAGGTTTAAGTATGTTTGTTGAATCTGAAGCTCTAGTCTCATGGAGAATCGCCTACAGGGCAGTCCTTCCCTTACTTGACCCCTTGGCACTGGTCATTCTCCCTCTAAATTTCCCTTTACATTCTTGGTTTTGGTGCTTTCTCTCTGGCTGATACTTCTCAGACTCTTTCACAAGCACCCATTCTCCTCCTTAGCCCTTAAATCTTGGTGTTTTCCCAGGCTGGTCCAGGCTTCTCCCATTCCTTCATCTGCAACCCACATGCCAGTGACCCCCAGATGGATTTCTCTTGTTTAAACCTCTCTTGTGCTCCAGCCTCATACATAATGCTACTTATTAGAAACTCTACCTACCATTTCTGTTCTCCCAGAATGGAACTGTTCATTTTCCCTCATCTACGTGGACATGCAGTGAATTACTGTAGATTCCACCACCACCCTGCCATATACTAATGCTGGAAGGAACTTACTCAGACTTGTCTTTGCCCTACTTAATATTCTTGAATAGATCTCGTATCACTTTGGTGATGAAATCCACAGATCTTTTGCTTAGCACATAAGCTCTTTCATGATCTTTCCTCATTTATTTCTTCAGCTTTTCTCTCTGTTGCCTACCTTGAACTACATTCCAAACATAGATAACAACTTGTTCTCCCTTGCGTATGCAGAAGTAACTGTCTCTGCCTGGTTTTCTCACCTGACCCTTACCCCATTTTGCTGGTAAATTTCTAAATGTCCTTTTAAGAGATTTCAGAGTTCAGGTATGACTGCTTCTGGGAAGCCTTCTCTGACCTCTCAGACTGTTAAACTCTCCATCTTATCAGTGTCTGTTGTCTTTGCTGATTTTCTTTTAGGTCTCTTCCATCGGACTGTGAACTTAGATGGTAGGGACCTTGTCTTATTTCTTTGTGAAACCCCTGTACCTAGTAAAGCCTCGGGCACATAATACGCACTTTGTTAGTATTTAATGAATGAATGACATTCTTACTCTGATTTTGTATAACATTTCCTGGAACTTGAGATGTTCAAAGTAGGTTTCTCTTCAACTCTGCTCTTCTTTCCTAGCTTTTCCTGTCAGTGAAATAGATTCCCAGGCTTGAAATCTCTGCCAGCTTCGACTCCTGTGTTATCTGTCTTATCATTTAGATATCAGTCTCTTCACTTTTTTCTCCAGAATGCCTGCTTCACTATTCATTACATGCTGCTAGCTTAGGTTAGATCATCATCCCTTACCTGAGCACCACAGGTAGATACTATTTGCAAATTCATTGTACTAAAAGTGTAGATTCTATCTAATAATTTCTGGATTTGGGGTCTTTGGGATCTATTGTAGCTGACTTCTCAGACTGGCACTATAATGCTTGTCATCCCTTCCCAACCCATTTACTCTGTCAACACATGTCACCATAAATGCTTTAATCCAGCCAGGTGATACTCCATATGGCTTCCTGAATTCTTTTCCTGCCGTAAAGCCATTGCTTATATTCTTCCTTCGTTGGATTCTGCCTATCCACACCCTGCCCCTCCTTCAGAGTCCAGTTTAGTTTCCACATCTTCGCTAAGACTTTCCTCAAGCCCACATTGCCATCTTATTTTCCTGAACGTCTTTTAATATTTATATTCTCTTCCTATTCATTGCGACCCTTAATCATCCACTTGCCTTGCTTTGCTGACAGATGAATATAGAGTGAGGATTTCTTGAGCCAGGGATATGTCTTACCTTTCCTTTTTTTTTTTTTTTTAAATTTTATTTATTTATTTATGGCTGTGTTGGGTCTTCGTTTCTGTGCGAGGGCTTTCTCTAGTTGCGGCGAGCGGGGGCCACTCTTCATCGCAGTGCGCGGGCCTCTCACTATCGCAGCCTCTCGTTGCGGAGCACAGGCTCCAGACGCGCAGGCTCAGTGGTTGTGGCTCACAGACCCAGTTGCTCCGTGGCATGTGGGATCTTCCCAGACCAGGGCTCGAACCCGTGTCCCCTGCATTGGCAGGCAGATTCTCAACCACTGTGCCACCAGGGAAGCCCCTTACCTTTCCTTTTGTCTTCCTCTCAGTGTCGGAGATAGTGCTTTCTGCACATGGGACATCTAGTGGATATCTGGGGACTCTGGTAGTCATCTTTGAGGCTCTGTAGCCAGAGCTTTGTTCTTCTAGGACAGTACTCAGGGGAGAGCTGAGGATGGCTTGTGGCTGAGTGATTTAGCTCAGAGTTAAGGTTGGGCAGTTTTGCTGCCTTGCAGATAGACACAGCTTTACATTATAATTGTTTTGAAGCTGTTAGGGGATTTCTAACTAACGTCAAGGTAATTCTTAGGGGCTATAATGTCAAGATTAACTTTTAGTTATTCACTCAGGTATAAATATGGTCAGATTTTCACTTTACATTTGATACCTTATAGACAAGTGAAAGTCAAAGTTGTTTTCATTATTTGGTGGGCTTTTATAGACTCCTCACTCAACTCATTTTTTATCTTGTCTTTAGGCTTTAATGACTGATGAAACAATATCCAACGTGCCAATCCTTATCTTGGGTAACAAAATTGACAGAACAGATGCAATCAGTGAAGAAAAACTCCGTGAGATATTTGGGCTTTATGGACAGACCACAGGAAAGGCAAGAGAAAAATCTTCAGGGGACATATTATAAAGGAAATTCACAGCTTGTGAAACATTCATGTTGTGCTATCTAGATTTTACTTGTCTTTCAAAAGTAACTGGGCTTAGTATTTGTTTAACTAGAGGTGATGTTAGACTCTCTCAAGGCAGGAGCGTGTTCTTCTTTTAACTGTTTTCTAATGAGAGTTTCCTTGGGTATATAAGGATGAAGGAAATGGTAGAAAAAGCAAACTTGTCATTTTAACAATTTTCTGACTGTCTTTCAAATCCAGTTCTGAGAAATCAATTTTGAAAGCCCTCCTTAGCCAGACATTTTTTTCCACTGGAAATTTCAGATTATGAAGAGTGATCATTTATATCACTTTCCAAGCATTGAAAGCAGAGCACTGGGTTATCCTCAGTGCTCCTTGCTGAAAGAGGTAGGACTGTTACCTCTATTTTGAAGATGAGGAAACTCTGAGAGTTATTGGCTCAGGTCTACACAGCAAGTCAGTGATGAAATCAGGAATAGAACCCAAGTCTTCCAGGTTAGTAGGTTATGCTGTTTCCAGTAGGAAGGAGAACCCTGTTGCAGAAAAGTATGCTTGGGAGAGAAAAATCTAGAACAGCCATAATTACAGGAATCCTGGTCTTTTGAGCTTGGGGTTTTGGCATATTTAATTTTTTAAAATGTCGTTTTCTGGGATCTTTAACTTCCTGACTTTTTTGCATGGCTCCTTAGTCTTGCCTCTTGTTGGTTATCTAGTTCTTTCTAGAAATGCTTCCTTTAATTAATTAAGTTTTCCCTCTTACAGGCACATGAATTTTTAATTTTCTTAATGTAACCTGTCATTAGTGTATATTTCTGAATGCTTTTGTTAATGAGGATGTCCTTATTTCTAAGAAGTCCTGGACTTCTTTTGTCCATGAAAGAGCCTGCTGGTTCTGTGGGTCCCAGTGGCCTTTCTCTTGGTTTGCTGCCATAGCTTTCCAGATGCATGTTGGTGTGTTCAAAGCAAAGGCTCTTCACAATGAGAGGGAGAACCTGGTAATAGGACTGGGCTGCTTATCTGTCCTGAAAGCACGAACTCCAATGGCCTTGACCACATTTCTGTAATTAATCCCTACTCAGATTTGCTTTTGAGGGAAAGAAAAAGTGATTTTTGTTGTCACCCTTTCAAGCTTTTCCACATGGAGATGCTAATGGACCTTTCTTGATTTTGCCTCCCCTAGGGGAATGTGACCCTGAAGGAGCTGAATGCCCGCCCTATGGAAGTGTTCATGTGCAGTGTGCTCAAGAGGCAAGGCTATGGCGAGGGCTTCCGTTGGCTCGCCCAGTATATTGACTGATGTTTGGACAGTGAAAATAAAAGAGTTTTACTTCTCTGGACTGATCCTATTCACAGCTTCCTCATGAACTTTTCTAATAGAACAAGGAAAGCTCTCCGACCATGTCTGGCGTTGAGAAGCCAAGAGTCTCTGTCAGCTCTCTCATCGCCCAGTGGTGACATGTGCTCTTCTCCACACTGTTGGGAGGTAACGCTGCCCCACGTGCTGGTGCAGGTCAGCACCCCGGGACTTGGAAGTGGCAGGATTTGCCGGGTAGAGCTGTGTGCCATCATGGAGCACCTGGAAAGAAAAACACGTCTCACCACTGTGGTTGATTTCAAAAGAAAGCGATTCTATTTTTTAAAGAAAGTGTTATTAGTCTAATTGGTGACCCTCCTAATAACTTTTTGAGTTCACAATTTACTTGGTCCAGAGTTTGCTTTTTTTTTTTTTAAACTAGTGAATGGCATTTAGATACTTCATAAAATTATGCACAGATACACGTTGGAGGCCAGAGCTCAGTCAAATGAACAGCAGGCTGGTGAGAAAGGCTCCCGTCTCACTAACTGCCTTGTAGTAGGTGGCACCACCTTGTGCACAGAGCACTAGGAAAGGGCATAACCCCGGCTGTGCAGTTGAGGCCAGTTCCCACAGTCTCGGGCTACCGTGATTCCTCATCCCAGCATGCATAGCAGATTGTTCGCTGTGGAGGAGTTAATTGTAGAGTGGGTTATTGTTGTTATTTTTACTCATAAAGTTACAAAGTTTAGCCAGTCTTTACTTTTATGTAGTTGTGAAATTTCAGTTCCCTTGGTAGCACCTTGTTCATTTTCAGTCGTAAAAAGTGACTTTTGCCTCATGAAAGACTTGAGAACACATCCCTTGTTGTCACACACTGCAGGTGTGTCTCAGCCATTTTTGCAGATTCTAGGGGAAATTTTTCTGAATAGGAGAGTCACACAGGATGAAGTTAACAGCTTAAGCGCTCTTAACTCTGTGAGTTGAGAACTTAAAAATCTGGTATTGTAGCATTTGTTTGAATCTAGGAAAGATTCATTCATTGGGCTTTAAAATTTCCACTTGCAGAATTTGGTTTCTTTATTGGACTCTTCATGAGCTCTATTTTTTTTTTTATTGGTTATCAACTTATTTTTGATGTTAAAGGTTAACATCTGTAGCTTTTCCAGATTTTGGGGGTTGGGGTGGGGGATGTTAGGAAATTGCCTTTCTCCAGTCCAGAAATAATCTGGGGAAACTCTAAGCCAAGAACTTTGTGTTAAGCTGTACTTTTGGGCCAGCATCACTTGTCAGTAAGCACCTGGTATAAAAGCTTCAGCATCCCCCAGTAGTGTGATGAGGATTATTTTTATAGCATTCCATTTTCCTAATGCCACGTGTGAAATTGGATTATCGTGATCTTAACCAATGTTTTACCCTTGTAATAAAGGATGAAGGGATAGGAGATGGTCTTCATGTGGGAGAATATCTTCATTCATTTTTCCTTTAATGAAAGATAGGTATTTTCCTCGAAACTGAAAATTGTAATTCCGAGGCGTATTTGCAGAGGCCTGAACTAAATTCAGTGGATTGTTGCTTCTAATGTGAGGGCGGGGAAGGTGTGGATAATGTATTCCTGGGGTGAGAGAGTATCGTTCTTTAGCTGGATTTCCCAGGTGAGTACTGAAGAATGTTTCCCATTCTTCAGTACTCACCTGTTGGGAAAGCATGCTTTTTCACTGCTAGGTACCAAATGCAGAGGCTCAGTGAAGTATAAGGCTGGGAAGAGCATGCCTTTCATTTATTAGCAAGCATAGCTGGTTTGGAAAGGGGTTTAAGTGAACAAATCTAGCTAACAGTGAATGAACTAGCTAGTTAACTTGCATACTTCTAATTTTCTTTGGCTAAAGGTAACCCATACTTCTCTCTCCAGAGATACGAGAGGTATGATTGCTTCAGTGTTAGTTTTCTGGTTTTTGTTTTTTGTATTTGTCCCTAATCACTTTTTAGCAAGCTAGAAAACTGGATTCTACACAGGGCAGCTCTTTGTGAAGGTGGTTTATTTTGGCCACTGGAGAAAGTCGGGATTGAAAAATCAAGTGGCAGCAGTCTATTTCTTGCCCCACAAAAATAACATAGAGGAAAGAAGCCGCTGTGAGGAACTTGGCTCCTGACAGTTAGGGTCAGAGCTTTGTACTGGAAGTCCCATGAATTGAGACTTTTCATTCTGTTTTATCAGAGTGCATTTATGTCCTATTTCAGGAAAAGTAAAACAGTCATTTACAAAAGAAAGTCAATCTGTATCCTAAGCGTTTTAATAAAAAGTTAAAACAGATTTGGTATCTTGCTCCTTTTTTTTGGCATTGGTTTGTTCTGAGTATGAACATAGCATGACATTCGTTGTGGGGGGTGGGGCAAAAGTTCTTCCATACTTACAGGAAGAAATATTTACAACGGGTGTGAGAGACAGACTTTGCTACGGGGGGTGTGGGGTATGGGTGGAAAGGCCAGGGCAATTTACACATTCCACTGGAAGTAATAAATTTAGTACCGTTTGAGAGCCTTGGAACATGCAGTGGTCCCAGGATTGGTGGTCATTTATGCAACAGGAAGGACATGGCAGACTTCTGAACAAAATCTATTAACATGCTAGCAAGGACTGGGTCCAGTTTAGCTGTGTTTCATCATTTGATACAAAATTGGAGAGAATCCGGTTGAATGCTACATAAGACAAAATTGAAGTAATGAAACCTGTGCTTGTGCATTTACTAGGCTTGTAGGAAGCTTTGCTTTTAAAAAACCCAAATGAGGTTCTAAAACTAAAGTACTGGAATAAAATAGAATGGGAAGCAAAATGCACCAGGTTCTTTTTGACTGAGTGTTAAATTACTGGAGGCATCGAGATTGAAACTAATACAGTGGAATGATGCCATGGGTTTTACGCTTACATGGGTTTGTTTGTGTCATTTGAGTCAGAGCAGAACATGAAAATTAAAGGCTGAGTCAATGAGCCCAGCACTAGGGGGGTCTCACCTTGGCTGTTGACTGTGACTTGGGACTCCACTGTGATGTACCGTAAACAGAAAAACATGCAAACAGTTCATGCTGGAGGCTTGGGCGTCATTAAGGGAGAATCACTGGACTCCAGAGAGAAGCAATTGCTAGGAAGTTGGATAGTTAATAGGTTTTATTGTGATCAAGCCATCTTCTATGTCAGAACCAAAAGAAGACAGTACCTGCTATAGGAAGACTGCTGATTTCAGTCCTGCCTCATGCTATAATTGATCATCATTTTCCTTTCTCAAACAGGTTTGTGTCACTGGGAGCATTGAGCATTACCCTGTGTTGTGCTTGGGATACACCAAGCAGTGTTAGTTTATTCAAAATTTTGAGGCAGAAAGGTTATGTAATTTAAGTGGTAATTGAATATTTTCACTAATGCTGACATAAATACGTATTAAAATAATCTTATTAAAATTACTTTAGTTGACATTGTGATAGACCTTCATAAAATGTCTAGCTTGTGGTGACTGCTTCAGGGATATCCTGCAGCCCCCCAAAACATACTTGTTCATGTTCCTCTGTCCTCAGGGTGACTTCATTGGAAAAGTAAGGATGTTTTATGTCAGGGTAGAGCAGGGATGGCAAACTACAGCTTGTGGTCCAGATCTGGCCTGCTGCCTGTTTCTGTATGGCCTGTGAGAAAAATTTTAAAAAAGAATGAAATTTTGTGACATGCCACAATTATATAAAATTCAAATTTCAGGGCCCATAAGTAAAATTTTATTGGAACACAGCCACCCCGTTTCTTTAGCTTTTGCATGCTACAGCAGCAGAACTGAGTATTTAAGACAAAGAAGGTATGGCCCACAAAACCTCAGCTATTTATTTACACTCTGGCCTTTTACAGAAAAAGTGACCCCTGATCTAGATAAATCCTGGGTGATGGTTATAAATCATTATATGAAATGTGCATAATGCAAACTATAGGGTTGTGTAATTTAAAACTTTGACTTCAGCTACTGTTTATCATAGTTTTAAAAGGCAATTTTTGGAGCAAATCCAGTTTCTGTGAGATATGTAGGGTGTGGCTTTGGCATCAGAAGACCAGAGGTGTAAACTTACGAGCTCCATTATCCCCCCTAGTGGATTACTGTACGGTTTACTTACAAAGTTTCAAAATACTGAACAGCTTTTTTTTTTTTTTTTTTTTTTTTTTTTGCGGTATGCGGGCCTCTCACTGCTGTGGCCTCTCCCGTTGCGGAGCACAGGCTCCGGACACGCAGGCTCAGCGGCCATGGCTCACGGGCCCAGCCGCTCTGCGGCATGTGGGATTTTCCCAGACCGGGGCACGAACCTGCGTCCCCTGCATTGGCAGGCGGACTCTCAACCACTGCGCCACCAGGGAAGCCCCTGAACAGCTTTTTTAAAGTTACTAATTAATTATTGGCTGTGTTGGGTCTTTGTTGCTGCACGCGGGCTTTTTTTAGTTGCTGCGAGCAGGGGCTCGGGCTTCTCATTGCGGTGGCTTCTCTTGCTGCGGAGCACGGGCTCTAGGCGAGCGGGCTCAGTAGTTGTGGCACGTGGGCTGAGCAGTTGTGGCTCGCAGGCTCCAGAGCGCAGGCTCAGTAGTTGTGGCGCACAGGCATAGATGCTCCGCGGCATATGGCATCTTCCCGGACCAGGGATCGAACCCGTGTCTCCTACATTGGCAGGCAGATTCTTAACCTCTGCGACACCAGGGAAATCCCCTGAACGACTTCAGGGATCAGAGATCGGATGTCTCCTACACCTGGGCAGATACTGACAGGTCCTGTCAAGGCCTGGGCAAGTCTAGCCACCTCAGGGAGCATTTCTGTTCCCTTTCCTGAAGCTCAGCGAACAGAGACGAGACGAGGCTCCCAGGGACCAGCACGACCCTACCTCCCAGTAAAGCCACATTCCTGTCACTCTCCCGGGGCTCTTCCTCCGGTCCCGCTTCGCCCTCAACGTCGCACAGGTGACCTGAACCATCTAGGGCGCGGAAAGGCGGGGTCAGCCTCGGCAGCCAATCAGGGCTCGGCCCCTAGCCCAGCCAATCGGGCCGGGCCAGTTGGGGCTTAGCCAATCCGGCCGGAAGAGGAAGACCTGGGATAGTGCCTGCGCTTCGCGCTGCCAGCTTTGGGTGGCGCTACGTGGGGTCAGCTGGTGCCGGCCGCGGTCCTTGCTCGCTCGCTTGTTCCCCGGGAAGCCCCTGGTGTGCCGTGCCCGAGGCCATGGGGCGGGAGTGGGGGCCAGCCATGAGGGCGGCCGAGCAGGCGGGCTGCGTGGTGAGCGCCACCCGGGCCGGGCAGCCCGAGGCGGGCTCGTGGAGCTGCAGCGGGGTGATCCTGAGCCGCCGCCTGGGCCTGGTGCTGTGCCACGGGGGCATCTTCACCCCCTTCCTGAGGGCCGGCAGCGGGGCGCTGACCGCGGCCGGCGCCGCCTTCCTGCCCGGCGACAGTTGCGGCGACGACCTGCGCCTGCACGTGCAGTGGGGCCCAACGGCCGCGAGTCCGGCAGGCCGCGCGGAGCGGGGCCGCCCGGGGCTGTGCACGCCCCAGTGCGCCGGTCTGGAGCCCGGCCCGCCCGCCCGCTTCCGCGGGCGGCCGCTGCAGCCCCCCCGCCCCGCCGAGCTGCTGCTGCTGTTGAGCTGCCCGGCCTTCCGGGGCCACTTCGCGCGCCTCTTCGGCGGCGAGGCGGCCAAGCAGTGGAGCTTCGCGAGCGCCGCACCGGACGAAGAGGTGTCGGAGGAGGAGGAGGAAGACCAGCTGCGAGCGCTGGGCTGGTTCGCTCTGCTGCGCGTGCGGCCGGACCCGGACAAGGAGGCGGAGGCGGAGGAGCGCGGGCCGGTATTGGCCGTGGCGCCTCTCGGGGCTGTGCCCAAGGGTGAGCCGCTGCTGGCCTGCGGCTCCCCGTTCGGGGCCTTCTGCCCCGACATCTTTCTCAACACGCTCAGCTGCGGCGTCCTCAGCAACTCGGCCGGCCCTCTGCTGCTCACCGACGCGCGCTGCCTGCCAGGCACCGAGGGCGGCGGCGTGTTCGAGGCGCGACCTGCGGGGGCGCTGGTGGCGCTGGTGGCGGCGCCCCTCTGCTGGAAGGCCCGCGAGTGGGTGGGCCTCACGCTGCTCTGCGCCGCCGCCCCTCTCCTCTGCGCCGCCCGAGCGGCCCTCTGCCGCCTGCACCCCGGCGCCGCCGCCCTGGCCGCCTTCCTACCGCATGAGATGGGCGCCCCGTGGGGCCTGCCCCTCCGAGACCCCGGACCCCCCTGGGCAGCTGCGGCCGTGCTGGTGGAGTGCGGTTCCGTTTGGGGCTCCGGAGTGGCCGTGGCACCCCGCCTCGTGGTGACCTGCCGGCATGTGGCCCCTCGGGAGGCGGCCAAGGTCCTGGTGCACTCCACCACCCCCAAGTAAGGCCCACAAGGTTGCCCCCACTCCACTCCCTCACCAGCTGTCATATCTGAATCCCAGGTCTCAGGTCATAATCCTGAGGATTATGGAGGCCTTCTGGCTTCTGGTCTCAGGCTCAATGCTTGGTGGTGCAGTGTGGTTAGAGACCTGGAACCCTTCCCTCATCCTTGGCACCCAGAACCCCAGAGTAGGAGGTTCTGGACCTCCTGGCAAGGGGTGAGTGGGGCTTGGGCAAGATGACAAGCAACTCTGGGGAACTGTGGGGTGGTCCAGCATCCCTGGCTAGGCATCTTTGAGCTCCCCCTCCCAGTCTGAATTCCTTCTGGGCAACTTCTCTGTCTCATCCTTGCACCCACACACCAGAGGCCCTTGAACAGTCTTCCTAACCCTGCCCTCTTTCCCCTGAATGCCGTAGTGAAGCCCCAGCGGCCCAGGATGCTACCCTCCTGGGTTAAGAGAGGAGCCTGTTACTCTTACTTGATTTATCTCTTAGATCTTAACCAGAACTTCCCTTCTGGATCAAAATGAACAGATTCGCGGTTCCACCTAATTAGAATGTGGGAGTGGGGGCCCGGCAAATATATTTTGAACAATCATTGAGTGCTCTTGGCAGCCAGGTTGGGACTTCAGTCATTTGTTCCCTCTCTGCAGGGAGAGCACTCTTACCCTCCTTTACTTTCACTTGCTGTGACAGTGGAGACAGCAGCCTTGGCTTCCTGGCTTGGTTTTCTAATACATGTTCTGTTTCTTCTGTAGTCCCAGGTGCTTGACTTAGGCCAAAGCAAACGCTATAACGCCTTGGTGTTAATGCCTGTTGTTCTGTCCCTGGCTCAGCCTCTCAGCCCATACCTTTCCAAATGCCTCTATTGAACTGAGGTTAACCCAGCCCGGCTTTGCCATAGAGTCCCCTCTGGCAGCTACCTGGACAGCCATGACTTTATAGGGAAGACTGATGATGAGAATTTTCCTCTGTGTGTGGTCCCCAATTCCTCACCCCTCCACCTAACCCCACATACTCTTGGTTCTAGGGAACCCAGCAGGTCTGCTGGAAGCTACCCCTGCAGAGTGTGTAGTAGAAAGCCCCTGTGTAATCTTGGGCAATTTGCTGAATCTGTCTAAGCTGCTTTCCCGTGACATATAAAGTCTTGGAACAGCCTGCCACATAGTAAGAGCTACAGAAGTGCTGACATTTATGTAAACAGGGACCCAGAGGGATGAAATCGTATCATGTCTGACCCCCCCCGCCCCCACACCTGACAGGATTGTTGGTATCAAATGAGGCAGTAAAAGAAAATGCTGAGAATATTTGCCCTGGCTCCGGCCACTAACTATGTGACCTTGAGAAATTACTCAACCTCTCTGGGCCTCAAATGCACCATCCAAAATGGAGATAATGCCAGTGCCTAGTTCATAGGGCAGCTGTGAGGACTAAATGAAATGATGTCCATAGAACATTAACACCAGGCCTGGCCCACAGTGCCCCCTAGGTGTCAGGTGTTTGTGATGACGGTGAGGCACCGGAAGCTTTACACAGAAGTACCCTGCAGTTGGTAGAGCATGTTTGGAAGTTCCACTGTGGATGTGCCCAGAGTTGCGTGCTGGTATGTTTCAGGGCTGACACCAAATCTTTTGAGTCCCAAGTTCATGACTTTTACTGTCACTCTCATTATTTTGCTTCCTCCCCGTGCTGAACGTTCGGAAAGCTAGCCTGTCATTTTGTTTTCCTTGTTCCCAGGAGCGCCGTAATCTGGGGACATGTGGTATTTGCCACCCAGGAGACATCTCCCTATGATATAGCAGTGGTGATCCTGGAGGAGGACCTAGATGGTGTCCCTGTACCTGTTCCCGCTGAGCATTTCCATGAAGGTAAAGGACAGAGGGGTTCTCTGGTCTGGGGTGGACTTCAGGAAGGAAAGTCAGTGTTGGGCGCTCTAACCCTGCAGATCAGGGGCCAGTCCCACAGGTCAGCTCCCTTCCCCACCCCTGCTGGAGTAATGAGTCAGGCTGGCACCTTGTTACATCCTAGTTATAGTGCTTTGGCCGGAGTTGCTCTTGGAGGCCTCCCTGCTCGCGCCCAGCATGCCCAGCATCCTGGGGGACATGTGGAATTCCCAGCGAAGGGTAAGGCATGCCTTTTTCCTGAGGCCCCACAGCAGTGCAGTGTGTTGAGCCTTGGGGTCTCCTTATAACACTGCAGGCTGGTCTGAGAGATGTGTACTTTTGAGGCTCCAGTGGCATGATTTGAGTAAAAGGCTTTGTGACGCTGCCACAGAAGTACCAGAGGTCTCGCTTTGTGGATGTCGTATGCTATAACGTAATAACAAGGATTACAAGCTCTCTGCGTTGGCATCTTCTGCCATTTATTAGCCCCGTGTCCTTAGGCAACTTAGTGAACTCTGCCTTAGTTTCCACATCTGTAAAATGGGGATAATGCTCCCTACTCCTGGGCCTTGTGAGGAGTGGGTGAGATATTGTCTGTAAAGCACTTGGTGAAGGAAGGTGGTGCCCGCTTTGAGACTTCTTAGTCTCAGGAGGTGGGTGTTAATTTCACAAACATTTATTGAGCCCCTGGCTAGGTGCTGGGAATCCTAAAAAGTGACTACCCAGTCCAGCAGGGGAATGAGGGCTGGAGAACAGCCTGATGCTGAAGAGAAGTGGTTGAGCAGATACAGTGCTGGGAGCTCAGTGGAGGTCCCGGCCTGTTCCTGTGGGGGGCCTGGGGAAAGTTCTCATGGAGGCAAGAGTATCTGAGCAGAAACTCAAAGGGCAGAGAGGGTTTGGAAATTTGGAGTGGCCAGGGAGGGGGTTGGGGCGTGTGTGAGTCCTGCCAGACAGAGGAGGCTCCGCAGCTTAACCCTTCTTCCCTCCCTGGCAGGCGAGGCTGTCAGTGTGGTGGGCTTCGGTGTCTTTGGCCAGGCCTGCGGGCCCTCGGTGACCTCAGGCATCCTGTCAGCTGTGGTGCAGGTGGATGACACACCAGTGATGCTTCAGACCACGTGTGCTGTGCATGGTGGCTCCAGTGGGGGACCTCTCTTCTCCACCCGCTCCGGGGACCTCCTGGGTAACCAGCTCCTTGGTCCTCTCCCAGCCTTCCCCTTGCCAGAGCCTCAGTCCCATCCTGGGAGTGCTTGGTTTCCAGCCCTGGGAGCCACCCTCTGTCTGGAAAGATGGTGGGCCTTATGCACAGAGGTAGTTAGCCAAGGTTTTCAGGCTCTTGTGCTTCTGAGGGTGGAGAGGGACAGAAGCTGAGCTTGGAGGGAAGAGATCTGAGTTCTGGTCGCTTCTCTGCCACTGAGCCACTGCACAACCTTGGGTAAGTCACTTAATGTCATTTGATCTGTGAGACTCAGGAGTTGGATTAGTCCAAGGGTCACAAACTCAAAAGCCTACAGAGGCTGGGCTGTTAAAGTGAATGAATGAGTGAGTGAGTGAGTGAGTGAAGACAGCAGTGAGTGGAGGGCAAGGGGGAACTGGGGTGAACACCACTCAGCTCTAGTACATTGTTGCCTCATTACAAAGATATGTGGGCCTAACGCTGGCTGACCTTCCAATTTTTCACAAGAAGCTGTGAACCTTTTTTTTTTCAGAATTCCTAACCACACCCCCGTGAGAAACGAATTTACCAGCTAGAGAACAGTGTTTGAGCTTGTACAGTTCTTTTTATCTTTAGCCTTACAAGTGTCCAGTCAAAATGCTCTTTTCCAAAGTTTCTTAGATTAGCTCCCTCCCCTTCCCCTTCAGTATAGTTAAGTGATTCATTTGAAATAGAGTTAGGTACATTTGTCCTAGTCTGCATTCCACTTTTCTCCCATATACTGGTTGACCTTTTAAAAGATATATACTGGTAAGTGGACACAGAAATAAATATAGATGTGTGTATGCATGACTTAGTGTGTGTGTGTGTGTAGATATATGTGACTCCTAGTTCAGTCTGCTGAGAGGGGCTAGAAGCAGTGACATCCATTTGTAATGAACACAGCGAGAGTTCAGATCTTGGTTTCTAAGAGTCATTCTCTAGGGCTGCCTTGTGGTGCTGGAAAGGAGGGAGGGGTAGCAATAACAGCAGCAGCAAAATGATGGGCACGTCAGATGTTGAAAGAACCGGGAGCTGACGTGAAGGAGCTCCCACTGGAACAGCTTGAGCAGCAAAACAAACAGTAGCAGTTTTGGTTTTCAGAAGAATTCCCATTAATGAATGTAGAAGAAATGAGGGAAATAGAAAATCGCTATTAGGACACCCCTGTAGGAACTGCTGCCGACAGGATCCATCGATGGATGCCAAAATCAGTAGGCAAGAGTTTAAGTAGAAACAAGATAACTGCATAATCCTAACATATTTCGTACTTACCAAGGGGGTAATAGTAAGTCTACAGCGGAGAAACCTGGCAGATACCACCCAAGTAATGAAGGTTAACATCGCAAGCAGTGCTTATAGTCAGCACACATTTCCTGATAGCATGCACTGAAAAGGACGCATTGCTTCTATGGTTTTCTTCTCAGTGATGTTTAACCTCAGTCTTATCATGAGAAAACATCAGGTAAACCCAAATTGAGGGACATTCTACAGAATAACTGACCTGTACTCTTCAAAGTGTCAAGGCCATGAAAGATAAGGAGAGACCGTGGAAGTGACCCAGATGGGAGGAGACCTAGGAGACATGACGACTAAATGCCATGTGGGATCCTGGATCAGAAAAAGAGCGTTAGTGCAAACACTGGTACATCCAAGTGAGTTCTGTACTTTAGTTAATAGCATTTCACCAAGGTTAATTTCTTGGTTTTGATGAATGCTGTATGGTGACATAAGGAAAAGCTGGGTGAAGGGTATACAGGAATTCTGTACTATTTTGGCAAGATTTCTGTTAAGTCTAAAATTATCTTCAAAAAATTCATACACATGCACTGAGCAGGCCAAACAAAAGTTCTGTGTGGGTCTGATTCAGTTATTCAGTTACTCAGCTAGTATTTGTTGAGGTCATCCTTTGCCAGGCACTGTTCCAGGTACTGGGGAGACTGCATGGACAGAACACAGCAGTCCTGCCCTCATGGAGCTGAAAGATAACAGAAGTTGGAGAGAGGGATCACAAGCAGGTGAAACATGGGGTATTAGATACTGATAGTGTTGGGGAGAAAGTAAAGCCAGGAAGGAGGACTGAGGCATGAGGAGCCCGTGTCCATGAATGAAGCCTGGTGCCTGTCACTACGAGGGGGCTTCAGGCAGGTCTAGGGCCTCCAGGCTGGAGGTGAGCCTCCCTCCCCTGTCCTCTGGCTCACACCCTCTCTTCCTCTCTGGCTCCTGCACAGGCATCGTTGCCAGCAACACCCGGGACAATAACACGGGGGCCACCTACCCCCACCTGAACTTCAGCGTTCCCATCACGGTGCTCCAGCCGGCCCTGCGGCGGTACAGCCAGGCAGGCGACCTGGGCGGCCTCCGCCAGCTGGACCGCGCCCCTGAGCCAGTGAGGGTGGTGTGGCGGCTGCAGCGACCTCTGGCAGAGGCCCCGCGGAGCAAGCTCTGAAGCTGTGGCACCCCTCTAGAGAGAAGAGCAACCATCTGATGCCATGGGGAGTGCTGAGGACCCTGACACGGCACACCTCAGCCAGGCTGCATCCCCATCACCACCCACCTTGCTCAGCTCTGGAGTCTGGACCAAACTTCTCTTTAGCCCCCACGGATCTCTTACCTGGCAGCCCGTTTGGGGGTGCTTTCTCAAGCCGACACCTCTCTTTTCCCCCGACACTAGGCTCAGCTCTTTTTTTCCCTTCTGGGGAGCCCAGTACAACCATACAACAGACAGATCTGGTCCTGACAGACAGATGTTACTGGAAGGCAGGTCCAGCCATGGTTCCCTGTCTCCTGAGGGTCACTGGGCACCTGCAGCGGCGGCTTTCCTCGGGCCTGGGCTCCTCTCTGCTCTCAGTCAGAATGGGGCTGACAGCACTGGGGCTTCCTCAGAAAACCTCAGCAGAGAGGCCCTGCTCTGAAGACCAGAGGCGGAAGGGAAGGAGCATCTTTCTGTTCTGCTGGACCAGCGGTGGCGTCCCCGAAAGCCAGGACTCCCGGCTTTTCATGTGTCGGGTGCCCTGACCTACAGGGGCACGCTGACACAGTGCCTTAATTTTCCGGCCCGTAAAGTGGCTCTCAGGGGTCGGGGGTGGGGACGTGGGGCGGGGAGGGGTTGAATGTGTCTGGTTGGGGTTTGGGAATAAACAGGACCTATGAGGGACAGGACCTACTTCTATATATCAGCTTCTTTTTTTTCCTTCTTTGTTTTGAGAGTTGAATGGGGAATAGGAAAGCACCAGGCACAGAAATATACTTTTCTGTCCTGCTTTCTCAGGGGGGTTTGATCTCACGGGACACTCTTGCGCCAGACTAGTCCTGGTAGCTGGTCGTGGTGCCAGTTAGCACTGGGTGGGGCTTGCAGATCGCAGACGGTGGTGGCCTTGGCCTGGCAGCAACTGTTTACAGGCTGCCCGGATGGACCCAGGCCTGTGCCAGGTCCTGGAATGGATGGGAGTTGGGGAGTTCAAAGGTGAATGAGGCCAAGGCAGGCCCTAGGAACTAAGACCAACCCTGGGAGTCAGGAACATGCACTGTGTGCCCAGGGCCCTGCCTGTGCAGGCCGTCAAGAAATGATTGTTAAATCACTGACAGGTTGAATGCCATTGGGGAATGACTGGGGGAGAGGGGGCTAATCTAAGCAGAGAGAATTGCTGTGAGTACTTTGTTTCTAACATCTGTTTGCTGAGCGCCAGCTCTGGGCAACCACAGAACACCCCTGAGACAGTTGTTCTCTGTGTGGATTAGGAATGGGGCCAGAGGGCAAAGTTAGCTTGAGAGAAATCCTGTAGTAAATTTATGGAGGTGGGGAGGGAGAGCCGAGTTCTGACTTGGCTGCAAGTGGGAAGGGGAGGATTTATTCCAGCATGTGTGGGTACCAAGGAGCTCAGGCTATTCTGGGGAGACTGGTGTGTCACCCCATTAGTGGAATGAGCAGGGCATCTCTGTCCTGTTCAGGTGGAAGACCATGTCCAGGGGCCCAGAGCAGGGAGGGTCAGGCAAGGATTCATGCAGCTCAACCCTGAGGGGAGAGTAGGTGTTTACCAGATGGAAACAGGAAACAGGGAGGGTGTCCAGATTGAGGGCAGTGGGAGCTGGGACAAAGAAGTGTGAAACTACATGTGTGTCTGGCCATGCTAAGTGGAGAAGAGATTGGAATGGAGGCTGGGGAACCAGTGACAATGGCCCTGGTGACAGGGAAGATGGCCAAAGCAGGCCTGGTGAGCATAGAGATCAAGCATGACACAGGAGGAGGACCTGACTGGATGTGGGGCGATGCAGAGAGAGAGAAGGGTCAGATGGTGCTGTGTCTCTAGCCAGGATAGTGATGAGTGTCTGACAAGTTTAGGAACGAGATGTTTCCTTGGTTGTCCGTGGGATCTCAAGTAGAGAGGCACAGCAGGCTGTTAAGTGGATGAGTTAGGATAACGCAATAAAAGGTCCCGTCTCCCCCATCTCAGTGGCCTAAGACAATAGAAGTTTGTTTATTTCTCATGTAAAGTCCAAAGTCATGCACCTGACCACGAAGTCGGGGAGGGTGGCTCCTGTGCAGTTCTGGTTGAGGGACTGAGCTCCTTCCTTCTTGCAGCTCTATCACTGGGTCTGGGACCTCAGATCCTCTGCCAGGTCTTCTGTACCTGGGTGGTGGATGGGGGAAGAGAGAGAGGAGAAGATATTCCTGCTTCTTTTTTAAAAAATGATTTTATTTTGAAGCAGTTTTAAACTTCCAGAAAAATAGCAAGAATCCCACACGCCCTTCCCCCAGACACCCCATGTCATTTGTGCCATATGCCCCAGTGATGTTCTCTGTAACAGAGAGACCTCATTTGGGATCATGAGTTCAACCCATTTGCCATGGCTCTCTCCCCTTTGACTTGGAGCAGCTCCTAAGGCTTTCCTTGAGTTTGATGCCCTTGACCTTCCTGCAGAAAACGGTATTTTGCAGAATGTGCCTTAGCTTGAGTTTGTCCACACTTCCTCATGATTAGATTTGGGATACACATCTTTGGGATATAACATTAGTGATGTTGTCTTATCATCATGTTCTACTGGATGGCGCATGATCTTTATTTGTCAAATTATAGATGATAACCTTGATCATTTGAGTAAGATGGTGCCTGCTAGGTTTCTCCACTGTAAAGTTTATTTTTTTCTTTGTAATTAACAAGTATTTGTGTGGCAATATTTGGAGACTATGTAAATATTCCTATCCCACTTTCATCTACTATGCTTATCACCCACTGATGTCCCTTGGCTGAATAACTTTAATGTTTGCCCAATGGAAATTTTTTATTTTCATTTTTCCTCCTACGTCTATTCACTGGCTTTCTATTGTAAGTAAAAGCTTTCCCTCCTCTCTGTTTAATTATATCTGTGTGGAATCATGGATTCATAGTTTATTCAATGGATTATAATCTATTGTTATCATTATTTTGATGCTCCAATTGTCCATATTGGCCAGTGAGAGCTCCTTCAAACTAGCTTCTGTGTTCGACATCTCCCCATCATTCTTTGAGCACTTCCTTCAAAACAAAATGTTGTAGACTTACTTTGTACTTTCCCTGGAATCAGCCACTTCTCCAGTGTCCTCTTTACTAGAAAACGGTATTTAGAAGCAAAGATCTAGGTACTAGGTGTGCTTCTGACTTTGAGGTGTTGCTGCTCCCAGGCACTCTCGGTAGACAGACCTTACATCTATATTTATTTCTATCTATATATGTTGCAAGCCATGCCGTTCGTTAACACTGATAGTTCCAATTTGATACCACAAGTTCAATACCACAAGGTTCATTCTAGCTCTCCCCTTTTCATATTGGTACCTCTCTCCTGTCGGTGAGAAACACTGCTACATTATCCTCAATATATTAACTTGTTTGCTCCATCCCTTGCATGTGGCTAGTCTTCTGACCCCATCAGACTGCCCCTGCTACTCTGCTCTGATGCTGCTCTTATACAGGTCACCATTACTGCTCTGCACAAGCCTGCCTCATGATTTTTTTGACTTCATTTTTTGACAGAGGCAGAGCTGGAGCCTGCAAGGGGGCTGAGAAGAGACAAGCAGAGGCACAGGAAGAAAACCAGGGAGGCTAAGACCTAGGTCAGCAGGGCAGACACCAGAATCTGTTTTCCTCTCTTTGCGGCCATACACTAGACTGCATCTCCTGGCCACCCTCACGGTCAGGTGTGTCCATGAGTTCCAAAGGGCAGAAGGGAGGTGCGCCACTTCCAGGCCTGGCCTATACGAACCTTCTACCTGGCCTTCTCTGCACCCTACCCCCTGCCCCTGGTGGGAGTGGAGGCATCCCTTAAAAGAGACCTTGGGGGCTTCCCTGGTGGCGCAGTGGTTGAGAGTCCGCCTGCCGATGCAGGGGACACGGGAGAGCACAGAAAAATCACATGGTGACTTTACTTAATAGGACATACACAACCATTTTTTAGTAGGGTTCTGGAATAATGCATATTTGTCTCCAGGCTTAAATACTTGTGATGCTCTGTTGTTTAAAAAAAGATCTTGGAAATTCTCTGGCAGTCCAGTGGTTGGGACTCCGTGATCCCACTGCAGCGGGCCAGGTTCCATCCCTGGCTGGGGAACTAAGATCCTGCAAGCCACTGCTCAGTGCGGCCAAAAAAAAAAAAAAAAAAGATCTCGTTGAATCTTTTCTACAGTGATTTGGGTAGGTGCTAATATTTGCATTAAATAGGTGAAGATGGATTATCTGTCACCAAATTGGCTTGATCCTACCTCCAGGTTGTAGCTTGCAGCAGTACATTTCTTGACAGATCCGAGTGCTTTCTTCTTCTCCCTGGACTCCCCTCCTGCCCAGGTTACCCAATTTCAAGCAGCCCTCCCATTGCCCTGTCTTTTCACCCTCCAACATAACTCAGACCTCACTCTTCAGCTTAAAACCCATCAGTGGCATCCCGTTGCCCTTGGGATCACACGGGCAGTCTTTACCAGGACCTGGAGGCTTGTGCCACCCTGTCCCCGACCACTTCTGCAATGCCCTTGCTCTCAGCTATTTATCCTGCCTTGGTCTTTGCACACCCAGAGCATACTTGCTTTCTCTCTGCCCAGGGCTAACTTCTCATCCTTGGAGAGAGGTCTTGGCACCCTTCTTTTGCCCCCGGTCTTTCTTACTGCAATTAGTGATACATATGTTTTATTGTTGTTTAGTATTTTTCCCTAGACTATTACCTGGAGGAAAGCAGAAACCATGCCTGCATTGTTCTACATTTTACAACCCCTCACTCCCACCCCTCACGCCCAGCACAATGCCAGGCGTGGAGTAGGTGCTCAGCTGGGTTTGCATTTTTGTTTATATGTGTGAAGGCAGGAGGCTGGTGATCCGTCCGAGATCGCACAGCCAGTGCCGGGGCCCGCGCTCTAAAGGCTGGAAAGGCGTCCGGCATGGGAGCCGGACCGAACTTTGAGCAGAGTCCGAGGGGCCGGGGCAGCGCGGGCGGCCTCGACAGTAGCGGTCGAGTGCTCACGGTTGGGGCGATTGGCTTCCTGGGCCGGCGGCGCGGGCGGGCCGGAGGCTGCAGTTCCCGGGGGGGCCGCCGGGGGCATAGCCGAGGCTGGAGGGCAGACGCGCCGAGTCACGCCGGCAAGGGAGGGGCCTCGGGCTCGGCGGCGACCACGGGAGCTGCTGACAGGAGCGGGAGCTGGAACGGGAGCCGGAACGGCGGGAGGCCGCCGGCAGGTGAGGGGCGCGTCGGGCGAGCTCTGCGGGACCCCCGCGCCTGCAGGGCCCCAAGAAGCCGAAACAGCGTCCGGGGCCGGGGAGGAGAGGGCGGTCGTCTAGGACAGTGGTCCCGAACCATTTTGGCACGAGGGACCGGTTTCGTGGAAAACAACTTTTCCACAGACGCCGGGGCGGGGGTGTGGCTGGGAGGGGAACGGTTCAGGCGGTAATGCGAGCGATAGGGGGGATGCAGAGCGGCAGATGAAGCTTTGCTCGCTCGCTCGCCCGCCGCTCACCTCCTGCTGTGCGGCCCGGTTCCTAACAGGCCGAGGACTGGTATCGGTCCGCGCCCCGGGGGTTGGGAACCCCTGGTCTAGGATGAGGGGCTCAGGCCTGCACCAACCCAGGTCCCCCAAAACTCAACGGGGAGCTTTGCTCCCAGTGAGGACAGAGCAAACTCGCCTCCTCCGCGTCCGCTCCCCCCCCATAAATCCCTGCTAAGTCTTCCCAAGTAAGACAAACCACCCCCGTCACCGCCCCCCGCAAATCCCGGGAGGGCCCCGAGGGTCGCCGCTGGGCGGTGGAAGCTGCTGTGGGGTGGATGAAAGCCCGTGTCACAGGCAGGAGGAAAGCCTCAGTGTCCAGGAGGAAAATGCCCAGGGTTACCCAGTGCCCATAGGCTCCAGGGTGCACTGGAAGGTCCTGCTTCTCCACGGAGCCCCAGCTTCCGCGGGGGCACTAAGGCCAGAGGTGGCCCAACTAACTCTGATGGGGCCGGAGGTTGGGGGGAAGCCCAGGACTCCTGATCCACCAGGAGCTGCTTTTAGTGCCTGATGTTGGGCGCTTTTCTTTCAATAGCACCCACTAAACACACCCTGCCCTTCCTCTCTGATTAGACTCCCTTTGACCCTTTGTTGTACCCTGAGGGTGGGGAGGGGAGAGGTGCTTAGGAGCTGACGGTCCCACCGGAGGACAGGCACAGGGCAGAGGGTCAGACATAGTTTGTGAAGGGGCTTCCAAGTTTGTGAAGGGGCTTCCAGGTGTCCCGGCTCTGCACCTTGTGTTCAAAGGCCAACATGTAAAATATGTAAATATATAAATTATCAAGGAGGCCTGCTTGGGTGTGTGTATGTGCCCCAAGCTTTCAGAGCCCTCCAAGGAAGACCGTGTGTAACCCTGCATCTGGAAGGTCCACTTCACAGGAGAAGACTGAGGCCCAGCTGGGCGGGGCCTTGCTCAGGACAACCCAGCAGTTAAGGAGGAGCTGGGTAGAGGGGGTGTGCTCCAGGGCCAGCCTGATCTTTGTGTCTGGTGGTGAAGAGAGGAAGCCAGGGTCCAGGCACAGATCATGGGGATGTTAAGGGAACCAGAAAGTGACTGGCTCCCAGGAGACTGTACAAGTTGTGTGTGGCCTAGGCTTCAGCACCGGAGCCTGTATGACACCCGCATGAACCCGTCTGCCCAGAAGTGCCCTCTCCTGAGGGCATGAAAGGACAGCCCTCTTCAGACTTTGAACCTCTTTCAGAAATCGGTCTTTTTGGGTTTTGTTCACCATGTGTTCCCTGGGGGACTGGCCATGGAGTGCCCACTCTCAGCCTGGTCCCTGGGGTCCAGTGAGGGAGGCTGCCCACCGCTCTGCCTTCGCTGGGTTGGAGAGATATATTCATGGTGCTTCAAGTCACACTGTAGGCCCTCTCATCCAGGACGTCCACTCTGGAAACGGCTGTGGAAATCTACCTTGGGGGTAACTGGTGAGCGCTCAAAAGCTGGGTGTTTTATTTGTAATCTCTATGAAGCAATTCTGGGACGACATCTTTGCTTTGATCAGAGCCCACATGGTTCTGCTGTGTGTCTTCTGAGGCATGACCTCCCCACAGCTTTGGCCTAAATATAACTTCCTTGTTTTTCGGTAGATTCCTAAAAGCCCTTTGTCTGTATTATTAGAGAAGAATCCCCCTGGGATCAGGCTGGGTGTCCTTGGCAGAGAAAACAGGATTTACTGAGAAAATTTGAGTGTAAACCATATTGTGTGTGTGTTGGGGGAGGGGCAAAGGCAAAATTACTTAGGAGTTGCTGGACAGTTAGGAATTGTTTTCTTGGACCTGCTTTTTTTTTTTTAATAAATTTATTTATTTTATTTATTTATTTTTGGCTGCGTTGTGTCTTCGTTGCTGCACGTGGGCTTCCTCTAGTTGTGGCAAGTGGGAGCTACTCTTCGCAGCAGTGCACGGGCTTCTCACTGCGGTGGCTTCTCTTGTTGTGGAGCACAGGCTCTAGGCGCACGGGCTTCAGTAGTTGTGGCACGGGCACAGTAGTTGTGGCTTGTGGGCTGTAGAGCACAGGCTCAGTACTTGTGGCGTACGGGCTTAGTTGATCCGCGGCATGTGGGATCTTCCGGGACCAGGGCTCGAACCCATGTCCCCTGCATTGGCAGGCGGATTTTTAACCACTGCACCACCAGGAAAGTCCCCTTGGACCTGCTTTTATGCTAACATTCCTGCATCTGGGAAGATTCAGTTAAGAGTCTCTGTGCTCATTCTCTTGCCTTGATGGTCAGTAAAATCAGATGGTAGGTTTGCAGTTCCTCAAAAAGTAAAATCTAGAGTTACCATAGGACCCAGCAACTTCACTCCCAGGTATAAACTTAAGAGAATTTTTTGTTCACAAAAAGTTGTACACAGATATTCATAGCAGCCTTATTCATATCAGCCAAAAGGTGGAAACAACCCAAATGTCCATCAACTGACAAATGGATAAACAAAATGTGGTATCTCCATACAATGGAATATTACTCAGCCATAAAAAGGAATGAAATTCTGTTATAAGTTACAGCTTGAATGAATCTTGAAAATATTGCACTAAGTGAAAGAAGCCAGACACAAAAGGTATGGAATAGGCAAATCTATAGCGACAGAAAGATTAGTGGTTGTCAGGGCCTGGAGGGAGGAGGGAATGAGGAGTGAATGCTAATGGATGTGGGGTCTTTTTGGGGAGGGGGTGATGAAAATGTTCTGGTATTAGATTGCGGTGATGGTTGCACAACTTTATGAATGTACTAGAAACCACTGAGTTGTACATTCTGAGATAGTGAATTTTATAATATATGAAAAATATCTCAATTAAAAACATTAGATTGTAGGAAGCCAGCTCTGTCTTTAAAGCTTTATGATTTCATTTTAAAACATTCAAACAGTACAAAAAACGGGGGGGGGGAAAGCTCAAAGAAGAAAGTAAAAACATCATCTGGCAACCACTGTTAGCATTTTGGTTTAGAGTGCAGATCTTATCAGACTGTTGAGGATTGAACTGGGGTAAGTTACTGAAATTCTTTCCAAAACGAGGAGGAAACCCCACCTGTTCAACGCAAAGACATTGATAAAAGCGCAGTGGATGCTCACTGTTGTCATCGTTACTTGTATGTGTGTATATGTAGCTAGGTGCCTGGGTCTGATGGCCCACAATGGAGATTAGGCTCTACATGACTTTTTATTATCTGACTTTTTGATGGACAAGCTTTTTTTTTTTTTTCTAAGACTTTATGTTTTTAGAGTAGTCTTAGGTTCACAGCAAAATTGAGTGGAAGGCACAGAAATTTCCTGTTTACCTCCTGCCCTGACACGTGCATAGCCTCTTCCATTATCGACATCACTCACCAGAGTGGTCTGTTTGTTACTGAACCTACATTGACATAATCACCCACAGACCATAGCTTACATTACGTTTCACTCTTGGTCTTGTACAGTCTGTGGGTGCGGATGAATCGTGGACAAACTTTTCACGTAAAATATCTTCCACTGTAAAATTGAATGTCTCCAGAATATTCCATTGTATGGGTGTGTAATAGTGTATCCTCTAATCTCCCGTTGGTGGAGGTTTCCATTGATTGATGGAGTCACCCACAAAAAGCACGCTTGCTTTTTGAGCACCTGCTGGGTGTGTGGCTAGGAGTGCTGGTCCATGGCTTAAGCCGATGATTTAGGTGTCTGGTGAAGTAGGTCATGGCCGAGCAGAGGGGAGCCTAGCTGTCCTCGGGTCCAGGTGAGAATTGGCATTGGAAGAGCCAAGGGAGAGGCGGGTGTTGGGCAAGGGAGGCTGCCGAGGAGAAAGAGTGGCATGGGCTGGAGCGCCATCAGGCCCCCATTCCCCAAGTGGGTGTGTCAGAGGTTAGTGGAGGAGAGAGAAGAACAGATTTCAGGAGAGGCCTCAGGTGGCTTGTGGTGTAAAAGCGCCTCCCCTCCCTGGCCCAGCTATGGCAGCTCCTCCTGGGCCTGGATGTGCCCTCAGGCCCCAGACTCTGCACCGGAACTCTAAAGAATCAATTCACCTTTACTGAGGGCTGTGCCTAGTTGGGTGAGGCCAGGGTTTGTCCTTTGGGGAAGCCAGTTAATGATCCTGGGGGGCTGAGGGAGCAGGGGTTCAACTCCTTTGGCTAACCCACTGCCCTCAGGCCTGTGCTGGGCTCACTGGGCTTTCTTCCCTGCGAGGGCCCCAGGGCAGCATGTAGGCCCAGACACTGCCCTAGCATGACAGGCCCTCTGTGTGTGCTGTCCCCTGTCCCCTGCCCTCCTAGCTGCCCCACCTTGTTCCCTGAACCCCTCCCATCCCCTCCTTTCCTGCCACTGGACATCTTGGCCTAAGCTGTTCCCTCTGTGAGGAAGGCCCTTGGCCCCAGCTGTTTTTCAAGGCTCCACCTTGAGCTTCCCTGCGTGGTCCATGGTGGACCCCTCTCCCCAACAAGCTGGGTAGCCTCTCTCAGGCCTGTGCCCCGCCAGCATGGAAGCAGAGCTCTCTGGGTGTTTCTGACCTTTTCGCTGGCTGCTGACCCCAAGGGCAAACTGGCACAGAGGGGGCCGTTTTGAAGGGGAAGGTGAAATGCACCCCTTCCATAGCTTGCCTGACTGCCTGTCACATTCCCAGGCCCTGCTGAGCTCCTGGTGTCTGCTCCTGTCCCTGGCTGGTCCCCGGGGCCCTCTTGGATCCTGGCCTAGGTGGCAGATTCAGCCTGATGAACATTCACGGGGCCAGCTCTGGACCACCTACTGCCGGCCTGGAACAGTGAAGGTGACACTGCCTGCTGGGGAACTTGTGTTGGTCCCAGCCCTAGAATGCACAAGCCTCAATGCACTGGGGACCATTTAGCCAATGAGAAAGCAAGTTAAATCTCCAATCTCCTATGCCAGATCTACCCTCCCTCGCCCAGGTTTTCACTTCCCCAGAGGAGAAATTAGACTGTGTGCATTTGAATACCAATGACAACAGTGTCTGGAGGTCCAACCGTAAGCTGACCCCGTAAGTGTGGGAAGATCTGGGGACCATCTTGGGGGTCACCATGTCTTGGAAACCTATTGTGCAAGGACATTTTAGGCTGTCTCCTCCCTTTACAGGGGGTAAATGGAGGCCCAGAGAGGGGAGGGGTTGTGCCCCAGACTACACACCTGATGGAGGACAGAGTGGTGACCTTCCAGCTGCCTGCAGTACTGTCTGAGAGGTGGGCTGGAATGTTCTTCCCCATTGAGCTTTTCGACAGCTTGCTGTCTGTCCGCTTCCTCCCTCCTTGCCGTTCTCACATGTGAGTGTGAGCCTGGTGCACACTTGGCCCTCCATCCTCTGCAGATACTCTCTTCGATTGCAGGTTCCCTTTCCTCGACATCAAGCAGGACCTTGCACCCCCTGCCCCTCTCACTGGAGCCCACGTGATGAGCGCTTCTCCATCCTGTTTCTCACCAGCAGACTTCCTTTTTGGTCCTTAACCAGCACTGTTTCTTCTCCTAGCAGAGATTTCTCCCTGCCCCCTTCCTCCTGGGGGGTGTCACCC
Organism: Lipotes vexillifer; assembly: GCF_000442215.2. Lineage (NCBI taxonomy): Eukaryota > Metazoa > Chordata > Mammalia > Artiodactyla > Lipotidae > Lipotes > Lipotes vexillifer. The sequence goes on from NW_006781346.1 coordinate 410,619, forward strand.
ACCAGTCGCAGTGTATGTCCTCTATTCCAGGAATGCTCAGGGGACCACCTGCCCACAGCAGTCCCCTCCTCCCCACCCCACTGTCATGGCCTTAGTCATATCGCATCCTGTTTTGCAGGCTGATTGTCATAACTTGCTAATTGACCTCCTCAGACCTGGGGCTGAAGCTGGTGACGTGTGAGCTGGGTGGAATCTGGTCTCAGTGTTTGCTTAGTGTTGTGCTTAAATAATTTTGTTTAGTTCTTTTAATGTGGCCTGTGCTTACCAATTCCCCAGAGGTGTACCCACCGTTTCTGGTTACTGTGCACCTGCCCAGCTTCCCACAGCTACATCATCCACCTGGCCCTTTGAGTTTGAAACCCTGCCTTTACAAGGGCTGAGACCATATCTGTCTGTCTGTCTCTCTGACCACGGCATCCATAGCACAGAACATGTCAAAGAGCAGGAGGTCCGTTAATTTATACTGTTGAGTGAACAAATATATTTACGAGTGAAAAAAAGCGCAAAAACAGTTGTTTAATGTGGGCAAAAATGATAATCACGATTGTAGGTGCACAGAATATCTCTGGAAGGATTCATGTAAACTAGGTAATAGTAGATGCCTTGGAGAAGGGAACTGGGTGGTTGAGGGGATGAGATGGAATTAGGATACTCCTTGTTCCTTTGGAATTTAATTCAAATTTTACAAAAAATGGAATTTTATAAAAGATGATTACATACTTTTAAAAGATCAAGTCTTGGCATTTGAGGCCATTCTTGATATGGACCCACCTCTGCCCACCCAGCCCTCGAGCCCCCCTGAATCTGATGTGGTCTCTCCTCCTACCCCAGCAGCACCTGGTCTGAGATGGGGTCCCAGGTCTCGATGGACGTGGGAGCCGTGCATGTGGTGATCGTGGGCGGGGGCTTTGGCGGCATTGCGGCCGCCAGCCAGCTGCAGGTGCTGAACATCCCCTTCGTGCTGGTGGACATGAAGGACTCCTTCCACCACAACGTGGCAGCCCTCCGGGCCTCCGTGGAGAGTGGTAATGGGCTCTTCTCTGGGGCTTTCTTTGTGACCGTGATCTTGTCACCACTGTGAATCACAGGGTGGTTTTCTCCATTTAGGGCAAGGTGCCTAAATTCCACCATTAGACAAATTCCGGGGAATCTTAAGTTCGCTGGCCTTAAGCAGCTACCATACCAAGGCCCCAGAAGTCAGAGCGAGAGCTTCTCCGAGGACCTGGGGCCCAGACTGGCGCTTTAGGGGGTAGTGGGTATCCAGGGGCTGTTTAACCAAGGGGCCCCTGTTGGCATGCAGCTCTGGAAATGTTCTGAGTTATTTTGGCCTCCTGTGGGCAGCCCAGTTTTGCACCGTGACCTCCTCTCTGTCCGTTCCCCAGGGTTTGCCAAAAAGACATTCATTTCCTACTCGATGACCTTCAAGGAAAACTTCCGGCAGGGCCTGGTGGTTGAGATAGACCTGAAGAATCAGACGGTGCTGCTGGAGGACGGCGAGGTGAACCCAGCGGGGGCTGGCCATCCTCAGCTGGCTTCAGGGGGCCCCTGAGATGTGGATGCTGGTGGGAGGACACCTGGGCCTGTCTCCTCAGGGACAAGGGCCCCCCATGCCCGCCTGGTGCCTGGCAGATAGCAGATGCCTCCTGAGCAAAGACTGGGCCCCAGCAGCCACAGGGGAGCGGTGCAGAGCTTTCCCTGTATGCCGGGCACTGTTTTAAGCCTCACGTGATCTTCTTTAACGCCCACTGTGACCCTGTGAGGGAGGTGGAGTAGCCTCGGTGCACCCAGAGGTTAAGAGGCTTGCCCAAGACCCCACAGCTGGAGAGACTCAGCCAGGATTTGGACCCAGGCAGCTTTGCCCCAGAGCCCTCACTCTGAAAGCCAGGGTCCCAGCCCAGGGGCCCCCTCACTGTCTGGAATCAAAGGGTAGGCACCACAATCCCACATCGCCCGGGGTGGGGGCAGAGGTTTTCTCCCCGAAGTTTGTGTCCCTCAGCCCTGGGGTAAGCACGGTGCGTGTTGTATCCTTGTGGGACCAGAGCTCCGTCAGCAAGCTGCCAGCAGCCCACCCGCCATGCTGAGGGTACCCTCCAGCCTGGTTCTCTACTCTAGTCAAAGCTAAGGGGGGACTGTACAAAGGGGCTCCAATTCCTGTCCTCAGTGAGTGTGGTTTAGTGTGAATGAATCAATCTTCCTTGAATCAATTTTGAGGCTGTAGAATCTCCAGTTGGCAAGATTACTGAGAACGTCCTTATCCTGTGGTTTTGGGTCCATGAGGGCATCTCAGGCTTCTACGGGAGTAGTGGAGTCTGAGTGGGATACAGACCCTCCAGTCCCCCTTCCATCAGAGCAGCTCTGGGTTTGTCAGTTTTATATATTTAGGCTCCAAACAGGATATCCGCCCCCCCCCCCACTTTGTTTTTGTTGGCCAGGATAAGGGGAAATTTTTTCTAAAATAATGGTAATAATAGGGAGATTCTAAACTAACTTCACCCTGGAAGCTGGAATCCTGCTTATTCCCCACGAGCCGTTTCCTGTTGCCTGCTCACCTGCCCCGCTGCTGTGGGGAGCTCTCCCCTCCCGTCCTGTTTCACGGTGGGCGGTCCAGCAGGCAGTAAGCTCTGCCTCCTTGGGTATTTCCTGGGTTGTAGCACCATCCCTTGGTCTAACCAGTGATGGTTTTGCTCCCCCCACAGGAGGCCTCTCCTCCTTGGTGCTCCTTGCCTGGTGGAGCCTGGGGTTGGATGCAGGAGCCCAGGCCTGCCCTCACCGTTCTTTCCCTTGCCCCTCCCAGGCCCTGTCCTTCACATATCTCATCCTGGCCACGGGCAGCACTGGGCCCTTCCCAGGCAAGTTTAACCAGGTGTCCAGCCAGCAGATGGCCATCCAGGCCTATGAGGACATGGTGACGCAGGTGAGCTGCCTGCTGCCCGGTGGCAGGACAGTGAGGGCAGAGCCGGGGGTTGAGGGCCCTGGGAGAGTGGGACAGCTGTGGGGATGCCCGGGGCTGCAGCAAGGAGCTCCCGGGGCTGCAGTGGCGCTGTAGAGATGGAGAGTTACCAGGAAGAGGCTCCTGGGAGGAGACCTTTGGACAGGTCATGAGGTCTGGACGTGAGCACCCAGACCTGCTCATGTAGCGATTGGCTCCTGTTTGCACGGGGCTTGTGTTTATATTATAGAGTGGGCTTGGATCCATGCTGTCAGTCACTTCTCACGGGGATCTGGAGAGGTGGGTGGAATGGGTCTGTCCCCACTGAACAGATGAGGTGTGGGGACCCAGAGAAGGTCGTACAGCTGTGTGACCAAGGCCAGGTCTTTCCCTCTCTGCACAGCTGCTGGGGAACCTCTGGCACAGTCACGAGCAGACGTTAGAGTGGAGGTTAGGAACCCGACCTGGAACTCAGGCAGATCCGGGTCACCTGCAAGCTGGGCAGGTAGTGAGAGTTGAGTGAGAAATTCAGGGAGGCACCCAGCAAGAGCTGGCCCCGAGGCAGCACATTTGGACCCTGAACTTGGAAAGGGTTCTCTACGCTCCTTTGGCCAAGGAACCCACTCCCCAGGTGGACCCCGAGGCAGGGCAGGTTTGAGGGCGCACCTTAACATTTCCTCCTCCTCCAGGTCCAGTGCGCACAGTCCATCGTGGTGGTCGGAGGAGGCTCTGCGGGAGTGGAGATGGCAGCAGAGATTAAAACAGAATACCCTGAGAAAGAGGTAGGCCGGTGGCCTTGGCCTTGAACTCTCTGAGGCGGGCTTCTTTTTTGTCTGACGAACATCAGAATTTGCTCAGGGCCTGGGAGGGGAGCCCCGTTACCATAAAGTGGGAGCGTGTTTCCTGTCTCCTGCTCTCTGCACTGGGGGACCCCCTAAAGTCCCATTCTGCTGGGAATTTTACCTGGAGAGCCAGGGTACATCCTAGTTCAGTGAGGGGTTCTGCCCTCTGGGCCAACCCGGAGGACCACGCCCCAGGGGGATACATTATGAAAGGTTAACTCCCGCGTCCCCTGCAGTAATGTGGCCTTTGTGCTATAAACGTAGACTTTTGATGGCCTCTTTTTGCTAACAACCAGCTTGATCAAAGACACCTTCATCGGTGTCTTGTCTGGAGCAAGCACAGCCTTTTGGTCTTTAAGGGACAGTAGCCCTTGCCCTAGACAGCACGTAGGGGGACCCCGAAGTGTACACCTCACAGCCCATGCTGGGGAAGGACTGGCCAGCACTCCCTATTTTTAGTGATAAAGGGATGGAGACCCTGCCGGCATCCTGGAGAGAAAGGAAGCCGGCTGTAAAGGCTCAGCCTAGGGCTCAGTGATGATGAGCAGTTATGGGTCCGTGAGGCAAGAGCTTGCCTGCAGCTGATGGCAGATCAGCTTCTGGGAGCCACGTGGAGCCTGTGTCTGGTTCTTTTTCCCTAGGGAAAGGCAGGTTGGTTTTGAAAAGTAAGATAAATATGGGCTAATTTAATTATATGGCTATTCTCTGACAAATTATTGGAAATTATTATGGGTGGTTCATGTAGAAGTTTATTAATTTTGATTTATGGGGTAAAGACTGGTCTGAAGTAGTAAATAACTCAGTATAATTCCCAAATGTTTATAACTAATAGACAAATAAGAGTAATAGTAGCCACCCTTTATTAAAGAGGCACTATGTGCTAAGTTACGTGCTTTACACTTACTTTCTCGTTTCATCATTACAAAATTCCTGAGTAGGACTGTGATCCATCTTACTGGGTCTTCAGGAGGTGTCTGAGTGGGTATCTGAGATGGGATTTCAACCCAGGCAGTCTGATCTCAAAGCTCAAGCTTTGAACATCCCTGCGGGCTCCCTCTCACTTCACTGTGCTGACCCAGACAGCAAGTAGACATGCCTGGAAGCACCAGTTTTAGAGTCAGCCTTAATGTAAATGTCAGCCTGATTTACAGTTAGAATGTCGATGGCTTATATATAGACTGTATAAGTGCCCAAGGATGCTTGAAAATAATTTTCTACGTGGCCCTCGGTGAGGGGTGTGTTGTGAAGCATTGGCACTTCGGAAAAAATCCTACCCTGGGAGATGTGGGCTCCAGCCCAGCTCACCGTTAACTGGTTCTAGCACTGGGCAAAGTACTTCTCTGGGCCCTCAGTTTCCTCACCTGGAAACTGGAAGTTGGGGAGGAGGTGGGAGAGACAGGCTGATGTGTTTTCAAGCCTCTTTGTGTGAGCAGGAGACTCAGTGGCTCCTTCTCTGCCCTGTGGTTGTTTGTCCCCAGGTCACTCTCATTCACTCCCGAATGGCCCTCGCAGACAAGGAGCTCCTGCCCTGTGTCCGGCAGGAAGTGAAGGAGATCCTGCTCCGGAAAGGCGTGCACCTGCTGCTGAGTATGTGTCAGGCCCTTCCTGCCCTGCCCCTCTCCCTGGCCTGGTGAGACTTGGCTGAGGCTTGGTCCCTGCTCACAGCCTGAGCGTGGCCACGCTCAACCCCAGGCTCTCTGTGTCCTGAGGTGAGCCTGCAGAGCCTGTTTATTCTTGTCGTCCAGCTGGAGGTGTGTTCGTCCCCAGGCAGGGCAGAGGCCTCGGTACTTACGGGATTTTCCTGTCATGCAGGCAGCACTGTCCTGGCTGTTGCTTTGGATATAGTACAGGTGGTACCCATTTGTTGAATGGTTTAAAAAGTCATATAAAAGGGACTTCCCTGGTGGTCCAGTGGTTAAGACTGTGCTTCCAATGCAGGGGGCGCAGGTTCGATCCCTGGTCAGGGAACTAAGATTCCACATGCTGTGTGGTGAGGCCAAAAAAAAAAAAAAATCATATAAAAGATTTGACCTGAATTATGATCTCTCTTTAGTGGAGAGAATAGGTGTTTTGGGTTTGTATCTTGAGGGTGGTGGAGAGCGTGGCTTCTGTCCAGAGCAGAAGGGAAGAGACCTACCCAGCATGTTAGAGTGGGGCTCTCACCCGGGGGTGTGACCCCCCCCAGCCCCCCCACCCAGTTCACGGGCCCGACACTCTCACCTTTTGCAGGGTGGGCGAGGTGTCTGCTCTCTGAGAGCACTCCCGACTCCTGGGCTCCGCAGAAGTGGCTGTGCAGCCCTCTGCCCGCCTGCACTTCCAGGCAGTGAGGAGAGTGGGCCGGCCCTGGACTTCCCTTGCTTACCCCTGTCGGTGGTGAGCCCAGAGGGCTCATCTTGCCTGGTTAGGAGTGGACATTCAGGGAGGCGTGGTTGAGGTCTTCCTCAAATAGCTTTTCCCAGAACCTCTTGGGAAACTCGGCCTCACTTCCCCAAATTGCTTCTTGGAACTTGCTTTCCATCAGATCCCTTGGGGCCAAATGTCCAGATTGTGCTTCTTGGGGTGGCAGAGCTGACCGGTCTCCAGCCCCCAGGCCAGCCCTGGCTTGGGCCCCCGCCTCGGTGGCGTGCCTGACCTCTGCCAGCCTCCTGGTCACGGGCCTCCCCTGACAGGTGACCGGGTGAGCAACCTGGAGGCTCTGCCTCTCAACGAGCATCGCGAGCACATCACGGTGCAGACGGACAAAGGCGCGGAGGTGGCCGCCAACCTGGTGATTGCCTGCAGCGGTATCAAGATCAACAGTTTGGCCTACCGCAGCGCTTTTGGTAAGTGGGAGGCCGGGCTGTGACCCCCTCCCCAGGCTGCCTCCTCCCTCTCCAGCCCCCAGAAGGCCCTGCAGGCCTGTCCCCTGAGGAACTGGCACTGCACCCTCCCACCCCCAGCCCCAGTCTCAACAGCTCATTTGGTCTCTTCAAACTTTAAATTTAGGTTCAGGGCCACTCTTGCTGGGCTTTCCTCAGCTGTGTTAATGGTGATTTAGGCCACGGTGGCCAAAGTGACCAGAATCTTCCAAAATCGGATCCCACCCCCTAGTGGTGAGAGATGGGAACAGGTTTCAGAAGGAAGAAAAAGATCTATTTTTCTGTTACTTTCCTTGGAACACTGATGCACAGGAAATTCCAGGGTCAGGCCTTTCTCTGTTCACAGGTGTGCTGCTCTCCCCAAACCCTGACCCAGACGTTTGCCACTTGAGCTTGGAAACGATCATGGGGAGAGGGGGGTAATGAGGCCTCCGTTCGTAAAGCTGAATATTGACCTATTGAGCTAACTGGAGGTGGGGGGAGCTGGACCCATGGCTCCATCTGGGAGCTGGAGGCTCAGTGGCTCCTTCTCAGGCCCCAAGGTGGCCATGTCCCCAGGTCGCCATCATTTACTCCCAGATACCTTTCCTGGACAAGAAGCTCCTGCTGTGTGTCTGGCAGGAAAGAATTATCCAATCCCAGAAGGAACCTAGTCCAGACCATGTGTGGTGCTGGGATCGAGGGCTTATAATATACAGAGATCCCAGGACTTAACACCTAATGGTCCTAATGGTATGTTTTCAAAGGTAAATTCTTTTAAGTCCCTTAAAAAGAGAAGTTTATCATCTATTAAAGCCCTGCATTTATTTAAAAAAATCTGATCCACATTCAAAAGGAAATCCAAGACTGGGCTAGGTTGTAACTTAATCATCATAAGTGAATCATTGTTAATCGTGGTAACTTACAAAGAGTCACGCGCGTTATATGAAATGACACTTGCTGGTCTTTCTGACCAGTTTCCACCCCAAAATAGTAACCTCGCCTTTGCAGGAAGAGTTCTGAGGGGGGGACTTCAGGCAGAAGTAAACCAGACAGGTTTGCCTCTTGAGGATGTGCCTTTGGAGGGTAGCTGGACCGGCACCACAGCCCATCCTCACTGTGTTCTGGTGACCACTTCTTGAGGCAGCTCAGGATCTTGGTTTCGGCCTGGTTTTCTGGCAGGTGATCAGCTGGCCAGCGATGGCGCTCTGAGAGTGAACGAGTACCTCCAGGTGGAGGGCTACAGCCACGTCTATGCCATCGGTGACTGCGCCGATGTGAGGGAGCCCAAGATGGCCTATCACGCCAGCCTCCACGCCAGTGTCGCTGTGGCCAACATCGTCAACTCCATGAAACAGAGGCCCCTCAAAGCCTACAAGCCAGGTCAGGAAGCTCCCCACGCGGCACAGTTTTAAGAGAGTCGGGGTTAGAAACAGTGAAGCCTTTGTGGGCTTTATGATGCCTGACCACTAGAACACACTCTCAAAGCTGGGGACAGAAACCTCGCCCAGAGCTCTAGGAAAGTATGTCAGGGACTTGCCCACGTTCCTGAAGGCCTTACGCATTTCCCTGCCCTAACACTGAAGGCCCCGGGAAGGGTCTGTGCCCTGGGGGTTGCAGGCCCATGGATGGTGAGCAGGATTCTAGTTTGGCGCACGGCTCTGCTTCACAGGTTCACTGACGTTCCTCCTGGCCATGGGGAGAAATGACGGCGTGGGCCAGATCAGTGGCTTCTACGTGGGGCGGCTCATGGTTCGGCTGGCCAAGAGCCGGGACCTGTTGGTCTCCACGAGCTGGAAAACCATGCGGCAGTCTCCACCCTGATGGGGAGGCTGGGCGGGAGATAGGTACTGTCACCGCCCGGCGATCAGATTTCTTGACAAATGGTTCCTGCTTGACAAATGCCAAAGGGCAAAAGCTCTTTTCCTGGAGTAAGATGTCAGTGATGTACTTACCAGAAACACAACTTAGACAAAACCAAAAACTGGGAGAGAGAGAGAGGGATATTGGTGTTAAAAAAAAAAAGACACCCTTAAAGGAGTCTTTCTGTTTCAAAGGTCTGCTTGCACTTGTGCTGGCTGAATGGTTCACTTGGTCCCGGGGAGGGCACAGCCCACCTTCTCTACCCCAGCCTCCTCTTGGGTGTGTGTGTGTGTGTGTGTGTGTGTGTGTGTGTGTGTGTGCGCGCGCGCGCACACATGGTGTGTGGCATTCAGAGCTCTCAGAGTAGGGGCGAGAGCTCAGTATCCTGGTGGCAGGAAGGGTCTCCCTGTCTGTAAGGGCAGGAAGGAGGGCCTGCACAAGGAGACCAGCTAAGGAAGGGGGACTGGGGTGGAGAGATGGCCTACATCCCAACCTCTCCCATCACATTAGGAGGTGGGGAAGCCTATAACATCCTGCAACACTCAGGTTGTTAATAGGAGCTTAATTTTAAACTGTTAGTCCCTACCGTCTTTAATCTTCATGAATCTTTCTATATTTCTATTTTTAGATCCTGATTATATACCATAGGTTGTATTTAAGAAGTGTTAAGTAAAATTTCCCTCCTTGTGAGTCCATCTTAATGGAGAGTGAGTTTTTTACAAAGCTAACGGGTTAAGACAGAAACCTGGCCTGCCACCTGCTGGGGGTGTTTAAAGAAAGACAGCCAAGCTAGCGTGACCGTCGGGTGGGTCGCCATCCAGCTAACTTTCGGGGAGCAGAGGGGGTTTCAGTAGGTGAACCCCCGCGTGTTTCCAGGCTACTGTCTTAGGCAAATTTGTAAGTGACAAAACTCCAGCCAATGCTGGGGCAGGGGTACCCTGTGGGAACCTTTGTAGTTTTGTGCTTCTGGTTTCTTGGTCAACCCCAATGTCACTTATCTGGAGGCGTAGCCATGTGGCAATAATGCCTGCCACCAATTATGTTAAGGTATAAAAATGACTCCTCTGTTTGGGAGAGGACTTCTAATCAGGATAAACCTATTTTGGACCACATAGGCGAGATCTCTAAGGCAGAAGTTGTTGATGAGTTCATCTGAATAAATTCAGGCCCTGCCGCTCCGCAGCATGTGGGATCTTCCCGGACCGGGGCACGAACCCGTGTCCCCTGCATCAGCAGGCAGACTCTCAACCACTGCAGCACCAGAGAAGCCCCCTGCCCACTTTTAATGGTAACCTCTGGGTACTTGGCCGGAATTCTTAGGATACCACCCTCATGAGGGTTCTTGGTCTGTTCTGTCTGGGCTGTGGCCCAGGTCTGTTCCATTTTGTTGCCCAGGCCTAAGTGAGACTGTGCCTTTGTCCCAAAGGATGGCCACCCCAGGGAGGCTTCACCCAGTCCTCCATTCCCGTGGACCACAGCCAACCAGGCTCCCCTTCTGGAAGTGGGACCTGTTGCCTGAGAAACACAAGCCATTCCATGCCGTCTGACCTGGGGCCTAGCATGCTGGGAGTCTCAGCTCCATAGTGATAGGCCTGGTTCTATATATAACATTCTTAAGTTTCCACCCATAGGGACACAGTTCTCCAAACTGAGCAAGATGTTACAATAAAAGAGTATGTTGTAAGAAAGACACTGGATCTTTTATTTTTTTTCCTTTCATTTTCTTTTTCTTTAAAAAAAAACAAAACAAAACAAAAGCCTGAAGCAAAATCTTTCTAGGAGTAGTTACAGATATTATAGGGGTAAGGGTAGGGGCACTAAAACTGAAAGAAAAGCACCAGTAAGATGCCTTTCTAATTTTCTTCTCTCCATCACTGAATACAGACAGCCAACAAAGCCCAAGTCACTTCTTTGCCCTCCTCCCTTGCAAAAAAGGAGAAACAGATTTTAAGAATTTTGAAAGGATTTTGTGTATGTGAGTGTGTAAAAGTCAATGCTATAAATCTAAAACGAAGTCTGTTTTTTTAAAAAAGTTCTAAAACAACAGGAAAAAAACACATGGAAAGAAACCCCTGGTGGAGACCTGGTTAATTATAGACTGAGGCTCTTTTTAACGAGAATATAAAATGCAGAGGGCTCTTCCCGTGGGCAGGACCTGCTCCCGCAGCCTCTGCCACCCGCTTCCCTTTCAGCTGCCCTCCGCTCCCCTGCCGTCACCCTTCCTCTCTCCTTTTAAAAGATAAAACCGCTCCTGTGACTTTGATCCTCCTGATTCCGGATGGTGAGCGTGGTGGCCACCAGTGGGTGTGGGGCGGCTACTTGGCATCAAGCTTGGCCATCTCCTGCACGTAGATGCCGATGCTCTCGCTGTCGAAGAGCAGGAAGTAGACGTTCTTCAGTGAGGATGCGCTCGAGTCGTCGAAGTGGGCCGAGATGGCTTTGAGGGTCACCTGGGCTGCCGTCTGTTTGGGGAAGCAGTTTCTGTGCCAAAGGAAGAGAAGAGCTGACGTCACTTTGGTCCTGGGACCCATGGAGTAACTCTGCCGTCAGCCCGGGGTAGGGGCCATGTGGTTCCTTCTCATCTTGGCAGCAGGTCCTTGTTCCTATCCCTCGGGGTCTTACCATGTGCAGGCTGGTCCACGCATGATCCCCTTTCACCTCAGAAGAGGGACAGCCCAGGAGGGGGACAGACAGGGCACACTGTCCCCACTTCACATATGCCACACTGGCTCAGAGTGGCACAATGGTTTTAAGGCTGGCTGGTGAGCGGTGGCCTGTGTTTGAATCTATGTGGCCTGACTCAAGTCCAGCTGAGCTTTAAAAACTACCAACTCAGCTAACACAACATTGTTAATCAACTATACTCCAATATAAAATAAAAGTTAAAAACAAACAAACCCTACCAACTCAGCATTTTAAAAAGCCAATATAGGGCTTCCCTGGTGGCGCAGTGGTTGAGAGTCCGCCTGCCGATGCAGGGGACACGGGTTCGTGCCCCTGTCTGGGAAGATCCCACGTGCCGCGGAGCGGCTGGGCCCGTGAGCCATGGCCGCTGAGCCTACGCGTCCGGAGCCTGTGCTCCGCAACAGGAGAGGCCACAGCAGTGAGAGGCCCGCGTACCGCAAAAAGGAAGGAAAAAGAAAAAAAAAAAAAAAGCCAATATAGGGAATTCCCTGGCGTTCCAGTGGTTAGGACTGCATACTTTCACTGCCGAGGGCGTGGGTTCAATCCCTGGTCAGGGAACTAAGATCCCATAAGCCTCGCAGCACGGCAAAAAAAAAAAAAAAGACAGTATAGGTTTTATTAGTTCCCTCAAAACTGGTTTATATGCTGAACAGATTGTTTATTAAAGGGCAATAATGTATGCTCAAAAGTACGTCTTCATTAATTCCTGTTTCATGCATTTCGTGTTCCTCTCGCTAACCTGTGTGGACGTGCCAATGTAATTTGAGCAGTGACGATTCTGGGCAGGGCCCCAAAAGCCCCAGGATGCCATGGTGGAGCTGTGTGCCAGGGACGCAGCCATTGTGACACCCCTGGTCGTTTGGGGTCAGCCACCAAGCCCCTTGGGCAGGTCCAGGATTGGCCCGCCTAATAAGAATTCTCACTCGGCTGCCCCGTCCCAATCCCAGAACATCTCGGGCACGTGGGCCCAGCTATGCAAAGAATTCAACCTGCAGCGCCTCCGGGCCAGGCTGTGGAGACCCAGCGTGGCCTGCTCAGGTTGAGATAGGATCAAGGCAGGAAGCTAGGCCTCATTCCTTCCTTCTTCGCCTTCCTGTGACTCGGCTGTAACAGAATGTCTTCAGAGTGTAAATCATATCTGCGCTACAGAGGGGCTTCTGAGGAGAAAGGGTGTTCAAAATTAAAGCAATAACTCACATTGGCTGTGAGCGTGAGGGGAGAGGCCCTGCTACACGTGAGGGCAGACAGCCTCATTATTTACCTGAAATACTGCTCCCGTGCCCAGTCGGGGTCTGTGGCAATTAGAGCAATCATTTCTCCAACCCCTAAAAGTAAGCCCCTGCTGAGAGCCTTTCACTTCTCCAGCCTCAGCCTCGAGGCTCTCCCAGCCCCAGAGCAGCACCGGAATCCCCTGGGGATTCTGCGATTATTGGCATCCTAACCCCGTGGGCTCTCTGCTGCTGGTCTGTGGACCACACTTGGAGGAGCAAGTGCCTTTGAGCCTGGTGTTTCGGATCCAGTGCTCTAGACTGGGATAGCTGGCAGGAACGTGGGCTTTCAACACAGCAGGCTCTCAAAAGAGAACTCTGCCTCCTGCTCCTCCCAGAACGGGCTTTCTCCCTGCATTTTTTTTTTTTGCGGTACGCGGGCCTCTCACTGCCGTGGCCTCTCCCGCTGCGGAGCACAGGCTCTGGACACGCAGGCTGAGCAGCCATGGCGCACGGGCTCAGCTGCTCCGCGGCATGTGGGATCTTCCCGGACCAGGGCACGAACCCGTGTCCCCTGCATCAGCAGGCGGACTCTCAACCACTGCGCCACCAGGGAAGCCCTCTCCCTGCATTTTGAAGGATGGAAACTGTGTCTCTTGCTCTATCGCCTGGTCAGCGTGCTTGGCTGTGCTGGCAGCCCTTGGTCACGTCCTCTGGGATGGCCAGACTGGATGTGACCAAGTGGGGGAGCAGCTGGTCCCCAGCGAGAAGGCTGGACAAGCGGACCCAGCACCCTTGCCGCCCCCCTGGAGAACATCTTACCTGCCGCTGGGGAAGGGCGGGAACGCCACCGACTTCAGCTTCTTGTCCTCTGCTGCCGACAGGCAGTTTTTGATGGTCTCTTCAAGCTGTTCTTCACATTTGTCGGAGCCCCACTGAGGGATGTGACAGTGGATGACGAATTTGGCTGCAAGTCCGCTGGACTGGCTGACGGCGGCTGGGACACGACAGAGAAATGCCGCAGGTTATTTCCTGCGTCTTCACCTTAAGCCAGGGAGTTAGGCTGAATCGCCTGTGTCCCTCTTAGGAGAGTAGGAGCCGTATCAGAATTGCTTTTGACAGTTGGCACAAGCTTTGGGTAAACACACTGAAAGCTGATGTGACAGCCTGTCACACACTCTCACGTGGTCTGCCTCCTGGCCACAGGTTAGGTGACTCCTAATCAAAGGTGGAATCGTCTCTGATCCCTGGAAATTGTGAATGTTTCCTTACATGGCAAAAGGGTCTTTGCTGGTGTGATTAAGTGAAGGATTGTGAGATGAGAAGTTTACCCTGGACTCTCCAGTTGAGCCCTAAATGTAATCACACAGGTCCTAATAAGAGGGAGGCAGGGAAGTCAAAGGTAGGAGAAGGCGCTGTGATAAAGGAACAGGGGTTGGAGTGATGCGTCCAGGAGCCAAGGAATGCAGGAGCCTAGAAGCCACAACAGGCAAGGAACGGCTGCTCTGAGAAGGAACCAGCCCTGCCAGCACCTTGATTTTGGCTTCTTAAGACTCACTGTGGGGAATTCCCTAGCGGTCCAGTGGTTAGGACTGCGCCAAGGGCGTGGGTTCAATCCCTAGTCGGGGAACTAAGGTCCTGCAAGCTGCGCAGCGTGGCCAAAACAAACAGACAAGAAAACTGCCTAAAAAAATAAAGGTTATAAAAAAAAAAAAAAAAGACTCATTGTGGACTTCTGACTCCAGAACGCTAAGACAATACACTTGTGTTGTTTGTTGCTACCAAGTTTGTGCTAATTTGTTAGAGCAGCGATTGGAAACCAATGCAACGGCTTTTTAAAAATGGACAAGCCCTCCCCTCTTGCCCCGTCTGAGATCCTGACTTGGTAGGTCTGATGCAGGCCTTGCGCTTGGTGATTTGAGGACCCTCCATAAATTTAGAACCGATCTACTGGGTTGTATGCATCCTCAGATAGGGACTGCCCTTTTGATCATCTCTACATACCTGAGGAGCCTACAGGGAGCAAGTGTTCACAGCAGGTTGTGAAATTGGATTATGCCTGCCTTGTCTCATAATTTCAGTTCATACTCCCTACTTTTATTTATCACCCCCCCAAACCTATTTCCCATCAGTGACAGAGCTGCTAACGAGGAGCACCAGGCAAGTCCCTGTGGCCATTGATCCCTGGAGAAGGGGCTGGGCCTGATCCACTGGCCACTCTAACCCCACATTGCTGCTTGCCCCTAAGCTGCCCACCTTGTGGAGTTGGGGCTCTGTGCCACTCAAGGAGCCGGGTGTAGCAAAGGTCCCCAACCCTCCCACAGTGGCCAGGCTCTGGGAGCCTGGGGGAGTTCGGGCAGGCTGTGGCCGCTACGGGCTGTGTTTGTAAAAAATGTGTGTGTGTCTGTTTTAGGGCAGTGTGTGGGGTTGGTTTGAAAGACTTATTTGAAATATATGATGCCCGCCCAGCATGTGAGCCGTGTTTCCTAGCGACGCCCACAGTGCTGGAGAGGCTATGACTGCACATGCCAGGGCTGGTGGAGACAGATGCAAGGGGCGTCCCCCGCCTGTCAGCTACGGCTGTGAACGCCTCGCCTTCCCAGTGCCCAGCTGGTGCCAACCATCTGATTAGTGAATGAGTGAGTGAACGAATCAGTCAATATAAATACTGAGGAGGCAGTGGGCATGGCTGGTTGACTCTACGACCTTGTACATTTGCACACCAGAAACGGAACGTCCCTGTCAGCCTTGTAGTCCAAGGGAACCCAGTACCCTGGGGATGGGCCCTTCCTGCTTGGGGCAAATTCCCTGAGGCCCTTACTGCTCTCATGTGCTGGAGAGATTCCAGCTCTTTACACACCGGGTAATGATCATGTTACCAGCTGAATGGTATTCTTCTTTTTTTTTTTAATATTTATTTGTTTATTTGGCTGTGCCAGGTCTTAGTTGTGGCACGTGGGATCTAGTTCCCTGACCAGGGATTGAACCCGGACCCCATGCATTGGGAGTGTGGAGTCCTACCCACTGGACCACCAGGGAAGCCCTTGAATGGTATTCTTTTTAATGTTAAAGTCAGTTTATTTTTTTGAATAAATTTATTTATTTTATTTTTGGCTGCATTGGGTCTTCGTTGCTGCGCGTGGGCTTTCTCTAGTTGTGGTGAGCAGGGGCTACTCTTCCTTGCCGTGCACAGGCTTCTCATTGAAGTGGCTTCTCTTGTTGCGGAGCATGGGCTCTAGGCGCACCGGCTTCAGGAGTTGTGGCACGTGAGCTCAGTAGCTGTGACTCACGGGGCTCTAGAGGGCAGGCTCGGTAGTTGTGGCGCATGGGCTTAGTTGCTTTGTGGCATGTGGGATCTTCCTGGACCAGGGCTTGAACCCGTGTCCCCTGCATTGGCAGGCAGATTCTTAACCACTGCGCCACCAGGGAAGCCCTAAAGTCATTTTAAATAAGAGGAATATACCACTAACGGCAATGTTAAGTCAAACATTTAATCAGGAAAAAAATGGCACGCCTTCTCATCCTTCTGACGCCCGCTATTTACACTAGATTTTGAAGGTAGTCCACGATAGCACGTCAGCCTAAAACAAAGTATTTCCATGGCAACTGGAAATGGAAACCTTGGCTTGTAGTTGTAAGAATTTATAGTGTTCTTTACAGGTGCCAAGGTCAAGGTCAAGTGATCTCGGGGCTCGGGACACTGATATTTGGTAGAAGCATCTGCTAATACTCATTATGTGATGTGATGTCACCTGGTGAGGACCATGGTCTGAGGATGCCAGTGCAGCTGCAAAGGGCCTCCAGAACCTTTCCTCAGGCGAGCCCACCTTCTCAGGGTCACCACAGCGAAGGGGACTGCAGGATGGCCCCTTGTCTGGCTGGGAAGCTGCTGCTGCTAATCCTTGGTCTCCGCGACACTGTGCTTTTCCTCCTGTCTCAGGCTCCTGCAACAGCCCCTCTTCCCCCTGCCCGCCGAGGCCCGGTGCTCTTCTCTCTGCTGCCCGAGGTGCTTGGCCCTGGCTTTTAAACAGCCATCTGCAAACCATTTTTGTCCTCAGTTTTCACCAGCTGCTTACCAGTGACATTGCTGGTGCCCCAGGTCTAACATGTGCCCAAGAAAATCATCATTGACTCCCCAAACCTGATTCCCCTTTCTGCATCTCTGTTGCCGGCACCACCTGTCGGTTTCCTCTGACTTGTCTCATTCCAGGCCCATCTGCTTCATTTCTACCGCCACCTCCCACCCCTGTCCCATCCACCTTCCTGGCTGGAATCAGAATGCATTTTACAATGGCTGTGGGCTTGGATTGAGATGAGTTCTTCCAGAGGGAAGTTGCATTTACTTGTATGTCACCTGGGGACCCTACCATACCCAGGTCATGTCCCACTAACTTTCCTGATTGAAGTTTTTGGGCCGCAGTGGATTCGGCTGCAAATCCACAGGAGTACTAGCTTGTGGTTCAAGTTCCCTAGTGAGGTTTTTTGTCCCCCTCGGTCCACCCAATGCCAAGGTCAAGACAGGTACTTGGAGCTTCCCTGGTGGCACAGTGGTTAAGAATCCACCTGCCAATGCAGGGGACATGGGTTCGAGCCCTGGTCCAGGAAGATCCCACATGTCGCGGAGCAACAAAGCCTGTGTGCCACAGCTACTGAGCCTGCGCTCTAGAGCACGTGAGCCACAACTACTGAAGCCCGCGTGCCTAGAGCCCATGCTCTGCAACAAGAGAAGCCACCGCAGTGAGAAGCCTGCGCACAGCAAGGAAGAGTAGCCCCTGCTTGCCGCAACTAGAGAAAGCCTGTGCCCAGCAATGAAGACCTAACACAGCCAAAAATAAATAAATAAATTTATTTTAAAAAAAAAAAAAAAAAGGTACTTGCTGCCCTTTCTGCATGGTAGTTCATGTCTTGCTAGCTCTTAAACTGAATGTGTCCTGGCTTTGTGTGGGGTCTCCTACTGGACACTCCATCTTGGAAATTTATTCTTTCTTACAATAAGGGCATATCTTACAACGGATGGTGTTTTGAAACTAAACGAAATACGGTGTTAGACCCTGATGAACTGTCTCCTCTTTTCCAGATTCACCCTCACCAATCCTTTCTTCCCAGGGAGGTACCACTGTTTGGCCCCAGGGCCATGGATACTTAGAGCTGACAGATATGCCCCGATTTCTTAGCTCCTGCTTGTTTCCTGCAGCCCTCTCCTTCCTTCTGGATTCACTTCTGTTTCTCCCAGTGAGGCCTCTGTGGTCCTTTCAGCAAGAGTCTGAGGGCTTCTGACTCTCAATTTTTGCATGTCTGTAATTCTGCATCTTTCACCCTCCCTGCTGAGGAATAACAAAGTAATACATGGACTTCTTAGTTGACAGTTGTTCCCCTCAGTGCTTTGAAGGTACTTCTTTCCTGTCTCCAAGCATCCTTTGTTGCTGATGAGAAGTCGGCTGTCAGGAGAACCATTTTTACAAACACTCTGCCTTTCGTTGGGTTGCTTTTCAGGTTTCTCTTGATTTTTCAACTTTAGAGATGTCACCACGATGGGCCAGGTTTTGTTTGGTTTTTGGGGGTTTGTTTTTGGTTTAGCCACACCGCGTGGCTTTCAGGAACTTTCTCAGGGATTGAGCTCGAGCCCTCGGCAGTGAAAGCGTGGAGTCCTCCTAATCACTGGACTGCCAGGGAATTCCTGATGGGCGAGGATTTGGATTTATTTTGATTTCATATACTCAGTGTTTTCAACCTGAGGACTCGTGGGCTTAATTCTGGAAAATTCTCAGCCATGATCTTTTTTTTTTAAATTGAGGGATAGTTGATTTATAACATGTTAGTTTCTGGTGTGCAACACAGTGCTTCAAAATTTTTATAGATTATACTTGATTTAAAGTTATTATAAAATACTGGCTACATTGGCTGTATTCCCTGTGTTGTACAATATATCTTTGTAGCTTATTTATTTCACACATAGTAGTTTGTATCTCTTCATCTTTTCACATATTGCCTCTCTACCTCCTATTTTCTGCCTCTGGAACTGTTTAGAAGCATGTTAGAGGCTCTCACTCTAAGTAGAAAAGCTATTTTTCTCTCCTTCCCACCCCATCAGGCAGTTTGCAAGACCCCAGCAGTTAGGATCCTGTCCTACAAGGATGATTCAGGGCTCTGTCTCATGGTCATATAGGGGAGGCGGTAGATCCAGACACTGAGCCAGTGGGCCACGTGGCCCTGAGCCTGGCCGAGGGGCTCTCTGCTCCCTTCTGCTACTCTAGAAAACAGAGTTCACACGAACCATAGCCCTGGGTGGCGGTCAGAGCCTTGGCTTTCTGTAAGAGCTTGGGAGTTGCATCCAGCCCTTGCTTTGAGCAGCGAGCCTGGCTCTGGTCCCCTCCAAGCATGAGGTGACTCTGTTCCCATCAGCAGGTAAGAGTTGACCTCCTGATGGCTCTGCATGTTACCAGACCTGGAGCTCAGCCCGTGGCTTCCACGTCCCCCTGCTGCTGCTGCCTGCAGCTCTTCTCTGTCCACATGGATGTTTATTTATTTATTTATTTTGCCAGGCCGTGCGGCACGTGGGATTTTAGTTCCCTGACCCGGGACCGAACCCATGCCCCCTGCATTGGGAGTGTGGAATCCTAACCACTGGACCGCCAGGGAAGTCCTGGATATTTATTTTATATTTCAGTGTGGCTCTGTCTTAAAATTTTAAAAAGGAAATTCTATCTATCATTGTATGGGGAGTGGTATGTGCAGACTGTAAAGTGCGGACTCATGTTCTATCTTGACCGGAAGCCCCATTACTTTTCTAACTATTAGATCTGATCATCACATTCCCCAGCTCCTACTCTCATCTGTATAGGGTCAAATCCAGACCCTTAGCACAGCCCAAGGGCAAGGCTCATCTCTGGCCTCTATTCCTCTTTCTCCCTGCTGCTCCTGACTAAGCCTTCTCACACACAGGTCTTATATCCTCCCTGGCGCCTCCCCAACTCCCCCAAGCAGAGAGCATGGCTCCCTCTCTGTGTCCCACTTGTGTTCTCTTTCTCCTCCTCGACTGTCCAGTGCTTGAGGGCAGGAGTGGGTTTTATTTGTCTTTGGAGCCCCAGCACCGGGGCAGCACTTGGCACTGACTAGATGGTCCTTGGAGGTAGGTGGGGACACAGATCTGAAGTTGGGCCTGCCTGTCAAAAAGTTACCCAATGTTCTTGAAAATAAGCGTTCAAACAAAAACCTGTGCACAAATGTTCAGAGCAGCTCTATTCACAAGAGCCAAAGGTGGAAACAACCCAAGTGATGAATGGATAAACAAATGGAATAGTATTCAGTCATAGAAAGGAATGAAGTGCTGATACACGGTACAACATGGATGAACCTTGAAAACATTTAAAGTGAAAGAAGCCAGACACAGAAGATCACATATTTATACGACTCCACTTACATGAAATATCCAGAAGAGGCAAATCCATCAAAACAGAAGGCGGACTGGTGGTTGCCAGGGGTTGGGGGAGGGACGACGTGACTACTTGATGGGTGTGGGGTTTCCACAGAAGGTGATAAAAAGTTCTGGGACTAGATAGTGGTGATGGAGAACAGCACTGAGTGTACTTAATGCCACCACATTGTACAATGTTTAAAGGTTACAGTGGTAAATTTTGTCATGTGTATTTTCCACACACACACAAAGTTACCCAATTGCTCTAGACCATTTTGGGGTGAGCTGGGATGCAAATTGGCTTGAACTATCCAGACACTTTATAGTCGCCAAAGTGTACGAAATGATCTACGCAGGCCTGCACAAATTATCTGAGAGATGCTAAAATAGCTTCCTGATCGGTTATGGCCTCTTTTGCTCTGCAAACTGAATGTGCGTGAAGCATGTCATGCTGGAGGGGAAGGTGGTGAGGCTGTGCAGGGAACATGGCCTGATTCCACACTTACCTTCAGCTACTTCCAAAGGGCCCTGGGACTTGCGAAGCTCCTTTACTGTTTCCAAGAACTCTTTCC
>NW_006781346.1:430978-445531 GCF_000442215.2 Lipotes vexillifer
TTTCCAAGGCCTTACCTGTGAAGGAAACAATGGAAATCCATTGTGGTT
The DNA here is from genome assembly GCF_000442215.2 of Lipotes vexillifer. NCBI lineage: Eukaryota > Metazoa > Chordata > Mammalia > Artiodactyla > Lipotidae > Lipotes > Lipotes vexillifer. Next base: position 431,027 of record NW_006781346.1, read on the forward strand.
GCACTTTTCAGTCATTAATTACACTGACAGAGTTTTACTAGGTCTTAAAAAAATTGCTTAGAAAGTAGGAATCAAACTTTGCAATTGAAATCCTGTTTGCCAGTGGTCACTGGTGACAGGGGTCCCTGGGCTTCTGTCCAGTGGGACTTAGATTTTAGCAAACTCCTTTGTTTTAAAGAATTATTTAATCTTTTATCTTATTTTATATTGCTTCTAATGTATCATAGGAGTTACTTCCCCAAAATGTTAATCACAGCTGGATTGATATGGCTAGTATCTGATACTAGCAATACTAGTATCAGATAAAATAGACTTTAAAATAAAGACTGTCACAAGAGATAAGGAGGGACACTACATAATGATCAAACGATCAATCCAAGGAGAAGACATAACAATTATAAATGTTTATGCACCTAACATAGGAGCAGCTCAATACATAAGGCAAATGCTAACAACCATGAAAGGAGAAATCAACAGTAACACAGTAATAGTAGGGGACCTTAACACCCCACTTATACCAATGTACAGAGCATCCAAACAGAAAATAAATAAAGAAACACAAGCTTTAAATGACACAACAGACCAGATAGATTTAATTGATATTTATAGAACATTCCACCCAAAAGTGGCAGAATACACTGTCTTCTCAAGTGCACATGGAACATTCTCCAGGATAGATCACATCTTGGGTCACAAATCAAGCCTTGGAAAATTTAAGAAAATTGAAATCGTATCAAGCATCTTTTCTGACCACAATGCTATGAGACTGGAAATCAATTACAGGAAAAAAACTGTAAAAAACACAAATACATGGAGGCTAAACAGTGCACTACTAAATAACCAAGAGATCACTGAAGAAATCAAAGAAAAAATAACAAAATACATAGAAACAAATGACAACGAAAGCGTGACAACCCAAAACCTACGGGACGCAGCAAAAGCAGTTCTAAAAGGGAAGTTTATAGCCATTCAATCTCACCTCAAGCAACAAGAAAAATCTCAAATAAACAGTCTAACCCTACACCTAAAGCAACTAGAGAAAGAAGAACAAAGAAAACCCAAAGTCAGTAGAAGGAAAGAAATCATAAAGGTCAGAGCAGTAATAAATCAGATAGAAACGAAGAAAACAATAGCAAAGATCAATAAAACTAAAAGCTGGTTCTTTGAGAAGATAAACAAAATTGATAAACACTTAGCCAGACTCATCAAGAATAAAAGGGAGGGGACACAAATCAATAAATTTAGAAATGAAAAAGGAGAGATCACAACTGACACTGCAGAAATACAAAGGATTATAAGAGACTACTACAAACAACTAGATACCAATAAAATGGACAACCATGAAGAAATGGACAAATTCTTGGAAAGGTACAATTTTCCAAGACTGAACCAGGAAGAATTAGAAAATATAAACAGACCTATCACAAGTAACGAAATTGAAACCGTAATTAAAAATCTTCCAACAAACAAAAGTCCAGGACCAGATGGCTTCACAAGCGAATTCTTTCAAACATTTAGAGAAGAGCTAACACTGATCCTTCTCACACTCTACCAAAAAATTTCAGAGGGAGAAACACTCCCAAATTCATTCTACAAAGCCACCATCACCCTTATACCAAAACCAGAAGAAAATATCACAAAAAAAGAAAATTATAGACCAATATCACTGATGAACATAGATGCAAAAATCCTGAACAAAATACTAGCAAACAGACTCCAACAGCACATTAAAAGGATCATACCCCATGGTCAAATGGGATTTATCCCAGGGATGCAAGGATTCTTCAATATATGCAAATCAATCAATGTGATACACCACAATAACAGATTAAGGAATAAAAACCATATGATCATCTCAATAGATGCAGAAAAAGCTTTTGACAAAATTCAACACCCACTTATGATAAAAACTTTCCAGAAAATGGGCATAGAGGGAACCTAACTCAACATATAAATGTATATGACAAACCCAACAGCAAGCATCATACTCAGGGGTGAAAAACTGAAAGCTTTTCCACTAAGTTCAGGAACAAGACAAGGATGTCCACTCTCACCACTCTTATTCAACATAGTCTGGAAGTCCTAGCCACGGCAATCAGAGAAGAAAAAGAAATAAAAGGAATCCAAATTGGAAAAGAAGAAGTAAAGCTGTCACTGTTTGCCGATGACATGATACTATACATAGAGAATCCTAAAGATGACACCAGAAAACTACTAGAACTAATCAAGGAATTTGGTAAGGTTGCAGGATACAAAATTAATGCACAGAAATCTCTGGCATTCCTATACACCACCAATGAAAAATCAGAAAGAGAAATTAAGGAAACACTCACATTTACCATTGCAACAAAAAGAATAAAATACCTAGGAATAAACCTGCATAAGGAGGCAAAAGACTTGTACTAAGAAAACTGTAAAACACTGATGAAAGAAATCAAAGATGACATAAACAGATGGAGAAATATACCATGTTCTTGGATTGGAAGAATCAACATTGTGAAAATGACTATACTACCCAAAGCAATCTACAGATTCAAGGCAATCCCTATCAAATTACCAATGCATTCTTCACAGAATCAGAACAAAAAATTTTACAATTCTTATGGAAACACAAAAGACCCCGAATAGCCAAAGCAATCTTGAGAAAGAAAAACAGAGTTGGAGGAATCAGGCTCCCCAACTTCAAGCTATACCACAAAGCTACAGTAATCAAGACAATATGGTACTGGCACAAAAACAGAAATAGAGATCAATGGTACAGGATAGAATGCCCAGAGATAAACTCATGCATGTATGGGCACCTAATTTATGACAAAAGAGGCAAGGACATACAATGAAGAAAAGACAGCCTCTTCAATAAGTGGTGTTGGGAAAACTGGACAGCTACATGTAAAAGAATGAAATTAGAACACTACCTAACATCACAAAAATAAACTCCAAATGGATTAAAGATTTAAATGTAATACCAGACACTATAAAATTCTTAGAGAAAAACATAAGAAAAACACTCTTTGACATAAACCACAGCAAGATCTTTTTTGACCCAGCCCCTAGAGTAATGGAAATAAAAACAAAAATAAACAAATGGGACTTAATTAAACTTAAAAGCTTTTGCACAGCAAAGGAAACCATAAGCAAGACAAAAGGACAACCCTCAGAATGGGAGAAAATATTTGCAAATGAAACAACAAAGGATTAATCTCCAAAATATATAAACAGCTCATGGAGCTCAATATCAAAAAAACAAATAATCCAGTTAAAAAATGGGTGGAAGACCTAAATAGACATTTCACCAAGGAGGACATACAAATGGCCAAGAGGCATGTGAAAAGATGCTCAACGTCACTAATTATTAGAGAAATGCAAATCAAAACCACAATGAGGTATCACCTCACGCCGGTCAGAATGGCCATTATCAGAAAATCTAGAAACAATAAATGCTGGAAAGGGTGTGGTGGAAAGGGTGTGGTGAAAAGGGAACCCTCCTGCACTGTTGGTGGGAATGTAAATTGATACAGCCACTATGGAGAACAGTATGGAGGTTCCTTAAAAAACTAAAAATAGAACTACCGTATGACCCAGCAATCTCACTACTGGGCATATACCCTGAGAAAACCATAATTGAAAAAGAGTCATGTACCACAATGTTCATTGCAGCACTATTTACAATAGCCAGGACATGGAAGCAACCTAAATGTCCATCGACAGAAGAATGGATAAAGAAGATGTGGCACATATATACAATGGAATATTACTGAGCCACAAAAGGAAACAAAATTGAGTTATTTGTAGTGAGGTGAATGGACCTAGAGTCTGTCATACAGAGTGAAGTAAGTCAGAAAGAGAAAAACAAATACTGTATGCTAATGCATATATATGGAATCTTAAAAAAAAAAAAATGGTACTGATGAACCTAGTTGCAGGGCAGGAATAAAGAGGTAGACATAAAGAATGGACTTGAGGACTTGGGGTGGGAGGGGGAAGCTGGGTAGAAGTGAGAGTAGCATCAACATACATACACTACTGAATGTAAAATAGTTGGCTGGTGGGAAGCAGCAGCATAGCACAGGGAGATCAGCTCTGTGCTTTGCGATGACCTAGAGGGGTGGGATAGGGAGGATGGGAGGGAGGCTTAAGAGGGAGGGCAATATGGGGATATATGTATGCATATGGCTGATTCGCTTTGTTGTGCAACAGAAACTAACACAGTATTGTGAAGCAATTATACTCCAATAAAGATCTATTTAGAAAAAAATGACCCAAAAAGACAACAGTAAAAAAGAAGCTTCAGAAGTTTGCAAAGAGGGAATTCCCTGGCAGTCCGGTTGTTAGGACTTGGCGCTTTCACTGCCAGGGCCTGGGTTCAATCCCAGGTCGGGGAACTAAGATCCTACAAGCCGCACAGCACGGCCAAAAAAAAAAAAAAAAAAAGTTTGCAAAGAAAGCAAAGGTATTTATAACTTTAAGGTTAGGGTTAGATAAATAAGATTTTCATTTTCCTTAACTTATGTCTGTATTTCTTAACTTGATATTTAATTTAGAATTAGAAGTCTCTACTGAAGAGGAAAATGATACTGGAGATATAAAAGATGGATCCCTCTTGAAAGCAAAAAGGAAGCATAAGAAAAAGCATAAGGAGAGGCATAAAATGGGAGAAGGAGTTATACCATTGTGAGTACTATCAAAGTCCGTCAGCTGTGCTAGTTACATTGTTGGCAATTAACATACTCCATGGAAACTTGTCAAAGGACCCTTTTAGGGGGTGATTTGGCCATAAGGCAGTCTCATGACACGAACCCTGAAGTGATGTTTTCAAAATATTGAGGCTCCGGTGTTCTGATCTCTGGGTTCGGTACCCGTGTAGTACTGATTAAATTCAGTGTCTTGATTTGATGGCAGCATTCCACACTGGGCGGGGGGGGAATCTCACAGACCCTGCAGCCTGCCTTTTGTCACCAGCTCCTAAGCCGGGTCCCAGAGCCACCCTTGGGGATGCAGCCACCACCTTGTTGCTGGGGGGTGGGGAGCAGGCCCCAGGTGACAGATGGCTTAGCAGGAACCTCTGAGTGGAGAGCTCTGGGGTCCTGTTCCCATCTCACCACCACCTATGCGTTGTAAGTCCCTGGGGCCAAAGGACAGACACAGACCCGGGGCAGCCTGGAATGTTGTTCCCCCAACTTGGGCCTTGGTTTCCAGTGGAAAATGCAGAGCTTTGCAAGGCTAATCTCTAAGGACATTTCTGCTGGGAAATCCCTCGAGTTTTTGATGGTAGGACAATTCTCTATGCCATATTTCAGGGTTGTGCTTATAGAGAGGCCAAGTGGAACCCCCAGGAGATGGCAGGACTCCACCTCCAGTGCAGCAGGAGCCCCACTTATGTGCACCAGGGGATCCTCATGTCCCTGAGATGACATGTGGGTGTCTTGTCCAGACCAGGATGACTGCTGCTCTTGGGTGGGAGATGAGGTATTTCCCCTCATGCATTTTCATCTTCAAATGAATTTGGTGAACTGGATGTCTGGGGCAAGTCTCAGCTCGCTCTCTCTCTTTGTGGTTATTATTATTAGCTGTTATAATTATTCAGATGATGATGATGATTATTGTTATTATTATTATTCAGTTCAGAGGCTTCCCTAGAGGCTGAGTGAGGGAGCTTCCCCACTCCACACTCAGACAATCAAGTATATTTGGAGGGGCACAGTACAATGTGCAGATCACTTAGGAAAAATATTGATTCCAGGGACTTCCCTGGTGGTCCAGTGGTTAAGACTCCACGCTCCCAATGCAGGGGGCCTGGGTTCGATCCCTGGTCAGGGAACTAGATCCCACATGCCACAACTAAGACCTGGTGCAGCCAAATAAATAAATAAATAAATATTAAAAAAAAATATTGATTCCAGCAATCACTCTCCACTGAGGCCAGGGTGGAGGGGTTTCTCCATTAATGTGCTTGGGTTTCAATGACACAATTTGGTTATGGTGATCGCAGGCTATGGCAAGTGCCTCTAAGTCTCCTTTCTGCCCCTCAGACCCCTGGCCAGTTTCCATCTGCTGGGTCACAGAAGCCTGGAAAAGGCCAAGTAGCTGAAGCTGGTAGCCAAGTTCACTGTGAGAAGCAGGGGAGACAGGTCTAGGCTGCTGTGCTCTGCTTTCAGAGGTCAAATGGGACCATGTAAAAATCAAGGTGAGCCCACCCTCTTCCTTGAAGACATTTAGGAATAAAGTAGCCTGTAGAGTTGATGAGGGGACTTCCCCTGTGTGGAAGCCTCCAGTGAAGAATTGAAAAAGGAATTAGAATATCGAGGATTAGAATATCTCCCCTTTGCGACCCCTAACGAATGGACAGAACTAGAGAAGGAGCATCGTGAGGGAGCAGGGCTCCTCCTGATGGGAGAATGTTCCATCACTGCCCAAGTAGTCTTGCTAAAGGTTTTTGAACCTGAATCTAATTAAGCCTCTGGATCCAACTACCAACTTATAAGAAAAGCAGAGAAGAAACATGTTTAATGACACTAGGAGGATGGAATCAACAAAATCCAGACTGTGGGAAACCCTACAGGACAAACGGCTCAGCTTCCTCAACAAATAAATTGCTAAGAAAAAAAGAGAGAGACAAAGGGGGATCCAATGGGTTATAAGCCACTTATCAACCAACTGTAACGTGTGAACTTATTGGAGCCTGAATCAAATAAACAAATTTAAAATAATTGACATTTATGATGCAGTTGGAATTTGAACACTGGATATTTGAAGATATTAATTTAATTTTTTTTAGTTGTGATAGTGGTCTTGTGACAATGGTATGTTGTAAAAAAAAATAGCCCTTGTCATTCTGAAATATTCACAGGTAAAGTAATATGTGTGGGGGGAATGTGGGCGGGGGTAGAGCTGAAACGAACTTGGTCATGGGTAGATGATGATTGCAATGGGGTGTGTAGGGTTTCATTACACTCTTCTGCTGTTTTTGTGTAGGCTTGAACTTTTCTGTAATAACTTATGTCTTAAAAAAAATAAATCAGGGCCTTATCTGCATGGGGAGATTGGTTTGGGCGACAGTAGTGGAGAACGGAATCATGATGGGAGGGACCCCTTCTAACAACTCTACAATCATGAAGGAGACTATCATTCATCAAATGCCTATGAGCCCGGCACTGTGCTAAGCTCCCTCTTCGTATTGTCTTATTTAATCTTCATAACACCTCTGTGAGACACGTACTATTGTTATCCTCACACGTGAGGAAACTGAGGCTCAGAGAGGTTAAGAAAACTGCCTGTAGTCACACAGTTAAATCCAGGGCATAGACCCACACTGGCTCCAGAACCTCCACTGAGGCTGGGATCTGACCTCAAGTTTTTACTTCAATACCAGTCTTTTTCCTATCCTACCATCACCCACCCTTTAAAAAATAGAAATATCTTTATAGTTTTCCTGATATAAAAATGCAAATACTATAGAAATGATAAAGAAGGTAAAACTTAAAAAGATAAACTTGTTTTGTTTGAGAGAAGCTAGAACACACTTCAAAACAGAGCTCAAGATTAAGGGCACAAGGGGGAGTCTTTCCACACAGAGGGAGTTGAGGGCAGTTGGCAGGGCCTGGGCTGGGTTTGAAGAGTAGAAGAATTTTCACCATCTGTTTGTGTGCCAGAGAACTCCTCTTTCTCTGTAATACTGTGTTTTGTTTGTTTGTTTGTCTTTTGTTTTTGTTCCCCGCCCTGGTGCTATCTTATTTCCTTTTCAGCAAAGCAAGTGGCCTCTGATGCCAAGGGGGAAACACAGGTGAGCCTGGCAGCTACCATCCAGGGCTGAGCTACTAGCATTGGCCCCAAATCACCTACCTCAGAAGCAAGCCCTGTATTCCAGGGACAAAACCCTTTCTTTGCCCATTTCTGTCTTGTAAAAATCAGTGAGATGGTGACTAAATGGTCTTATTATTTCTAGGGCCTGGAAGTTTAGCCTCCAGGTTCCTCCTCCTAGCCTAGTAACAGATCCCTCCACCACTCGTGGGACAGGTGGCAATCCACTGGTGAAAGAACTCAGTGTATAGCCTTACAGACCACCTAACTTTTTCCAGATGTCCATATCCTTTTTACCAATGGTGTTCTCAGTATTTCAGCTTAAAATATATGTAGAGGTTTACCCAAAACATGTACAACAATATTTAGAGTAACACCACTCATTATAGCCCAAATTGGAAACTGCCCCAGTGCCATCAATGGTACAATGGCTCAACAAACTGTGTTATATTCCTACAGTGGAATACTGTACAGTAAAGAAAATGAACTACAACCACACTCAACAACATGGGTTGATTTCACAAAGTTAAGCAAAAGGAGACAGACACAAAAGGAGACATACTGCATGATTTCATTTATATAAAATCAGAAACAGATGACACCCCTCTATGCTGTTAGAAGACAGGATAGTGGTGGGGACTTCCCTGGTGGTCCAGTGGTTAAGACTCGGTGCTTCCACTGCAGGGGGCACGGGTTCAATCCCTGGTCAGGGAACTAAGATCCCACATGCCTCGAGGCGCAGCCAAAAATTAAAAAAATAGAAGACAGGATAGTGGTTACCCTCGGAGAGAATGGTGACCGGGACGAGGGATGAGAGGCCTTGTGGGGTGCTGGTAAGGTTCTGTTTCATGATCAAGGTGCTGGTCCCAGTTTTGTTCGCTTGGAGAAAAATTCATCAAGCTGTGCATTAATGATCTGTTTTTGTATAATACTTCAATAAAAATTTCAAAAATATCTGCAGACCTAAAACAAAATTAGCTTTTCTCTAGTAATGCTGTTCAATTACACACGAAGGCAGAGCTTGACTGACAGGGTCTGCCAAGCAGGGGCTATCCAGCTGACAGTGACCGACTTCACGAGAACTTGCCAGAACCGTAGCTATTCTATGGCACCTCTCCCGAAATCTCAGAACCTTACCTATATCTTCCTTGAGGTCAATTTCAGCTGTGGTTGGGTGGACGATGCCCTCCACTCTCATGGAGCCAATATGGCTGATGTCACTCTGGGTCAAGGACAGCTGCATTGGGAAGAGAAGATGCACAGTGTGGGCGAGATCAAGGCCTGTGGAAAATCTACATGTTTTACTCACATCTGTTCATTCTCTCAATTGCTTGTGTCAACAGAAAGGGCTGTGTGTGGAGCGACCATCTGACGTTTCCAAGGTGTGTGGTTTTCAACAGGCTCTTTGGAGCTCAGTGGATTTGATGTTCACCCTGAGGCTAGCAGCAAATCTGCCTCGCCTTTTGGGGGCAGGACCGGGACCTCCCCTCCTTTTCTTTTCTCTATAGCTTATGCCTTCATTTCCCATCCAGGTGGCCTTGGTGTTCGATATCGTAATTCTCTGAGTAGCTCCTGCAAGAAGCTACTCGGTTCCCTGCATTCTCTCCAGAGCAGCACAGACCTGTGGAGGCAGGGATGTAAAGCCAACCACTTTGCTGGAGAGAAGTGAGGGGCTCTGGGATTCTGACCTCTACGTCTGGCCGCCTTGACTTTTGGGACCACCCTCTTGGGGCTATGCTTGTGAAATGCTGTCCCATGTGCCCAGAGCTGAGCAGAATGGAAGCCATTTTCCATTGTCTCCCCATGTGAGCTAGAACTTCTTGCTCCCCTAGATAAGGGAGAGAAAGCGAATCATCACGTAACCACAGATAGCCCCTGGAGTGGACATAAATTCCACCTCTTTGCTTCCCTGCTTTCATCAGTGATGAATTAGGAACCCGCCACGTTTATGCTCTTCTCAAAACATGCTCTTCCCAATTGCTTCAACAGAGGTTCGTACTACTGTCAGGCTGCAAACATTCGCTACCCGATATGATTAACTGACTGTTTCCGCGGGTATCATATTGCAGCCCCAGTTGACTTGGTAGATAAATTGTCTGTTATGCTTATGGGAATGAATTATTTGCATGTCTGGCTGGGCTGCTGTTGTGCTGTTGAAGACTTTTCAAATGTATAACACTGTTTGTTTTCTTTCTGCAGCCTAGAAAGGCAAGCAGACTGAATTATTAGCAAATAATTCATTTCTAACACCAGGGATATTCAGGGAACATATCTTTCTATTTTCCTTCTTTGATAAATTACATCACACCATGTAAAGCAGGCAGGCCTCCCAAAGCCTGGTTGAGAAAGTTAGCTATGGATTTTTTTAGCTATAGCTAAAGAAGTGAGCAAGAGATATCTGGGGCATGGAGACCAGAAAGATCCACTCTGGGTACCTCTGGCTGACCAGTGTCAGCATGAACAATTCTCAGCACTAAAGAGCTTGTTTATCCTCACAATGCAGACATTGCCATAGCTCTTTAGTTTAAAAATGAATAATTCAAGACCAGAGTGAAAGTCATATTAGGGAAGGAAGGGATGAAGGAGGCTTCATTGCTTGTAAACGGTAGGTTATAAAAATGCAATAGTGTTTTATGACAGCACATTACAATTCTCTTTATTACCTTCTGCCCCAGAACAAGGCTTTTAGAAGACAGGATGGTGAATCCATCCCCGGGCCCATCTTCAGAGGTGGAATTTGAAGTTCCTTCTTTATCGCTGTCCTTTGGTTTGGACTGTTGGTAGAAATCAGAAGGACAGATCAGAAATAATCCAGAAAAAGCCCAAAGTGGCTTTGAAGTCTTTCCCATGGTTACCACCAAGTTGGATATGAACGGAAGTGGTCATCTGTTAGGTTCTGTTGTTTTCAACAGAGGGAAGCAAGGGACAGCAATATGGGGAAAACAAAAGGATACTCTGCACAAATCAAGTGTATTAAGGGGTTCGCATGTACCCATAGGCTTTGCTCAAACCTGGACGCACGTATTTTATTCTTGTTCTTTTCAACGCCTACAGCTTCTGATAATAAGCCAAGTGGGGTCATTCATAGCGCACTGCTCAACTTCCCTTCTTTCCAGGATTCCCCTGGGGCACAGTGGCTGAGAAATGAACTGGTTTTTTTTTGTTGTTGTTGTTGTTGTTTTGCGGTACGCGGGCCTCTCACTGCTGTGGCCTCTCCCGTTGCGGAGCACAGGCTCCGGACGTGCAGGCTCAGCGGCTATGGCTCACGGGCCCAGCCACTCCGCGGCACGTGGGATCTTCCTGGACCGGGGCACGAACCCGTGTCTCCTGCATTGGCAGGCGGACTCTCAACCACTGCGCCACCAGGGAAGCCCAAGAAATGAACTCTTATACCATCTTTTTTGCCATCATGGAGGTCTGGGGAATGAAAAGTTGACAACCCCCAAAGCAGCGCTGTCCAACAGAACTTCATTCCCTCGTGGACACGTTCTATCTTTGTGCTGCTCCGCGCTGTTGAGCACGTGAAATGTGGCTGGTGCAACCAAGGAACTGAATTTGATTTCATTTTCAGTAATTTAAATTTAAATAGCCACACGTGGCTAGCAGTTGCCTTACTGGGCAGCATATGAAAGTATTACTCCACAAATGGTACCTCTGAGCTATAGCTACTTATCCAAAACACCTGAAATGCCGCTGGCTGAACTCAGGCGACTCTCTGTGGGAAGCTAAAGGTGTGTCAGTATGTCACATGGGGAGAGGTGGAAAGTAGAGTTCCAGATCAGCTCTCTCACTTGAGATCTTGGTGAGGTCAGTGGAGGGGATCTGGAAACATGAAAATCACCCATATGTGGGGTTTGGAAAACTCTAGTAGACCCTGCATGATGATCTAAGCTCGTCTCAAACGCCCTTTATTCTTTTTCACACACATTCCTATCATTTTCTCCCAGCACCAAGCTGAGGCGGGTCCCCAGTCCTTCGGGGATGCTGGCCACGCCCTTCTCTTTGGATGTTTCAACAACTCCCGTTCTGTGAGAGTCCTGAGCTCACAGACGCCACTGGGCTCACCTTTTTGGACGTCCGTGGTTTGGCAGCCTTCGATTTCTTGCCCCCCTTCTTGCCCGACGTGGCTTTCCTTCCTCTTTTCTCTGGGGGAGGGGAGAGGATCGTTTCTGACTTGCCTTTCGTCCCTCGTTTTTTGGCCAGCAGTTCAGGGTGAATTCTGGGCAGGACGCCTCCGCTGGCGATGGTCACTCCTTTTAGCAGCTGAAGAGAGAGGGAAGGCGTGAGCTCAGACAGCAAAGAGCTCATTGGTTCTGGATTTAATACGGTTCTAACTGTTGGCAAAACAAGTGTTAAATCTGGTCTCTGCTTTCCAAAGAAGCTGCATAATACACGATATAACTGGTTGTCCCTGCCTCACGGGTAGGGCTTTTCTCTGTAGGTGACAAGGCATCCCGAGATCTTGTACAGAAAGCAAAACAAGCAAAGCAAAATGAAAGCGTATAGAGGTTGAAATCAGGGATGTTGCCCAGAGCTTGGAGATTCCAGACATAACCGAGGATAAAGAGCTTCAGACGTGGGAGCACAGCTTGACAAAATGAGGTTCAAAGGTTAATGCAAGGGCTAGACCCAGTTAACAACAGGCCCCGCTCCTTTGATCATGCATTCCATCAGTAAAATATGTTTGACCACACACCTCCCAACTGATATGTGTTTACTTTAACTAATCAACATGAACTACCACACTAATACATTCTGCACATTCTATAGTAGCGCTACTCCAAATGTGGTCTGCAACCGAGGCTGGTCCACAAGCTATTAGTTACCTGTCTGTGACAAAGAGAGTACAGAAATCATGAGGAAGAGTCTAGTAAGTTGACAGAGTTTTTGTAGACCTATTGGATCTAGTAACAAAAAATTGTAGCTGGTAGTTTGTTTTTTAATTTTTCTAGTAATTATTTTTTATTGTATTTTTGGAAATTATCAGTCCATGTTGGATTGGAAATAAGAACTGATTCTTAACCACAGACAGTTAACATTATAAAGTACACATCAATTAAAATTCTCATACTATTTACCTGCTACCTTGCACATCTTTGGCAGGGGGCATGGGGGTGGGAATTCACTCGATTTTGGAGTCAGCTCTAAAATATAAAGCGTTAGTTTTGATATATGAAAAAGGACGCTTCTGCCCTCATCAGAATAAATCGTCAACAAAGTTTGGGGGAAGAAACTGTACAGAGAATAACATATGTGCACTGCACTTCCCTCGGCAACACACAGAGCTCGCTTTCAAAGAGGAAAAGAAATTCTGGCAGGTCTCAGAATATATAATGGGATCTATTCCAGAGACAATTTTATTTTGAATCTAAATAACATGGCTAGCAGAATTTGTTCTTCTCGCATATGATCTGACTCTTTTAGTGTAAATGTGACTGGGTACTGTAGCAGGAAGCATTTCTAGCCAGCCAGGTCCACATGCGGTAGCACGTTTGGCAAACCCATTCCGTGGCTGGTGTCAACGCTTCAGACGTACCTGATTGAGTTCCTCGTCATTGGCAACTGCCAGCAGGATGTGTCTTGGGGCTATCCGGGCCTTCTTGTTGTCCCTCGCTGCATTCCCAGCCAATTCTAGAATTTCCGCTGAAATTTCAAGGGAGGGTTAATAGGCAATCATAGAATGGGGTCTGAGCTTTCCAAAGCGTTCCTTTGGAAATGGCCTTGGAGTTAGATCACTTTTATTTATTTGTGATTTTTATGTCTGGGCCTGGAAAGAAATCCAGAAAACAGAAAAGAACTCAGGTCACAGACAAGTAAGATATTTTAGCAAGACCTGATATACGATCCTGTGGGCAAAGGCTTCTAGTTGTCCCTTGACATTAATTCTCCTCCCTCTTCCTTAGTAGATGGACCTCTGATTTTTTGCAGAGCCCCAAATCACAGGAATGAAGACAGTATTTCCCAACCACCCTTTTTGTTAGGTGTGATAGTGTGACTTAAGTTCTGGCCGATGAAAAGCAAGCAGTTGTGTTGTATGGTACTTCTGGGAAGTATCCATTAATGAAGGGACAGTGCCTTTCTTCCCTTTTTACTGGCAGACTGGGGACATGATGGCTGGAAGTGAGCAGCCATCTTTGACCAAGGGTAAGAAGTTGTGGATGATAGGGCAATAAGATAAGAACCAGAATCTCTTATGACTGTGGAGCCTCCTTACCAACCTGGACTGTCTTCTATAGACGTCTTTTGTATGAGAGAAAAAGAAACTCTCTTGTTTAAGCCACTGTCGGCAGAAGTTAATCTTGACCAAAACAGAACCCTAACATTGAAGCCGAGTTTCTTTCAGTGTGCAGCCGTCTCTGAGGAGAGCTGAGACCCCTTTCAGAATCTCCTTTTCCACTTCACTTGATGCCCCTTGTCCCTCTCGTCCTAAAGGAAAGTGGATAGGAAGAACTGATTTACACTAAGGGGTGAGGTACCACTTAACCTGAAAAGTGAATTCTATTTCGCATACTATCAGTTTTTGAGTCAAAGAAACAAAACAAAACTATAGAATTGGTTTATACCCCTGAATGCTTTCCCCTTCCTCCTTTATTTTTTCTTTCTTTCTCAATTTTGGAAGGATGCCCTGCTAAATCAAATTTGTCTGCTTTCAAGAACATGAATGAGCCTTTAAAGAAAAATTCTTCCCCTAGAGAGAGTTCTTTCCCT